>NC_056526.1:75029477-75112449 GCF_019175285.1 Sceloporus undulatus
ATCCTGCTGCTTTTGCCAGAAGTAGCAATCCTTCTACCTTCTTCATCTAATCTTGTACTCTTAAAACCTACTCTGGAGGGCTGAGAGCACAAGTGAAGCAGGTTTGGGGCAGGCTGGAGGCCCACAAAGCAAACAAAGAGATTCTCCTTGCAATGGATAGGAAAGTACATCATAGCCTTTGACACAAGAAGGAGTGTAATTATTGCAGGAATATATTACACTTGCAAAAATTGTACTTGTAAAAAAAACTCACACAATAAGCAAGTCCTCAGAACCCCAAGGAGGGGCACATGTATGCAACCACACTACTTCCTCTCCCCGCCCCCTCATAGTATTTTTTAAAAAATGTTTAATCAAGTATAAATCCTGGAAATGGCTATCTTGTAATTCTGAAATACAATAATTAATTAACAGATGAAAAATAAACCCCAAATTTCTATTCCATGGACAAGTTATCCTGGACTTTCTTAAGCCCTGAATGAGTTAACATGTCATATTATGTTTTTCCATAGGTAAAAGTGTGTCATATGTTCAGCTGCTGATATCTAACTGCCATTGCCTCTCCGTCATGAAGGTTTTTTTTTAAGGATATGTTCTAAATGCTCTGAAAGGAACAGAAAACTGGAATATGAGAACACGAGCAGCTTAAAACTCAATGTAGTTCATCTTTTTATTTCTTTGTAATTAAACCACTGATACTTGTCTTTAGGTATTTCCTCCCCAACTATACTTCATGTGATCAGCTGCTGAACTTTGCATGACGAAGAAGGACACTTCGTACCACATCTTGAGAACAGCCACTTTCCAACTTTCTTCTCACGTAATTTAAATGCACTGTTTAAAAGGTATGAGTATTATGTGCAACTGAGAGCAGACAGATGTAGTCAACTTCCTGTTGGCTGTTCCTGTTTCTTTCTTCTGTTTTACAATGGAAGAAAGTCTACTTTCTTTTTCTTTTTTAAAATTTCATTTGGAGTGAATTTGAACCATTATCTAGAGGATCTGTCTGTGTAGTTTCTTCATGTGGGATGAAGAAAACATATGGGATGAAAAAAAAATTGTATGAGTTATGGGTAAAAAACAACTAAGCATGACATGAATGTCTCTTTTAAAATAATTTCACTGAGGTTCAGTCCAAGGGATTTTGACACCAGAAGCATAACAGAAAAGGGACCCCATCTCTTTCACCCAGATTCTAGGGCCAGGACCCTATAATGGCAAACCACTCATACCTCCAAACCATAGCGTGGCTTGTCTTTATGCTTGTATGGTTTTTGCATTTGTACGAAGACCTCCTGCTGTAAGCGGAAGAGGAAAAGTCACATTCTGGAGGCTGACTCTGAATCACTTGTTTCTTGAATGCCTGATTTCAAGAGTCCTGTGAAGCAAAGGCACATTGGGAAGTGTCGCTTGGGAAATTGCATGTGCAAGGACTGAAAGCCAAGAATTCAAACAAACAAAAAAAGTGTCTCATAGCTGGTCATTTCCTGTGCTTTCACCAGTTTCTTCTTTTCCTCCCAAATAATTACACCAGCAAATCATATCATTCGCTGGTATATATTTTCATAGGCTAGACAACTTATTCTGGAACATAAGACAGAAAATCCTGCAAGTACCTCTTCCAATCAATGAGAATAAAAATACAATAGCAAATTAAAACTCACCTATTTTCTGCCCTTTTACTACTCCTCAAATCTGTTGCCTGAATCAAATACCTCACTCTGCCTAATGGCAGAGCCAGCCATTTCTTAAAATCAAAGGAAAATCAAATCAGGAATGCAGCAATATTTCCTGAAAGTCTGAAAAAGTGAAAAATTATTTAAAGGTATTAAAACAAAAGGCAGAAAACAGCAGGAAAGCTAAGCCTGATTTACAAAAAGAACAATAAAGAACAAAAAGATCTATTCCATCTCACCTTCCTTCACAACCATGTGGTACTTTAAAGACAACAAAAATAATGACCATGGAGATTTTATAGAAATTAAACTGAGGGTCGAAACAGATGGCCCAGTAAAGCCAGCTTCTAGCCAGCTTGTGGGTGTGGCGTTCAGACATGCCACAAACCCGAATCACCTGGAAGCTGTGCCAGCACTTTCATTTCGGCCAGCTTCTGGGAGACTTGGGGGCATGGTGTTCAGATACCACTTGCCCCAGAGCAGGGAAAAGCTGGCTCTGGAGGCAAAGGGGTGGCTTTTTTCCACCCTAAATTGGAGCAGACTTTTTCAGCTCCTATTTGGGGCACAAAATGGCCAGACTAGGGACATGGCATGAGGTTGCCACAGCCCCAGTCTGGGTTTCCTCAGGGGCATCTGTTTCACCCCTGAGACAATGCGGAAATAGTAAAAGAATTCCCATATCTGGGATCAAACATTGATCAGAGGGGGGACTGCAGTCAAGAAATCCTATGAAGTCTAAGAATGGGAAAGGCAGCTATGAAAGAACTGGAAAAGATCTTAAAATGTAAAGACAAATAACTGAGCACAAAAGTTAGAATCATTCAAGCCGTTGTATTCCCTATTACCAGGTATGGATGTGAGAGCTGGACAGTTAAGCAAGTGGATAGGAATGAAATCAAATTATTTTTGATGTGGTGCTGGAGAAGATTGCTGAGGATTCTGTGGACAGCCAAAAAGACAAACAAATGGATTATAGATCAGATCAAGTCAGATGACTAGATGGAAAGTGTCATACTTTGGTCACATTATGAGAAAGCATGACTCATTGGAAAAAACAATAATGCTGAGAAAGGGGGAGAAAGAGAGGAAGGCAGCATGTTTGGACTCTATTAAAGAGGTCATGGGTATGAATTTTAAGGAACTATGCAGAGCAGTGGAGGACAGGAAGTCTTGGAAATGTCTCATCCACAGGGTCATCATGGGTCAAGATCAACTTGTAGGCAGGTAACAACAACAACAACAACAACAACAACAACAAATTCAGGAAAGGAGTTAGAAATAATCAAGCTGGGACATACTTCTGGTTTTGACTTTTTACTTCTTGAATTTGGATGATTGCTGGTCCTGGAAAAGACTTTCACAGTACTTTTTCATTTTGCCTTCAAGATCAGTGAGTGAACCCACATGCAGATATATACTTCCCTTGACAGAGATTGTTGCCATTTTTTTAAAGATTGTAAACACTGTTTCTTTATAAAATGTTGTATGAATTCACATTAGTTACACCAAATCATAGACGAGCATCATAGAATCAAAGAATTGGAAGGGACCACAAGAGCCATCCAGTCCAACCCCCTGCCATGCTGGAACACACAATCAAAGTGCCCCCAACAGGTAGCCATCCAGCCTCTGTTTAAAAACCTCCAAAGAAGGAGATTGCACTACACTCTGAGGGAGTGTGTCCCAATGTTGAACAGCTCTTACTGTCAGGAGGTTCTTCCGAATGTTTAGGTGCAATCTCTTTTTCTGTAGTTTGCATCCATTGCTCCGTGTTTGATCCTTTTGTTCTATGACTTCTTGCCTCTTCATCTATACACACTATTTTAATGGTTCTCTCAAATGGTTAGGGAAATGAATAATCCTGTGTGATGACATTGGAGGAGTTCCAGTATTTACACTGTGCACCTCTTCCCACTTCCATTCATCATGACATCCAAACTGTATGATTCCTTGCTAGCCTGATGTAATCCTTCCTATTCAGAATAAAAAAAAACCTTGCTTTCCTCCATGTCACTTTTCAAAGCTTAATTTTCAACAGGTCTGTCCTCACAGCTGAAATAATGCTGCTTGACACCTCTTTAACTGCCATGGCTTAATGATATGAAATATTGGGATTAATAGTTTGTGACATATTTAGCCTTTTTTGTCAAAGAGTTGTGGTGCGCCAACAAACTGCAAAAAGAAGGATTCCATAGGATAGAATACTATGAATCCAGTGAGTATTACAGGTTGAGTCTCCCTTATTGGAAATGCTTGGGACCAGAAGTGTTTTGGATTTAGGTTTTTTGTTTTTTGTTTTGTTTTGTTTGGATTTTGGAATATCTATATTTGCATATATATACATAATGAGACGTTGTGGCGATGGGACCCAAGTTTAAACACAAAATTCATTTATGTTTCATATACAATTTATACACATAGTCTTAAAGTAATTTGATACAATGTTTTTAATAATTTGGTACATGAAACCAAGTTTGTGTACATTAAACCATCATAAAGCAAAAATATGACTATCTTAGCCACCTATGAGAAAAGGCTGGATTTTGAAATATTTCAGATTTTGGAATGCAGGACCTGTAAGTCATGTCACTTTTCAAGAAAAAAATTCACTATTTGGGGAGGCAGATAAAAATGTTTCTGAAAAATTATGAAATTCTGAGAATACTCTTTGAGTCCAGGTTCTGAGGGTTCGGGGGCTATTAATGATTATGGTGATGACAACAGTGATTATGATTCCTGTTTTTTCCATTCTCTTTGGTCCTGTTGTTTCCCCTCTCTGTTTTTGTGCCTTTTCCCACTTCATAACACATCCTTTCTTTAACTCAAGACCAATGGTATCAATATCAGATTTGGCCAATCACAGTTAGGGTTGCCATTTCCCGGATGTGGGAGGGACAATCCCAGATTGAAGGGTCCAAAAATGTCCTGTCCCGGCTGGGCACTTTTGACCCTCCAGTCCCGGATTCCTAGCCTAGCCTGCCACAGTGGATCTTCTGGGGCCTCGGCTTCGGCCCCGGCCCAAAGTGTGGCCACCTGCTCCAGCCCCGGAGAAGCCTAGCCGACCGCTCTGGCTAAGGCTGGAAGAGGCGGCACCATGCTTGGGGCCTCATCCTCTTGATCTAGATTTTTTTTTGTCCATTCCCAAGTTTAATATTGTAAGTGGACAGTAATTTTAGAGAGAAAAACCAAAACCTGTATGAACAGTGTAGCACAAAATGAGGAAATCTGTTCCCCTTTTTTGAGCACAGAAGATTTAGGCAGTCTCAACAGCATTAGTCTTTCATGAAACAACATTGCTGAAACATGCCCATAATTAATCTTGTACTATGGAATTGAAGAATTGAAGACTTGTTCTTATCTATTCCTGAAAAATCTTCCTCTGTACCTGTAGAAAAAAGCATTTTATTTTTGTTTGTAAAAAAACATTTTTAGATAAGGCTCCTTTTAAAGGCAGTTTTGGGGCTGGCATTGTAATGCCATCATGACATTAGTATCACTCCAGACAACTTTATGTTCTAGTGGGAAATTGAACCAGAGACAATATTACATGATGGTATGAGAAGATCATAAAAACGAGCGTGAGAGCAGTTTTGCTTAGATATGCCTCACAAAATGGCCCAGAAATCCTTTGGGCACTACTTCTTTCAGGAGTACTTGATAGTTGATTGTAATGATAGAAGCTGATGATATGGGCAATTTAATATAATAAGGGGTCCTTAAAATGACACCCTGCAAGAAGCAGAGAGAGCAGGAAAAAACCTGGCCTCCAGGGCTCAGCTGTATAAAAGCACAATTTCCAATGCAATGTTATGCATGTTTACTCAGAAGTAAGCCCTATTATATTCAGTGAGGCCTGTTTCCAAACCAGTGTGTACAGGGTTGCAACTTCAAGGGGTAATTTGTTCTTGTCAGGTCTTGGCATTCCCAACAAAATCATTTTCATTTATTCATTCGTGTATTTGTTCATGTATTCATTCATACATTCATTCATTCAAAGGCTTTATCTTCTGCTATTTTTAATCAAAAAGAACTGAAGTGTCTCACACTCTTCAAAGCAAAATATGAGAAATCCAGCCTCATTAAAACACCAGATCAAATATATGAGATTCAGTTTTAAAAACTCCACTTCTCTTAGTAGGATGTTACAAGGATAACAAGTTTTGTTTGAATAAGAGTGAAGACCATCACAGATTTACTGCTGCTGCTGCTACTACTACTACTATTAGTACTACTAGTCATTTATAGCCCACCTTTTCCCCAATAATAGGACTCAAGGTGGCTTGTGTGTGTGGGTGTGCCTTCAAGTCGCCTGTCAATTTATAGCAATCTCATGAATTTCATAGTTTTCTTAGACAAGGAATACTCATAGGTGTTTTTATCAATTCCTTCCTCTGAAATATAGCCTACAACACCTGGTATTCTTTGGTGGCCTCCCATCCAAATACTAGTCAGAACTGTTGCTGCTTAGCTTCCACAATCAGATGGGATATGGAGGCCTGATTTGAGGTGACTTACAACTTATTAAAACAGTACAGATGAAAAAATATTTTAAAAATAACTTTAAAATATATTAAAGTTGTTTTAAAAATAATTAATCTGTAGGATTTAAAACCATTTAAAAGTTATTCAGTGACCATGTCTAATGTTTGTTTGTTTGTTTGTTTAAAACCAATAAAACAGCACAGCACAACATTCACAGTCCATCATAATCACTTTCTAAATGCCTGTTGAAAAAGAAATGTTTTTATTTGCTAGTGAAAGGAAGGAGTCATTCTGTACTCCCTAGGGAGGGAGTTCCTATGTCTGGGAGCAGCCACTGAGAAGACCCTTGTTTCCATCAAGGAGCCTGAAAAGGCAGTAGGATAGACAGCAAGGGGCCTCTCCTGGGCTCTAATGGTCACTTATAGGGAGATACAGTCCTTCAAATAGGCTGAATCAGGGATTGCCATCAGCTAGTGGAGATGGTGCAACAAAGCAGTTGCATGCTCCCTGTAGCCAGTCCCAGTTAACAATCTAGCTGCAGCTTTTTGGGCCAACCGAAGTTTCTGAGCACTTTTCAAAGGCAATCCCATGCTGAGCACATTACAGTAATTCAAACAGGATGTAACCATATATAAAAGCAGATTATAAGAAGAGATAAAGAAGCATCCTCACAACAGGATCCTTCACCTCCAGCCAACTGCAGGTCCCTCTCTCTTACCCTCTTGTATACACCGTCCAGAAAGGCTGGCTGGGGAGCAAATTCAGGGCATAGTGTCTACACGACACACACCTCAGCTCTGCCCCCACTGCGCTGTGATGTTGTACACTGCACCACACGGCATACAGCATCACAGCACTCCTCCGGAATTGCGTACATATGATACAGTCCTGAAGGAGTACCACCAAGCCACAGCAATACAACTATGGCACCCTTTCCAGGGCGCAAAAAGGAAATCTGGAAAGGCCACATTGGGACCATGGCATGTGGTTGTTGTGGCCCCAATCTGACTGAAATGGGTGGCTACATGCCGCCCCTTTGGGGCTATCTGTACCACCCCTCAATCTCTCTCAAATTTGGTCACTGCTTCCTCCCTCCCTTCATTTGAGGTGCTATAACTTTTATATTGGGATGGCCAGATGACAAAAAGGACAGGTCTCTCGCACCTATCATAAGTCAATGATGGAATTTTGGCCTGCATAAGTTTCTCATTAGCCTAAATAGCCTGAAGGATCCAGATTCTTTCTCATTTTAGAAGATAAGCTGGGTCAGGCCTGGATAGTACTTGGTAAGGTAGAGTGTCAAGGAATACGAAGTGCTGTAGGCTACATTTCAGAAGGTGGTAAACCACCTGTGAGTAGTCCTTGCCTAAGAAAGCCCTACGAAATCTATAGAGTTCATAGGTTACATGAAAACACAGGCTTTATTTTAGGTTGCCTACAAAGGTGAGGTATGCCCAGTGAAATTTCTCATTGACAAGATACTTAAAAGTTGCAGAATCTCTGGGCCCTTTTGCATCTTGCCACCCTAACACATATACAGAAGGTGGCTTCTTATGTTATACTAGGCCCAAGAGTTCCATAAGTTGTAACCAGTTTCTTGAACTATACCAACGAACAAAGTGATATGCAGCATATTTGATAAGAAGAGAGGGCAGATATGTCCCTGCCTTCCTGCTACCATAAGAAGGCACGTAACTGAATCTATGCTAGTGCTGGCTTCAGGGTCAGCTTCATTTTAGAGCAGGGAAGAAGGACTTATGACTCTCATTACTTTGTGTGACTGCAGGTGTCATCTGGCCTAGCCAGCATACCTAATAATGGGGAATGATGAATGCTACAATGCAACATGTGGTTTGCCAAAGGTTACTCAGCCCTTATCCATGGTGCATTGCCTTTGTCAGTCCCTATGATCATTGCATGCAAATGTATAGATACAAATGTTAGGCAAAATGGATAAAATAAAGAGAATAAACCACAGCAGAAACTTTAGCAGGATTGTGCCTATATATTTTAGTATGCTTATTTGCAGAAAATCCTGGTCACTTTGCTGCCTTCTTTTTAGGGGGAAAAAGAGAGGTGTTCTAAATTTACCACTACATACAGAACTGTCCTGAATTCTATGGTTGCCAAAGACAAAGCCTGGATCTGACTCAAAGATTTATTGTAACTCTATTGTGGGTGTTTGGACAACTTGTTTCCTCAAGCCTTCCACTGAAGTTAATAGTAAAACCCTTAATTTCCTCTCTGTTTTAGATGCATATTTAAATCAGGAAAGATGGAATTGGATACTTCAAAGACATAAAAGCCCTAACTGGTTCTCATTAACAGTACAAATATAAAAAATATAATTTTCATTCATCTTGTATGTATACCTAACCAACTAAGCAATTTAGGAACAACTTTGAATGTTCTTCCCACCCCCGCTTCCAAGTTTTCCCTGTAAACTATAATTCAGTTTTATAATCATGTTCCAGTTACTCATTATGGAAGTAGACTGTGACAGAAGAAACTGAAAAATAAGGGAGGGTTTGAACAAGCAGGCAAGGTTTGAGGAACTCCTGTTTCCTCTTTAGTGCCACACATTCCATTCCATGCCATTTGGCATGCCCTCTGCTCTTTGAAGGTGTTTGGATGGGATTCCGATGTGGAAAATGCTGACTTTAAAAGGATATAAACAAGGCATATGCCACTAATCCATTTGTACATGCAGTGTTCTATATCCAGTCCATAATTTTAAAGCCTGATTGTTTACATAAGATGCAGCTTGAGAATTTCCTCCAACATTTTACAGATGAAAACTGGGACACAAGTGGCCAAGCAACATCAGAGTGTGTTCAAGATGGCAAAAGTTATTACGGAGGAAGAACACACAAGCTAGCAGAGGCTTCAGCAATTTGCTTTTGCTTAAGGCTACTGGAAAGGGCAAGATTCTGCCCTCATCTCCCCCCACCCCAAAACAGGCTAATTGAGTGCAAACTACTTTTGAGCTTTGGTTACAGTTTGCACCAATGGAAGTAAACAGAAGACAAAGCAGTAAAATGGGAGGAAGAGAAAGAATAGGACACGTTAATAACAGCTGAAAAAGTGCAGTGACAGAGGATTAATTGGGACTGTGTCCCTGTTGAATTGGGACCGTTGAAGGGTAAGCTCGAGGTTTCACTTTCCTGCATGCATGCACACACAGGGAGGGGCATAACTCAGTCAATAAATAAATAATAAATAATAAAGTATTTTTATGCTTTCAAAATGGATTGTGGAGTCATCATGCCCACTTGGCTCACTTGCCTTTCTTGTCCTCTATCAAGTGAAATTTTTTTCAGCAACATTGTCATAGGAAAAATGCTGAAGGAGGGCTGAAGTAACACTGACTTTTCATGTCAAATCACAGCAGTGTGCCTGCAGTAAATAATGCAAAACAGCTTGAACTGGGAAAGATTGGGATTTTAATTTAGATGGTCTTACTGTAATTGTGACTAGGTAAACAGCAGCTGCCTCCAGAATCCCTTACTGAAAAATGTGAGCAGCAATACAGAGATAAAATGGAAAAGTGGATTAGCTTGCTTCAACAGCATCCCCAGTGTTTTAAAAAAGCACAGCTGTATAAGTTTGGCCAGAAAATGGAAATCATAAAAAAAGTGGAAGCTGGTGATGCATTTTGGAAAAAGTTTTCAAATGGTCCCTGAAAAGGTTCAAAATGTTTTTATTTACTTAGGTGAAGGTTGCTGATCTTGTTGTTTTATTTCACATAGGTATATTCTTAGTTTTGCATTAAAAAAGGATGTTTTGGCTTACTTGCCTTTGTGTGAAAGGATATGTGGAAAACCTGAGGGGAGAATGGAGTGATTAGCAAATCGTTTAGTTTTTATCTTGGTATTATCTGGGACCTTCACATATCTTCCGATCTGCAGGTCCTTCCCATGGTGTTCCTGTTTGTGACCTTCTAAGAACATGGATGGCTCCAGATATGAAAATATGGAGACCCCATATACATCATGGGATATGCTGAATGCACTGAATCTTCTTTAAAGATTCTCAACAAAAAGGGGTATATGGAGGGTTCAATGTTGAACTGTTCAGATGTTGTTCAGACAGATCGCAAGAGAACCAGGGATTGGGACTTTGTTGTCCAGACTTATTATCATGAGAATAAGAGGAGGGTGTTTTATTTGGCCGGTGCAGATGGGGCCATAGATGGCTCAAAGCCAGAAATTTCTTTCTTCCTTACCTCATTACCACAGAACTCCCTTGGGAAAAGAGAAAGAAGTAGCATAGCCTGTCCACAGAACTATTCACAATATGTTGGTGAGGGGGATTGAGGGAGAATTAATAGTGATGGTAAACATGTTGAAAATAAACCCTGTCCAATTTTGCATATGAAGTAATAAGAAAAATAATGGGCTTGTGACTATGTAGTTAAACTCTATTTCAGTAGCGTTACTAGGGGATGGGGAGTGCAGACTGCGGACTGCACTGGGTGACACCACAGAAGGAAGGTGACACCCGGTGAGCTCTCCCCCACCTTTCTGCCTCATGCTACAATATGTGGCAGGGAAGAAGAGGCCCAGGCATCCCCTGTCCCTGCTCCATGTGGCTTTACTTTAGAGTAAAGCCGCGTGGGGCAGGGAGTTGGGAGAGGGCCCTTTTGGCTCTACCCTGAAGCCCCCAATTCCACACCAGGTGACACCCTGGTGTGGGACACACCGCTGCTCTATTTAAGTATCAAATTAGACTGTATGGAATTGCATATGTTCACCTGACATGTGAGGCCATATGTTCATCAATTTCAATATTAATGCTAGCAGATAAATGATAGTAACTTGTCTACAATTACATTGTGAGATCTAAAAATTTCTCAGATTGCCTTCTCAATAATAATAATAATAATAATAATAATAATAATAATAATAAGTTTTATTTATAGACCGCTATTCCGCAATGATCATAAAGTTCTTAAAGTGCTTCGCTGAATACATGGGAAGAAGGAACCACAAGTGACATTCACTTCACTTTTTGCTTTTTAGTTTTTTAGTTTTTGTAACCTCTGAAATAGAGCCTTGGCTACCTCCCTGAATTCCTTTCTCCAAGTGCAGTGCAATAGAGAAGAAACCCATGAGGAAATCTCAACTGATGTGATGCTGGTGAATGAACTGTAATCCTGGAAATAAAAACACAGCATTCAATAAATCATACATAAGTACATAAGAAAGCTACAGCTATTTATTTTCTATTGGATTTGCTACTACTGCTCTCATCACCAAGAATGATGGACTCTTCCCATAAGCCCATTACTCAGTAAAGGAAATTTCATATCCTCTGAAAAATTCACACTAGCTGTAGGTGTTCCCAAGAAATAGTTTGTGCTAACCTTTGCTGAAAAGTGTCACATATTTCACAATATAAAGCAGGCTGATGGGTTATACACTGTAATAAAAACAGATTTTTAGTATGTTCATATATATATATATATATATATATATATATATATATATATATATCACATATAGAGTGTGCCACAGTATCTCTGTCCGAAATTTGACTGAGACTAAAGAACTGAACTGCATGGAAATTTCTGAATTACCTTTATACTGGGGAGAAATTTATTAATTATATAAGATATAGCATATTTATATCCCAAGACAAGCACATACAAATAGACTGAGCAGAGGTTTTTCTGGAGCTGAGACTATGGAGTCAAGATTGTAGGTATTTCCACACATACCTTGAAAATTGCTTTAATTATCCCCTGCAAATCTTTTACAAGGTTCCTCACAAAATGTCAAGTTGTATGATAAGAAAAGAAGATGAAGTCTTGCAATATACTTGTAGCAGAACATTATTCTTGACAGAAAATCAAAAGTGAAGTGGAAACCTCAGAATAACAATATCCTCTTTTATGTGCTTTTAAACTAAATCACTTTTAATAAATTATTTATATAATCAAGTTTTAACTTCATAAATTTTTTCATATGTTTTTACCTGTACCTGTCCTAGTTTTGCTGTGAGCCACTTTGAAGCCCATTCCTGGGAGAAGGGAAGGACAGGAGTCAAATAAATAAGCAAGAGGACAGAAATAAGATGGGACAGAAAAAAACAACAAAAAGGTTGCAATGCTGAGCATACTTCCTAAGAAAGTCACTTTTAAGCAATGGGACTTACATCTGGGTAAACATGTGTGGGATTGCATACACTATACATCCTTAAAGCACAGCTCAAAATGTACATAGTCTGCCTCCTCTATCTGTAAACACCTTTTCAGCTGTGCCTGGAGCTGACAATAACACCTTGGTTTTGTCCACTTAGAGTTCTATTCTATTGTTCCTCCTACTGACATTGCAAACATGGCCTGTTACAGACGGGCATGAAAGTACGGGCAGAGCACGTACTAGGGTTAGAAAAGGGCATCCCTTCTGGACGCCCCCAACCCTAGTACGTGCTCAGCACGTACAAAACGGTGGCACCCATTCTACACAGGGGCCGCCATGACGACGCCATGACCGCTCCGCCTCTAAACAGGGTGGCGCGGTTGTGACGTAGTGGGGCCGCGCGAGGGCGCCTAGAGCACCCTTTCTGTGGCCCAGGAAGGAGCTCCGTTTCGGAGCTCCTTCCAGCTTTGCGTCGCTAGCGCAGCCTTTACATGGCTGTGCCCAGTGACGCAGAGAAGAAAGGGGCCAAGCAGACCATTTCTCCTCCTCCCCGCCGCCGCTGGGTGTCCTTGGGGCTTGAAGCCCCAAGGACACCCCTTTCCAGGCTATGGGGAAGCAGCCTTTTGCAGCTTCCCCGTGGCCTGGAAAGCAGCGGATTGGGGCCTTGGAGGCTGCCGTTGTGGCAGCTGAGGCCCCGATACAGCGGGGAAAGGAGCACCTACAGGCCGTCCCAAAGGGGCATTCTGTAACGCACCCATATTTATATTACATGCTGTTGTGCCTTCTTGAAATTAGGACCAGACAGATCATTTTCCCCCTTTGCATCTGCTGCTAATATTTATCATATCACACAGTATTTTCTCCTCTTTCACTCCCCTGTTTTTGAAGTGGTGGATGATGGGTGGCTACATTGTCTGTGGCTGCTGCCACACTCCAGGATTAATGCAGTTTGACACCACTTTGACTGTCACGGTTCCATCCTATGGAATCCTGGATTTGTAGTTTGTTGTGTCACCAGAATTCTCTGACAGAGAAGACTGAATATCTCACAAAGCTACAAATCCTAGAATTGCATAGTACTGAGCCATGGTAGTCAGTGGTGTTAGACTGCATTAATTCTGCAGTATAGATGCAGCCCATGTTTCCAGCCACTGTTTCATCCTCCCTCATCCATTTTTGGAAGGACTGACTACCCTTGTTCCATCCACCTCTACTACATTCCTAGTTCCTTTCCTAGGAAATTTATTTTAAACAGAAGCTAACATGGGTCCTTCATGGTCCCAGAAATTGATTTAATGTTTTTACTTTAAGGTTTCTCTCTTTAGGGAGATGCCATGCATCAATTTATCAATCTCTAGGACAGGTTTTCAAACTTAAATATCTTAGAGAAATATAAAAATGAGTCTTAGGCTTCAGGGAAAGGCTTCACAGGAAAGGTTTCAATGATTAATGCTGGAATAGCAAGGGACAAAATTCAAAGGAAATCCAATAAAATTATAGAACTTCTTGATTCAAGATTTCCCCTCCTGGCTCAAGATTTCTTTTTTGCTTTCTGCTACCTAGTTAAGACATTTTTATTCCAGCAAGCATTTGCCATGATGGTTTTAGTATACCAGTCTGGGAAGTGTTTGTATCTCCTCTCTTCCTTTATTTTATGGGTTTATTATACTAGTACATTTAATTCATTGATTTTGTAATTTACTTTAATTCTTCTGTAACTGCTTTGAGTCATGCATTATAATTTACAGAATCAGTGTATTAAAATCATCAGCCACATAAGTCAAATGTATTCATGGGATGCAAAAGCACTTATATAAATAAAGATGAATTACAGCGATGCTTAGACACCCCTTAAATGTTGAAAATTCATGAGTACCCAAATATGGTCACATCATTGCCCATATAAGTCACTGAAGTAATATCAAGGTAAACAAAAAGGAAGCAGCAATTAAGTTTCTTCAAGTGAGGTGCAAACAGGTTGCGATGAATTACAGCAGAATGTGCGAAATGACCCTATTGAAAAGGCTTGCATCTGGGAGGATGTGAAGTGAAACTGAAAATCCAGCCAGGATGTTAACCTTTAATACCACTCAGTATTTAACAAAATATAATGGGTAAAACAGCCCATAGATTTTTATTTTAAAAGTTACAAACTCAAACATCTGTTGCTTTCCAGCAACCCAGCAAATGCTTGTGGTACCTAAGGAAGGTTAGAGGTTGAACTTAAGGAATAAAGAAAACAGGGGTCCTTCATTGTACCTATGATAAGATCAGAGAGACTATCCTGAGTTTTGCTTTCCTAACTTGTTTATCAGGTGAAGCCTGACCAAAGCAGAATAGACTGGAATACAGTCAGCCCTTCTTATCCATGGATTTTTTTATCCACAGATTTAAACAGCAAACCTTGATTTTCCATTTTATATAAGAGACACAATTTTGCTATGCCATTTTATTCAGTGGGGCTTGAGCATCCATGGACTTTGTTATCCGCAGGGGATCCTGGAACCAAACCCCAGTGGATAATAAGGGCCCACTGTACTATCATTTGCCTCAATCTAGATACTGCACTTCTGTTGATGCAACCAAGAATTGCATTGGTTTCTTAGCTGAAGCATCACACTGACGGTCTACTAAGACTCCTGGGAGGCAAGGGTTCAAATCCTGCCTCGGCCATGAAAACCCAGTGGGTGACCCTGGGCATGGCACACTCTCTCAGTCTCAGAGAATAGTCATGGCAAAGACCCCCCCCCCCAAGAAAGATGCCAAGGAAGCCCCGTTATATATTGGAAATGACTTCAAAGCACTTGGTCTAAAATTGGATGGAACCACAATAGAGGCGCAAAGAGGCCCCTGGCCATGTGCTGAATGCGAGGGAGGGGTGAACAACCTCTGCCTGACATCTGAAGTGCCTTCATCCATTTCAGCTTCCACATCAGACCAGTCGTTTAAGAGCCCCAGCAGCTCTGGCCAGCCGGAAGTCCTCTTTGGGAACTGAGCTGACAATGGGAAATGCCCTCACAGCAGCAATTCCATCTCAAGCCCAGGCTGCTGCCACACTGCAGAATCAGTGTAGCCTGACACCACTTTAACTGCCATGGCTCCATCCTATGGAAATCCTGGGATGCGCAGTTTGCTGTGGCACCAAAGCCATCTCACAAAAACTACACATCTCAGGCTTTCTGTAGCGCTGAGCGACGGTGCTTGAAGCAGCATCAAACTGCATTCATTTCCATGGTGTAGCTACAGCCCACGTTTCCAGTGTAGGTTTAACTTTGGGTGCGTCTGCACTGATGAAATAATGCAGCTTGACAGTGCTATGGCTCCATCTTATAGAAATCCTGGGATGTGCAGCAGTTTGCTGTGGCACCAGAACTTTCTGAGAGAGAAGGCTAAAATATCATAGAAAACTGCAACTCCCAGGATTCCATAGGATGGAGGCTCAGCTGGTATGAAACTGATCTAATAATGGAATGTCGCGTGATGTAGACACAGCGTTAAGGAGTGCTTTGCTTTAAAGTCTGGAGGAAGGATGCTTTTGTTAATTCCGCAAATCCCGATAAATGGCAAGGGGCTCTGGACACAGAGAAAGAGAGTTTCCCATGTTCTCTGCCTCAGATCAGCCCCTCCTAGCCAACAGCCTGACCCAGGAGAAAAGCAGGCTAGAAATACCATAAACACATAAAAATAAAAATAAGTTGGTTTATTTTGGAGAATCCATGGAGAAGGAGGGGGAACTGATTTTGTCAATACAATAAAACAGATGTTACGGTCTTATGCTATAAGACCAGATATCCACATCGTGGTCATAGTGGCCTCATGCAATTGGACTTTAGGAAACCTCCTCCTGCCAAATTATCTCTTTCAGTCTCAAAGGTGCTGTGAGATACTGATTTTACAGAGTAACAAGGGCATATATCCTAAAGTCCAATTGCATGAGGCCAGCAATCTACTGCTGGGGCTGTTTGTGAAGCCTTACTAGCTTGGTAGAACACGCCAGAACTTGCACTGCCCTGGCATATGCTTCAATAGCCCAGGGTTACATCCACACCACAAATGAGATGGCAGGGGAAGATTTTATGGGCGCGGACCAGATGTGCATTAAAATAATGAACTTTTGCCAAAACAAGCCTATATCAATGAAAACCTAGACTTCTCTCTCTAAGATAGAACAAGAACAACAGTGTAAAGTGACTGATTGATGGATGGATTGATTATATGATGCACCTCTTCAGCCAAAAATCTCCTAGAGTGGTTTACAAATCATTAATCTGACAGTTCCCTACCTTCAGGCATAGAATCTAAGTACAGAAAAGAGAATGGCAGTAGAAGAGAGCTTTAAGTCCAGCAGATACTTTTTGCTTTCCCCTCTCTTAGAAGCCAGAGCAATAGCAGTTGAAACATGGAAGCAGGGGCTCTTGCCAGCTGCTGGATCAAGGCACAAAGGAATTCTGCCTGGCTGCTCTTCTTTCTCTCAGATGCCAAAGCAATGGCAATTGGAAAGGAGGGAGGACCTCGCACCAGGAAATAGAAATGTAAGGTTGGATATGGGTTTAGGTATGTGCACACTTCCCTGCCTTTTATTCCTCATTTTTATTGAAAAGTAAAGTTCTTAGAGAGGCTGTGAAGAGAAGTTTTATTTGTATTTCTAGAAACAGATGTAAGCTCTTGGTTTTACAGCTACTGAATGTTAGACTCAGTCAATCTGTCAATGCTTTCAGTGAGTTTTGCATTATATTTATTATCATCAGTGCAAATCTAGGTGTTGAACAGACCTAGTTAACAGCTAATACCATTTTCCTGCTTTTTGGCCACTATGTCAGAGCATGAAAATAATATGCCACAGTCCACATACAATGTGTGTGATTGTAACACAAGCTAGCATAAATCTTTGTGACATACTGTTTCATTTTTATAACCTGTTTATATGTATTGAAACAAAAATTTATTAAATTTAAAACCTGTGAGTCTGGAAGTCCTTCTAACATTAAGTTCTCTACTATAGAATCAAATATCATGTTCCTGGCCTGTTTCAGATAGATTTTGTCTGGTAATATTTCTTGTTTGTATTTTCTTTCTTAAATTCCAGGATGCAGATTTGCTCCTGGTATTAAGTTTAGTGCAAACATGAAACCGATTATGAGTTGCACATGAATTATTTCATGCATCTGAATAACTCAAAATCTTCTTGTTCCAGATTTCATCCGTATATTTATTTTTATGCGACAAAATATTCCATCTCTCTAGCCTGTTTGATGTCATTTTTGCATTTCTGCCTTCTAATAGGTAATCCTTAAAATAGCAGTTGTCTGTAGTAGTAGAATTATTATCTACTTTAAATGTCAGCTCACTGAAGTTAACACAATTAAATCAGGATGGAAGCTGCTTTCTTGGGGCCAAGCCTGTAATGACAGTCTTCATTCAAGAAATCTGTTACATATGATGTGCTATCAAGGAGCACAGTGGCAAGGCAAAAATGATCACATATCATTATGCTTATCAGTGATCATAGGTAGATTTTTGTTAAAGTAATGTGCACTAATCTTTTGGAACTGAAATCACTCAGACAGGAATGGCAGGCTGTCTCTGCTTGGCAGCAGCGAAAAGATTTAATGCCACACCATGGAAAAATTGAAATTCAGGTCCAGGCTCAGTGAGAAACATAGAAGTAAATTGATGGTCAGAGTGCATAAGCTTGTCATACCTGCCAACTTTTGGCAAACCCAAATGAGAGGAGGGATAGCTCACACATGCGTGTTCATAAATTGGTAATGGCAACATCAAGTGATGACTAACGTGTGTGAATAAATCAAAGCTGTGCTACCCCACATATCCCTTCAAACAACGATTTTTCAGAGTTTAGTTAATAGAATCAATTGCTCCTCATCAAGTACTGAAATAGTTTTTGCAACAAGTTTTAAACTATTATTATTATTATTATTATTATTATTATTATTATTATTAAGTTTTATTTATAAAGCGCTGTAAATTTACAAAGCGCTGTACATAAAATCTTTTTAATTGGACGGTTCCCTGCCCTCAGGCTTACAATCTAAAAAGACAGGACACAGAAGGAGAAGGGAGTGGTGGTGGGGAAGGGGCCTCTCTAGTAGGATAATACATATAAAATACATAACAGTATAGGAAATGATTAAATAAAACAGGCAACAAAAGAACATCAAATAGCAAGTGACAATTATGCAATGCCTGGGAATGCTGCCCTGAACAGGATGGTCTTCAACTCCGTTTTGAAGCTGGTTAAAGAAGTGATGGTTCTTGTTCGTGGGGGAAGAAGGTTCCAGGAGTGAGGGGCAGCGAGTGAAAAGGGGCGAATCCAAGATGGGGCAGAGGAAATCCTGGGCTGGGACAGCAGACCTTGACTACCAGAATGGAGGACCCTAGTGGGAAGGTGAGGGGAAATAAGGTCTGATAAGTAAGGAGGGGCCAGCCCATGGAGGGCTTTAAACGTGGACAGCAGGAGCGTATACTGAATGCGGAAAGGGAGGGGGAGCCAGTGAAGGGATACCAACACAGGAGAGATATGGTCACAGCGGTGGGCGGATGTGATAATGTGTGCAGCTGAATGCTGGACAGAAATTAAAGGACGGAGGTGAGAAAGAGGAAGCCCTGCCAGAAGGATGTTACAGTCATCAAGTCATGAGATCACTAGGGCATAGACCAGGATCTTGGCAGTAGAGGCGGAGAGATATGGTCGGATTTTGGCAATATTGTACAAAAAGAATCTACAAGCCTTGGCTGTGGTCTGGATCTGAGGGATACACGACAGAGAAGAATCAAAGATGAAACCAAGACTGCGGGCTTGCTGGACTGGTTGAATAGAAATGTTGTCCACAGAGACAGAAAAGGAGTGTTGAAGGGTGGGCTTAGGAGGAAAGACAAGAAGCTCCGTCTTGGACATGTTGAGTTTCAAATGCCGATGGCGCATCCACTGCGAGACAGCTGTGAGACAAGACGAAACTTGCTGTTCAAGCCTTGGAGAAAGGTCAGGGGTGGAAAGATACAACTGGGTGTCATCGGCATACAGATGGTAGGAAAAACCAAAAGAGCTGATGAGTTTACCTAAGGACAGTGTGTAGAGAGAAAACAGAAGGGGACCCAGAACAGAGCCCTGGGGAACTCCAACAGATAAGGGAACAGGAGATGAAGTTTGACCACCTGCAACCACTGCAAAAGATCTGTCTGACAAATAAGATCTAAACCAGTCAAGAACAGAGTCTGAGAACCCAAGGTCAGAGAGTATGTCAATTAGGAGACAGTGATCAACGGTGTCAAAGGCTGCAGACAAATCAAGAAGGATGAGAACAGAGTAAAGGCCATTAGCCTTGGCCTGTAAAAGGTCATTCAAGATCTTAGTGAGAGCTGTCTCTGTAGAATGCCTTGGGCGGAAACCAGAAAAGAGCCACCAAAGTCTGACTTGACAATGTCCATGTTTTGGCTTTCCATTTATAGGCTTTAATAGTGGCAGTATTTTTTTAAATGTAGATATTCAAAACAAACTCTTTGCCAAAAAGGATCATACACCTTCCTTCAAAGGCCAGCAGTGGACAGCAAGGCAGAATTTATTACTATTAGTTAGCAAAGGGTGGCATAATGGTTTAGCCTGTGGATTCTCACTAATAAGACCTGTGATCACATTCCTGATCTGCAGTGAAGATCACTGGATGACCATGAGTAAGTGAAGATCTCAGCTCAGCTCAGCCTACCTTGGGGTTGTTATGAAGATAATGTGAACTGACTGGAAGTGGACGATGACACATATGGTAAATCTGCTCCAGATTTTGTTCCAAACTTTAAAGGGGTTATTCTCTGTGGTTAACCTATTTCGGGAGATAGGGTTCAGAACCTCAGATAGCTCCTTTAACCTTTGGAATAAAACACATGGTGGATTCACAGGACTCGTGACATGGAAGCCACAGGTGAACTGGCAACTAACGTACATCTATGTGTGCAATCATGTTATCAGACGAGAAAGATTGGGATAGAAAAGTAAGCTGCATCAAAACACCATATAGTGTACAACCTGATATTTTGCATGTTGGTGGGACTGTACGTAACATACTGTGAGACAATTGTGGGACATTCTAAGATATCTTTCATGTAGAAGAGAAATTCTATCAATAGCAATAGTAAGTACATTTCTATACCGCTTACCAATGTACTAAGTGGTTTACAAAGTGTAAGCTAATTGCACCCAACAAGGTGGGTACTCATTTTAACAACCTATGGAAGGATGCCAGGCTGACTCGACCAGGAGCCCCTGGCTGGTATTGAACCCACAATTTTGTGGTTTGTGAGTGAGTGGCTGCAATACAGGCATTTAACCACTGTGCCACCAGGGATATTTATATCTTTTAAAATAACACAAGAAAGATGTTATTTTGGTGCTCTGTCAGGTGCCATAATCACTACTGCTCTGAAAAATGTCCTGGAGCAGCACTATCTTGTGTTCCCCTCCATTAAGCTATAGGTGTCCTCACCAACAAACTTTCAGAGCATTGCCAAGGGCTTGTTGCTGGGCCTCCATTAAGTCCTTTATGCTCAGAATTACTAAGAGTCATAGTAAACACAGGTTCCATTTTCCTGATTTTTATACTGGAGTCAATGAGCCATCACTAAAATTATGTTTTCAGTACTTCTTGGTTCCAGAGCAGCAGCTTCCAAACCCGAACCTTTGTTGCCAGGTTCAACAAATCAATCAATCAATCAATCAATCAATCAGTTCAATTCAATTCAATCTTCATTGTGACATAATTAAGTTGTCCCTCACTGAGTTTGAAAGAGCTTAGTGAGGTGACTATTATAATCGGTGTAGCACCAAGAGTGACAAATTTGGTGTTCCCCTTGCCTTGGCAAGGCCTGTGCTGCTTACCCTCCTGCCCATTGACAACTGCCTTTGATGCCCTCTCTCCTTACACATCCTAGAAAGAGGAGAAGGACACAGCAATGGTGTTCACACATCATTCCCCCCAGCATTAGAGGATACAATGGTGGTTTTCTTGTGTTTTTGCTGTTCCAAAGGACAGTTTATAGAGAAAAGGGGTTTTCTTGCAATTGCAGTTACAGAAAACGTGCCTCTGATTTGATGAGTGCAGCATGTGCACATCTGTTCCCTTATAGCAGAGGGGAAACCACCATTTTATTCTCTGGGGTGGGGGCACTGACCCTGTAACAGGGGGGCAGAAGAAACACGAAATTACCTCATGACTACGATGGGGGCCTGAGTCCCTGCCCCAACAATAACCTGACAAAATTGGTTCACTAAAGCTCCTGGGTAGTTGAACCTCCTCAAGTACTTTTGATCAGAAATCTACTAAATGATCAAGCACTAAAAAAAATTCAGATAATTATTGTGATTGAGGTATCCTCCTTTTCCAGGACATGTCCTACATTTCAACCTTCTCTCCAGGAGGAATTTCAAAATGTCCCCCATTTTGAGCATAATTAATATATAAGATATGTACTAATATTATATAAATTTACATTTATACTAAATAATAATAATAATAATAATAATAATAATAATATACATTTACATTTAGTGTTTTTAGCTTTTATTTTGCAATGTCTAACATTTTTCTTGACTGTCCTACATTTTGCAGGGTCTTGTCCCCCTTTGTGGTTATGACAGCTGGTCACCCTGTCCCTCCAAATAATAAAGCCTGCCTGTGACCTGTCCTAAAAATACTGACCTGGGAGAAGGTCACACTGACTGAACTCATGGAGGAGACTTCTGTGTATCCATTGTGCTTGTAAGACTCTTCATAGTTAAGGCTACTGGAATGATGGTGGATGGGAAGAGTAATTTGACCTCCCCCCTGCAACTATGTACAAATATGAAAAATTATTAACAACTGCCCTGCCAATGTTGAGCCCCTCTCTCACATCATGGCCCCTGAGGAGGTTGGTTACATATACCACTGCTGCATCCTCTTCCTCTTTCTTTGGCATGGCCAGGATGCAAGTGGCCTTGTGATGGGGAGAGAAGCCAGCTCTTCTTCTTGCTTTATGCAACAAGAGGCATTTTAATTCCCTTTCAGGCAGCAGGGCAGATCGGACTGCCCCTAACTTGAATAATTTGTCTCCACCTTTTACTGAGGTCACATCCCTGTAAAACTGTATGCCTACTACACTAAGAAAAGTAATGAAGCTGTCCCTTGTTTGTTGTTGTGTGACTTCAAGTTGTTTCCAACTTAAGGTGACCATATCACAGGGTTGTCGTGGAAAAAATTGTTCAGAGGGGGTTTGCTATGGTCTTCCTCAGAGTCTAAGAGAGTATGACTTGACCAAGGTCACCCATTGAGTTTCCATGGCCAAGTGGGGATTGGAACCCTGGTTTCCAGATTTCTCATCCAGTGTCTAAACCACTACACTGTGTTGGCTCTTTGTTTCTTGTTACACTGCAGTAATAATGTGGTGTAATTGTACTTTTGTTCTAGGGGGGGGGTGTTAAGTTCAAGTAACCAGTTATTTGTAAGTAGTTCTTTCCAATCTCTGGTTTTGAGACAACATCTTAGGCACATGGGTCAGGCTGCCATTCTTGCAAGTCCTTAACCATGGTACTTTAAAAGCTGATTTTCCTCTCAGTTTCCAGTTTTTCTGTCTGGAACAGAAGATGACACTTATAAATGCAAATACATTTTGCTAATCAAAATATCCCGGTTTTATTGTAAACAGTGTCTGTTTGTGACATTCTATGGGCTATGGTTCAACTATGTCTACTCTAAACAAAAACATAATGTTTCTTCGATAAAGAAGTGCAGCATTTGTACAACAAAGAGGAGGTTGAAATGGCAAGGCGTTGGGGACTGTAAATATTTTTTCGTGCCATAAACCACACATTTGAATGTTAGCACAATGTTAAAATGACAGCCAGTAGAATGAAGGGGCTCTTGTTTTAGACAAAGCTTTCTTACAATGAAACAGTGTGACAAATGGTGAACAAAATATGATGGTGAGACGTGGGAGCCTAGCTGAGAGAAATAGGCTAGCTGTATTGCTTATGCTGCTTGGGGGAACAAATCTTGTGCTCTTCTCCCAGTATGGTACCCAAAGTGGCTTACAGTATAAGGGAAAACAAAATAGCTAAAACAAATATACAGGTATAACTGAGTTAACAAAATACAGTAGCTGATTTCCTAGACAGAACAGCTTTAACAGAAAATTTGGCAGTAGAGGCAGAAATACTGGCTGACTCTCCCTTCTGCAGAATTCCAAAACCTGAAATACATCAAAGTCCAAAACTGTCCACATGGGTGACTGAGACAGTGACACCTTGGATTTCTGATGGTTCAGTGTATACAAACTTTGTTTCATGTACAAAATTATTAGAAATATTATATATAAAATTATCGTCAGACTGTTTATAAGGTGTATATGGAACATAAAAGAATTTCACGTTTAGACCTGGGTCCCATCTCCAAGATATCTCATTATGTATATGCAAATATTCCAAAAGCCAAAGCACTCCATGCCCCAAGCATTTCTGATAAGGGAAATTCAACCTGTAACATGGAAAGTATTTGGATAGTTTCCTGCACCACAAAAAAAAAGAGGAGTAGTTCAACATGATTCAGCAAACCTTTTGTCTAAAACTGGCAGTACACATTTGTGAAATGAAAAAATAAGTCAGATAAACCTTGTATAAGCAAAACAAAAAGTTTAGAACTTGCTGGAAACCACTGGAAAACTCCTTCCAAAATGCATCAAGGGATCATTTTGGAGGCAGCAGCTCTTTATTTTACCTGTTGTAGTCACGCACACGTGGCTACAGGTGCCAGAGTTGGATCCCTTTCTTGCCCAGCTCAAGCTTTACTGCATTGTTCAGTGCTCCAACCTGCCATTGAAATTCTATGTTTTTGCAGCATTCCTTCACCATCCTCCGAATGTTGATGCTGCTTTAAAAACAACCTAACTATACAGAGGATGTTGAGGAAGAGGAGCTGGTGAACATAAAAAGAATTTGTAAAAAGGAACTTCTTTTTCAGAGGTTTTGATAACTGAGGTATGCCTATAGTATAAAACTTTAAAAAAAACATTGAACCACCAGACCATTTAAAGCATTAATTTAAAACAATTACACAGTCGACACACAGTAAATAGATTTAAAAATCTATTAAGGAATCCTGGAGTACCTTTCCCAACCAGTTAAAACCAAGAGGTCTGTTTAATTTTTTTTAAAGTAAGTAACGGTAGCATATTTCCATATTTACATCAGCCATAAAATTTAGTGGGTGGCCCACAATCAACCAGGGCCAATGAGGAAACAGGGAGTGCTCTGTACATCACCTTGAGTCTCCTAGAGAAAAGGCAAGATAAATAAATCATATGAAACAAAGAAAAGGAAATGATTGTAGATGTGCATCTACACACACAAATACACTAATGGAAACTTCTGAGTCAGAAATATTGCTGCAGATTCATATCTCCCCATTTCCCATGCTTAACCAATTTCTTTATTGGAGAAAGAAGCTCAGTTGCTTGACCATGATTTGATCATCAATTCATGTTAATATCTAATCGTCACTCCATTGTCCTCCAAGTTTCATATTCATTGCTTTATCATTTGCTCTGGCATCTTCCTCAGCGTACAAGACAAACCAATGAAGCAGTAAAGCTTTACCTCTTCCTGCTTCCCTTTCTTAATACAGCAATAAAACCCACCACACCCCAAGGCTGTTTATTCCATCACTGCCAATTTCCATTTCTTTTAGTAGACTGGCAAGATGTTTCATATTATGAACTCAGTTGCAGAATATACTCTGAAACCACAATCAAGAATGGCTTACTAAATTTTTTTTAAGGTCGAGGATACATGGAGAAATTGAAATTAAACACCTTCAGGTCAGACTCAGTTTGGAGATAATAATCTTTGAATATTATTTTTTTAGAAATTAGTTGCCAGGAATACTGTTGATGTACTAGCAGTTGCACTTTTTCCAGTATTGCATAGAAGTGATATGGAAAGATAGTTTAAAAACTACTGTATCTAAGCAAACTATTTCTCCAATGTCTTTGTACCTTCACGGCCACTGTGCCCATGTCCTTTTCTCTCTTGTGTCCACTGCCTACTTTGCGATAGTTACGCTGGCTTAATGCACCAACAGGTACAGTATTTGGAACATTGCTTAACACAATGAGTTGTGATTATAAAGATGTAAGAAAGAGGCCTTGGGCCGAAACAGACTGCCATAAAGGGGCAGCATGATGCTGCCCCTTTGTGTGCCGGATCAGGGCTACAGCGACCGCATGCCACAGCCCTGATTTTTCCAGTGGCCATGTCAAAAAGAAATGGCAAAATACATGGACCTGAAGGGTTCCCTTTCTGCCACCACTGCGGCATTCCAGTGTTTTGGCAGCACAGTGCATGTAAATGCTTCAGTGCCAAAACACAGAGAAGCCACCACACATCCAGTGGTGTGGGGGCAGCATCAGAACTTGTGGCATCTAAACACCATGCTCAGATGCCACCCCCAACCCGGCTCTTACTGCTGGTCTGTTTTGCCCCCTTGTCTACAAATGCAAGAAATGAAAGAATGTAATATTTAGATGGTACAGAAAATGTACCACTTAATACTTTGGTGTGTGTATGCAGATTTTTAGTGTTTCCCTATTAGATTTGTAGAGTAAACATACAACCCACTGGATGAGGCCCTTTAGTTAATTCTTTTTTCCTGTTTATTTTTTCACTTGCAAATTCTTTAAACAATACTTCAAAGGAGCATTCCCTGCCTGTAGCCTAAAATGGTAAACCACATTCCAACCTTTCAGACATCTCTTACTGTTTCTTCCATGTTATTGGAGGTGACTATACATCAATAGTCATACATAAACTAAGCCAGACCTCTCAGGGTGAAATACTATAGAGATTTTGCTTCAAAATCAATGGAAAATTGAAAATGAGACCTTCCCTTCTTCAGACTTTTAAAAGATTGGAAGGAAATAATAAGCTGAGATAGAAAGAAGGCCATTTGCTGGTACATTGCAAATGTAAGGTTTGTCTTCTTACGGCCTGAGAACAGAACGTTTTGCTTCAAAAAGTGAACAACATTAACTAAACGGGCTGCCAATATCCCTTCACAGTTGACTGCTTTGGTATTTTATTTAAACATACACACTGAGCAACTGTGCACAGTGGATGACATGGATGGCTTATGAAGGATTACTGATTAATGAGTGACAATGTAGGTACATGCTACGAAAGCTTCCTCAGAGCTTTTATTATTGCCAAGATCACCTATAGGCTAAATTCCACTGCCAGCATTGATTTTGTCAAATAACCTATCAGCAGCTCTATGAAGACATGTCTATGGTTTTCACTCAGCAGGAGATAAGTTAAAGTTAACTTAAATGTCATCTGGAGCCCAAAGGGAAATCAGAACGAATAAAGGCTAGGGAGGTTTTTTTTCTTAGTTGTTTGTTTTCATCTGCAAACAAGGAATTTTTGGGTCTGATCCAAACCCCTGTGAAAGCAGCAAGTTCTTTCACACAACTCAAGCCGCATGGAGCAAAATATGATCTTTGACTGTGTGGATGGTAACATTTACTCCAAATGTTTGATAAGCCAATTCCCACAGTGGCTGGCCAAAAAGACTGATTGCCACCCACATATGGCCACAGTCCCTTTCCCTCACTGGGACTATACCAAGACCCAAACATCTTGGCTATAGGGAAATGTTCCAAGTCCAGGCATTTCTTGGAACTCCACAGTTCTCCCTTTAGATGCTGAGCATTGACCCTCTTCAAAGGGCTAATTCTGTGGTCCAGTAGAACCCAATATGAAAAGACTTGTTTGGTCCTGAAGGGACCAAATTCCAACTAATGTTAGTGTAACAGAATCACCATTCTCTTCACAATCAAACATAAACCCCATCCAGAAAAAAATCTTCCAAGACCCTTTTTGTGGTTGGAAATTCCACAAACCCACAAGAATATTTTAAATGCTGTCTCTGAAGCAACATCTGCCTCTGAAGCGCTTTCCCCACATTCCTGACCCCAAGCTTCCTGCAGTTCTCTTTAACTTCTCTGCAGGCTCCTTCCTGAACTACTTAATGTGCTGGTTATTATTTCCCAGGCCTCTACAGTCCAGAATGCTGTGCTTAATCCCTCAAGCTTTCTGCTTAATGTCTTCATCCCTGGTGGTCATATCACTGCAGTATTCCTCAGTGTGAAGGCAAAAGGAGGCACTTCCTGCCTTGTCTCCCAGCCCCCAGCACTTGATGAACAGATGAGACTTCATAAAATATGGGATGTTCTTCACAATCAGAGACACTGGAGAGATAAAGCTCATTATGTTTTCATTTCCCCTTCTCTGACTGCTACCATCTGGCTGAAATTCCACCCGTGGTTCCTCTAGCATGTCACACCCAATACTAACTTAAGTGTCTTTTTGCCCAAAAATCTGTGCATGTAGTAGATATGGGTTTCCATCCAATGAAGTTCATCCATGTTCACACATATGATTTTTTTTGTGTTTGGGGTGTTTGCAGTGACACCAGAGCACTGCCAGTTCTGGGTCCATGAATGACTGACCCTCCATTGATTTCCCAGAGTCCTGAATCTCCACTGGTGCTATTGGAACTTATTTTTCCTTTCAGTTAAATTGCGCACAGGGGACTATTTTCAAGGCAGGTCACAGCTCAAATGCTGCACCCTTCCATGGCAATTAAACAGTAAAGTATCTGACATAAATGGAAATTGGATGCTTTTTCGACTAAATTGGCATGTGAGAATAGAGTCTGCAGGGAGGGCTTGCCATTTGGGATGAAATGATCCACCGACTGTTACCTTCATTCTCCTCCTCCCAAGCTCATCCTTCCCACACAGAGACTGAAATTAAACATATAGGACAAACTCTCATTGATGCCAGGAAAGAAAGAGTGGGAACTGGGAAGCAGGGGTTGACAGGAAGAAATGAGTGAGAAGAAATGGGAAAATTCTACCTATTGCTATTTTTAAAAAACGTAAGAGCAGGAGGTCTTTCCCCAAGTAGCACAGATATGTGTTACATCCTTGCCACAAGTGGAGAGGGTGTTGGTTACATGCTCTCAATGTCATAGAGAAGTAATGGCAAACATCCCATGACTAAATCTACCAGAAAACTCAGTGACAGGACAGAGTCATCGTAACTTGGAGTCAACTTGAAGACATGTAACAAAAACAAAAACATATTAGCCCAAATCCTTATAACAATATATGAATATATTGTCATTTGACACATATATTGCCAGTTGCCATGGATATATTGTTATATCCATTGCAGTGAAAACAATGTTCTGCATATGGGGAGGATTTGGGTGGGAACTGGAAAATAATTGTGGAGGGGGAAGCAGTCCCCTTACTTGGTCTTTTAATTTGTTTCCTCAAATGACTGAAACTCCATTTTAGTGCCATGGTTTTTGGTTTTAGGAGTACATGTGAAAGAACTCATACAAGACCTAGCGGCTGATGTTTTTGAGCATTTGTTTCACACTTCAGAATGTCTGAAAAATAACTGTATTTGGGACAATCTAGGGTGAAGTGCAAATTATGTGGCCTGATTTTGATGGGAAAAAAAGTGAATGACTTTGACTTCTCTGAAGTGCAGGTAAATCACATTAATTATATAAACATTTGCATATATAAATTAGCATGTGTAATTTTTATGCAGATTGCTGTCATTTTGGCCTGAATCCCAGTCTTTTAAGAGCCATGCAGCATGCTGGTGGAGCAGTATGAAGGCTAAATCATATACTGGGAGGCAAATACACACAACTAGTGTGACATGAGTAGAGAAATAAAAATGTGCAGACTTTGCTAGTATTTTTCATGAACCTGGATATGACCTTTCATGTGACTATGCCCATACATTAACATATATACAAAGAGGTAGGGAAAGGGGGAGAAGGAGAGAGGAATCCTCCTCCTCCTCATATTTATTTTTTCCCATAATTGGGACACAAAGCGGCTTACAAATAAAAACAAACCAATACAATAAAAAATACATACATGCAAAGAGGGATGGAAGGAGGGAGAAGGAGAGAGAAATGGGAAACGTTACAGTATGTTCTGAGCATCCAGAATCCCCTAGGCTGAATAACCACTGATCATGCTGGTGGATTCTGGAAACTGGAATTCCAAAAGTAATTTTCCTAAGCTTCATGTATATGCACAGAGAGCAAGAGGGAGAAAAACAGAGAACTCTAGACAGGTTTACTTTATTCTTGAACCAAAACTACTGTTTTTCCCCACAAAAACAATTCAAGTCCTTCACTTTCAAGGATACTCTTCTAGTTTAATGCAATGCAAAACACTTTAAAATACTGCTGATTGACTTATGTTTGCACTAGCCCTGCATCTATCTCTCCTGCAAATCTATATCCACTTACCTGGAAGTCAGGAAGTGAATGGTTACTGTTTACTGTTATATAGACATGTATAAGGTTATGCTGCACATTCTGGCCCCCCTCCTAGTGTTCTGGATTTATTCTTACACTGAATTATGCCTGTGTTGAATTTATATTTTGATGCCGGCACAAGTATTTAAAATAAGTTAAAGCAGGCAGGCTTTCCTGACATACAGGCTATGTACTGAATGCAGATGGAGTCTGTCACATTCAGTTGCCTCCAGCTGTTGTTTCTTTGTCTGCCTACCCCAAGATCAGGATGAAGGAATTTCAATGATCTCTGTTGAAAGGGGGCCATACTAACAGAACTTCCTATACACCAGGCTTTCATTTCCCTCTGCTTATGGCACACACAAAAGACAAGCCTGTAAGTGCATCACCATTTCCATTGGCTGATTCAGAAGCCAAGGCTAAAGCTCCACTATAATGATGTGAGAACACCACTTTTCATCCTACCATCAAATCACTTTTTGAGCCAAATGTCTTCCAGCGAAAAGAGAGCCCTTCCCTCACTATCTGTAGCGGAATGATACAGTGTCCACCATACAATATAGCATCAACTCTCTAGAAATGTGTTTTTCTTTAATACTGTTCCACATTAAGAATGCAACTGCTCACAGTATGATATTCACCCAAGCTGAGAAAAAGCTGCTTTTCTCTGATGGAGGCTAAGGGTACTTTTTTCTTAGTGCTCAATATGCTAGCCAGAAAATATATCAATAGTTGTCACTGCAGAAAGAAACACTTATTTGAGTCCCTTATCGGGAAGGCCTCAGTTGAAATAACAAAAGGGCTCCTAACTTACCACACATGTAGTGCAGTTCTTGGTAGTTTCTCCCATGCCAAATGTATACACATGGATATGATAGAATTTCACTAGATGGAAACCAGATTGGGAGTTTGGAAAAAGCAGCAATTTGAGTTGTGGTATAAAGTAAACCTCTCCGCAGGTCATGCCACAACCACTGAGTGTGTGCATGCATATGCAGTGAACACTAGCACACTTTTAAGGAAAGCATTATGTGCAAAATTCTATCATTTGACAAGTATTAAAAAGCAACATCTGGCCCTACCATTATGCAGAATGGGACCGTCATGTGGCACATGGTGGGCCCAACAATGGCAGCTCTCAGCTCCTCCTCTTAAGCCTCTAATCTTCAGAGCCATGCCACACAGTCTATCCTATACCTTCAAACTGGCATGTTGTCCACCAGTGTACTGGAGGACACTATTCCATTCCAAGTGTTAGCTGCTAATTCAGTTAGGAAAATATCTTGGGTCAGTCCTGTATACAGTGGGCCCTTATTATCTGCTGGGGTATTGTTCCAGGACCCCCATAGATAAAATTTGTAGATGCTCAAGTCTCTTTAAATACAATGGCATAGTAAAATGGTGTCCCTTATATAAAATGACAAAATCAAGGTTTGCTATTTGGAATGTATACATTTTTGGAACATTTTCAAGCCGCAGATGCTTGAATCTGTGGGAAAGCAATCAGTGGATATGGAGGACCTACTGTATAGCAAAGATGGTGAATGTCCCTATAACCAAGTATTTGCTCTGCCAGAAGGATTTATTCTGTAGTGGTGAGCTTGTAATTGCTGTTGGGGAAGACATAACTGGATCCGAGTGAGATCAGCTTGGACTAACCCTTTCTTGCCACCTTCCTGACCTCTGTTTGCCAGTTATAATTCTCCTGCTTCTTTCCCTGCTACAGTATGCCTGCCTTTTGCTGTCCTGTCTGCTCTTGAATCCTTATTAGCTGACAAGAATGGGGGCAGATGGCAGCAGGTGGTTACAGCTGAGCTGTCATAGTCTGCTTTAGCTGGAATGCAAAAAGCTGCATAGTTCTGCTGACTATTGTATTCATTCTGGACTGTGGCCAACCCAATTCGCAGTATTAAAAAAATTATATCCCAAAGCCTATAAAGCAGCATTGATGACTGAGGTCTGGAAAATGGTATTTTTCCTTTATCATTACCAAGTGGGGATTTTTGTTGGTAAAATTCCGGCTGTCTGGGTATTAAAAATGGTGCATGTAAATTTGAACCAGGTGTACAAAGAATGCAGAAGACTAAAGAATCTCAGACATTCAGTCTCAGAAAATTAGTGGAAAATTATCCCCCTTGCTCGATTGTGAAACAGACAAAGAAATAGAGATCTTTCTTCTTCTCCCCCTATTTATTTTCAGTATGCATTTACAAATCAGATTTTTCCAGAAAAATAAATTATCTAAACAGAAAGAAAAGCAGGGATTGTATAAACTGTGGTCTTTAACAGGAAAGATGGGCATACAAAAGAAACCTTGTGTATTGTTAGAAGAGGCAATGTGTCTTAGATTAATAAAAACGAAGCTGTTTGAATCCTTTTTCTCTGAGGTTTCCAGTATTATTGGAGAAAATATGTTTGGCAGCCCTTTTTTCCCCTCAAGGAAACCAAGCAAAATCTAACAAGGGACTAATAGACAGAATGCAAAGTACTGAATTCTTGTACATCAAAGCTGAAGGCAGTTGGCAGTGCATTTCATGAAGTCAACAAGGCCTCTGTCGTCTTAATATGACATTACAGAAGCTCATCTGGAATTACCAGTTCATATGCTTTGGGATATAGGAAGCTGGCTTATACTGAGCCTGGCCCTTTGTCTATCTAGTATTATCAACAGCAGCTCTCTGGCTATTCAGTCAAGGTCTTTCCCAGTCCTGCTTCAAGATCCCATGGTGAACCTGGAAGCTTCTCAATGCAATGTAAAGACTGAATCTGCTGGTGATGGCAGCAATAGACTTTATTGATATCCTACCTTTCCCCTTAAAACTGGGACTCATGGCAGCTTACAAAGGAAATCAAATACAATATAATGGAGGTATACAGAAGGTCAACATTAAATGTTAAAAAAATAATTTAAAAACTACGATTAAAACTAAGTTTTAAAATAGCTTGAAAACAGCACAGTTAAAGGCAGTACAGTACCCTATTAAACTTTTTTGGAGAAAGGTGAGATATAAATTCAAAGTTCTCAAAAACTCATCAGAATAAAAAGAATTTGTTGGAAATTATACGTATTTCATTCTCCTTTCCATCCTAAAATAGATAGGGACTTTCCTCTATGTATCTCATTCTATCTCTACATGTGACTCCTGTCACTCAGTCTTGGAGGCTGTTTAAGAGACTCTCTCTCAAGATTCTAAACAGTCTCCTCTCAGTCTAAAATGGAGTAACAGTCTCCTCTGAGTGAGGTTAACACTCTCTTCCTGCTGTATTAACACCAGTTAGGACAGGATTTGGTATTTTTTGTATTTATTTATTAAAGTTATTATTATTTGTTTTTAAACTACAAACTGTATGTTTGTTATTTCTTGGAGTAAGTCTTTATTCTTTAGGAAGACAGATTTAAAATAATAGCCTGACCCACACTTTTGCTGTTTTGCTGATGAAAGCTGAACTTTAACAAGTTTAACTTCCATACCTGCATATTTTTGTTTGCCTTTAAAAGGGTTAACACCCTGGGAAACTAAAATTGTACCCCACAAAATTGCCTGCTGCAGAATGATGGTGGGGGGCCCTCCTTAGGAATGGAATTCCAAAATGTAGGAGCAGGAAGGCCCTACTTCATGTCCCACTTGAGCTATGCTCATGAAGGCAGAGGGATTGAGAAAAAGACTTTTCCTGGAGACCTCAGGATCCAGGCAGGCTCTGTCAGATAACGTGGAGCTAAGCCATAATTCATGTTTTAAAATCATTTTTATTAAGCATAAACACAATAACAAACAAATTTTATACATCTATCTAAAATACAGACAATAAATTACAAAAACATAACTACAGTAAGCCCTCTGTATCCACAGCTATTTTAATCCACTGATTCCATTGCCATTTTATATAAGTGACACAATTTTTCTACGCAATTGTATTTAATGGGACTTGAACACCCATGGATTTTGCTGGAATCAAACTCCCGTGGATACCAAGGGCCCACTGTACTACACTACTGACTCTTCCCACTGATTGGTATATACCACTATTTCTCTAGTTCCTTATAAATAATAAGATATGAATGCTTCTATAGTGGCTTACCCACCCCTGGTATCATCTGGTGCAGGGGGGGGGGCTGTCAGGGGGGCTGCCAAAAGAGCACGCTCAGCCTTCTTCTTTACCACAGTGGCAGAGATCTCTTTGTGAGGAGGCCTCTGCTGCTGCAGCAAAACAAAACACACTAAGGCGTCTCCTTTGCAGGGAAAGGAGACCTTCTCATGAGGAGGCCATCACTGTGGTGAAGCCAGGAGTGCAGTGGAAGGAGGGCCCAACCAGGTGTCACCTGTCTTCTGGAGTGTCACCTGCTGTGGGCCACATGCCCCTCATGACACCACTGTGCCTCTATAATATGCCAATTCTGGCCCTGTGCACACCAGTCATTAAGGCCAGCATGGGGGCAGAGTCGGGGCATAGTGTCCTCACGATGCACATCTGACTCTGCCCTCTGCCCGCCCCCAGGATGACCTGATTCCACACAGCACTCCACACAGCACATGGCTAAATGGTGCTCCTCCGGCACTGCGTCCATACAATGCAGCACTGAAGGAGCACCATATAGCTGTGCAACCGCGGCTATGGCACCCTTTCGAGGGGGTGCTTTTTGCAGCTCCGTTTTTCACCCTCGAAAGGCCGGATCGGGGCGTGGCGTGAGGTTGCTGTGTAAAAACTTGTGATAGGTTTGCTTTAGGGTCTTCATAAGTCAGAAACTTGAAGGCACACAACAATGCATAATAAACGAAAAGCACATCGGCCAAGGTTTGGTTTTCATGTTTCTGCTTTCGTCATACTTCCACATAACAATTTCAGCTTGAAGAAGATTGACATCAAACAGTATCTACTAATTAGACATGCAACTGAGGTTAGTAAGAGTATCTTGACAATATACAGTAATCTGTGATTATATAAAGTGATAATTCAAAATGATTATAGAGTGATAATTTCTGAAAAGATATACCACAAACTTTACTGAGGCTGCATCTTTTTTGTTGTTGTTGTTAACTGCCCCCGAGTTGGTTTCAACTTATTGCATTCCTGCGGATGAGACATTTCCAAGACTCCCTGTCCTCCACTATTCTGCTTAGTTCCTGTACATTTATACCTGTGACCTCCTTAATAGAGTCCATCCATTGGCATGCAGCCTTCCTCTTTCTACTTCCCTCCACCTTTCCTAGCATTATTGCTTTGTTGTGCAATGAGTTGTGCCTTCTCCTGATGTTTTTGAAGTAGGATAGCCTCAGTTCGGCTTCCAGGGAGATTTATGGCTTGCTCTGCTCTAGGACCCACAGCTACATTGCAAAGATAAAAATGTTTGACATTGTTTTAACTACTATGGCTCAATGCTATATATACCTAGGATTTGTAGTTTGTTGTGGCACCAGAGCTCTCTAACAGAAAAGGTTAAATATCTTTAAAAACAAAACAAAACCCTGCAGATCCCAAAATTCCATACCTTTGAGCCATGACAGTTAAAGCAGTATCAAACTACATTTTTTCTGCAGTGCAGATGCCATCTGAAAAGTGAGTTCAGAAACATTAAAAGCAGTTGGACCTTATGACTTTACCATTAATCTGGATTGAGCCAAACATTCTTCCACAGAGAATAGTATCTGAATTATCTATATCACCACATTGAGGTCAACTACACGCACCATTAAAATCTACATCTGATTATAGGCCAGAGATTCTAATAGCTTCATTTGGGAGTGGGGAAGGAAAAGGTTTTGGTTTAGTTTCTGTGAAAACTATGGCTAGTCTAATGTAGATCATCCAGCGAGTTACTAAGAGATCCAGACCAGAGCTACCAACTGCCCCCTCCTTAACATGTTTTGCCAGTTTTTTCTTTTAATACTCCAGTTCTCAGTCCTTATCTTTCTCTATTTGTTGAGCAGACTGCCAGAGAATTTCAAAAAGCTCTCTATCATGTGATCATTACTGAGGATACATGTTTCCTTTTGCCAATGAATTAAATCAAGTGTGGTTCAGGAAATGACTTACAACACTGCCATTGCGCTTCACAAAACGATATGCCAATGCAAAATCATACTGAACTGAATGAGGCCTATGCTGTCATATCACTTCAAGAGTTGAGCGTTTCTTTCACCTTTGTATCCCTAGGCTGGGTACCATGTTCTTATAGCAGCATTGTAAATGGCTTACTGTGGTTCCATCATATGATTGAATCTAATCAATAAATCATGTGTCACTTGTTGTTGTTCCGCCTGTCATATAGATATATTTCACTGTCTACGTTTACAGTGTTTAAGGGGTTTTGTTGTTGTACCTTTTCCACCTCATTAGCTCTGCATTAAAGTGTGGTTATTCTCAGGTCAGAGTAATTGGGGGGAAATCAAATTCCATCTGTTTCTGCCAAAAGAAAGAAACAGAATAAGGTAATTCAAGAGGAAATTTCAATCACTAGGTATCATACTCCTCCTGGAGAGCTATAACACCTCCTGAAGTTGTTTATTATTGTTATTAATTGCAAATTGATGGTGGTGATGAAGATGATATTGATGATGATAATGATAATAACAGTAATAATACCATCATTTGTCTAAATTATGGATATCCTATTCCTCTCAAGAGATACATTTGATTTCCCATTTAAAAAATGTGACAACGTCACTTCTTATTTTTTCTAACTGGTAGGCAACACATCCAGATCAGTAGGCAAATTGACAAAGCTCTGCAAAAGAATTCATAAATCTCTTCTGTGTTGCTCAGCTTTTTAGTTTTCCAAGATTCTCAATAAAAGCATACCGTATTAGAAAATTATTGTGTATAAAGCTAACATGCTAGACAGTCCTACATGTATACCTAGAAGTAAAGCTCAGTGTGTCCAGTGGGGATTGGTTTCATCTCAAGTGTGGTTAGAACTGAATCCTTCGGACGTTTGCCGCAACCTGTTTAATCTTATCCAGGCTTGTTATGTTCCAATGGAGCTACCAAGAAAGCTTGCAGTAAAATTGTTTGCATGAGTGAGAAAGCTGATGGAAGGATGGTCTCAATAGTAAATGACTGTTAAAAGCAAACTCTGCTTACTATAAATCTATATATAATCTTTTTCTTTCATTTCCAGAGAATGTTCCAGAAAGATTCCTAGCTTCATCCACATTTGATGGTGCTGTCCATTTCCATCTTTAATCTGAAGTAAGGTATGGCACAGAGTATGTGCGATTTGGGTTGGCCAAAAAGTTGATGTTGTCAATTGGCATCTGTTGGATTTCTCTGTGAACCACAATGCATTTGATTATAATATGTGGCAAAACACTACTGCAAGACCAATTAGGCGTTGCAGCATTGCTCCTGAGTTACTCTTTTCCAACCTGAGGTCTAATCCAAAATGGTAGCTTCCATCATCCCTAGCAACTGGCAATACTGGGTGGAGTTGATGGAAGTTGTAGTCTAACACATGAGGAAAGTACTAGGCTGGGCAAGACTGTTTTGTTCATTGCTACTACACAGTAATGATGAATAATTAATGTAGTGGATAACTCCACTCAGGAGTTCCTTCTGTGCAGAACATAAGATCCATCCTATCATCAACTTCTAGCAGAGCTGATGGAGACATCAGCATACCAATTATAGCTAGCTCTGCCTCTCTTTTTTATCTTTCTCAGGCCAGATTATGACTGTGAATTAAATGTCAGCATGTCAGCACTGGGATGAAGATGAATCCAGACAGTACAGAAGGTTAGCACACTTGTGGTACGTATGGCTATTTGTCAGTGATGTGGTGGTTTAACCTCACTCACATGCAAGCCAGGTCATTCTTCTCCTGAATCCAGGATATGCCTAAAATTTTAAGATGTCGTGAAAGGCAGGAGTACAAACCTAAAAGCACAGCACAGTGAAGGCAAACAGCACTGCTAAGCAGACACTACTATTCTTATAAGCAGTCAGAACTGATGCTACATCAAATTTATGCCTCAAAAGAACTTGTGTGGCAGAATTCAGAAAAGTGCACCCCAGTTTCTAAAGAATCTGGGTAGATAATCCTCCTCTCTCCTCTAATTCTGCTTTGAATTGGTCAGCATAGTTTTAGCTGCTTTCTTTTCTGATATTGTGTTTATTGGTCTTGTGTGTTAATAATTTATCACAAAGCATATGGAATCAAAAACAACAATAACAATAATGCATAACAAACAACAGTAAAATAACAAATGTTGGCACTATGAAGAATATACAATTTGTGTGTTGTGCCTGTGTCAGTTGTTGGAGGATTGGTTGTTTTTAGCTCATTTTTGATCCATCTCCTTCGTTGCAGTTCTGATGGACATCACTTTATAAAAGCTTGAGAGAGAGGCTGTCAGCTATAGAGAGGGAAATAATATTCCAAACTTTGTTTGTGTGTGTGTGTGTTTCTGGCTATGTGGCTATGTTCTGGAATAATTTATTCCTGACATTTCACTTGCATCTGTGGCTGGCATCGTCACCCCCAAAACCCACAAAAAACTGTGTATGCTGGCTGTGAATGCCTTTGACTTCATAATATTCCAAACTCTTTATTTAAAAAAATGGTTGGAAAACATACTTTTTGAGTGTCAAGAAGCCCTGATGAGAAGAATCCTGTACTGACAAGAATTTCCACTGCTCAGGACTTACAGTTAGCCCTCCATATCCACAGATTCTTTATTCATGGATTCAACCATCAACAGGTTGAAATATATTTCAAAAAGATACTAATTCCAAAAAGCAAACCTTGATTTTTGCTATTTTATTTAAGGGACACAATATCACTTTGCCACTGCACTGAATGGGACTTCAGCCTCTACGGATTTTGTTATCCCTGGGCATCCTGGAACCCAAACCCAGCTGATACAAAGGGCCCACTTTATTTTATGCAGCCTTTTAAAAAACCCGTGCAGAAAATGCTGTAATTGGGGCCTTACTATACACAAAATTCACATGTGGTTGATTTGGATAGAAAACAGCCTTTTCTGTCGAGGAAACAGCATTTCCTACAAAGAAAAAAGAAACAATCTCTACTATTTCTGTACAGAAAAAGCTGTTTCATGCTCAAAAAAGCCATTTTCTGTTCAAAACAACCACATGTGAATGTTACACAGATTAAGTGTTGCTTGTGAACAAGCTTTGAAAAACTCTGTAATTTTTAAAGACTTTCTTGGAGTGGGAAGACAATTGCTAACATTACACATTGCTTCCCTCGAAAACAACTTAGTAAAGAATAGTATCCTATCCAGCTATCAGGAACCTGCCACTAATTCTCATGACCAAGCATCGATTGACCAACCCTGATTGTTAACTATACATCTGTTTAGCAAAGGGATGGTCAGGCTGCAACTGTGACAACAAAGTTTAAGTGAAGCAAAATTAACAGAAAGAGGAGGCAAGAACATATTTGTGGTTTGCTTACATGATGCAGAAGGTTTACCTTTTGAATTACACTGAATAGCCCTCTCCATAATGTAGGAATGATAATTATGATGAACTTAAGTTTTTTCAGCATCCATGAAATAAAATAATTATCTCTTATCAACATTCTCAACCAACATGAGGTACATAACAGACAAACAAAACATAATGACATAACCTTGACTAACAATGCATAACAAAACTAACATAACATAACATACCATAACATAAAGCTCACATATAACATTTACTTCCTTCCTTTCCTATACTTCTTGGTTATAGCCATATCTTACATGTCTATCTTTTTAATTAACTTTCCAATATCATTCTACGAATTATGATGAACTTAAGGATAATTTATTTTGAAACATGACCAAACTAGAGGTTTCACATATGTGGTCCTCCAGATACTATTGAACTACAAGTCCCAGCAGCTCTTGTCAGGATAGTAAATGGGGAGGAATGCATGGAATTGCAGCCCAACAGCATCTGGAGGGCTAAATGACTTTTGCTCCCACTTTAATGTATAATACTATGAAGAGGTCTTCTGAGGGAAGACCATTTTGTAGAGAGATCAAAAAGATAAGATGATCAAAGTGTATGTTTCAAGTGGTACAATGAAGATCCAGAACTTTCTGTTCATTTTTCTTTCAAGTAAAACAGAGCAAGTGTGAGGAGAAAATGAAGCATGACCTCTCCAGCTCTCCCTATTTGTTTTTATTCAATTTATTTTATCTGAGATTTTTGTGGGATAATGCAACGTACTTCTGAACTGGGATTACCGTACTTCTGAACTTGATTTGGGGAAACCACTTCACTAGGCAACCAAGCTATTTACTTGGTGATTATGCACAAGTCAATATGGATGAGTTCAGATGAGCCAGTTCAGGGTTCTCTGAGAATACTACAGTCGCCCTTCCTAACTCATGGATCTCAGATCTGCAGCCTTGGAAATCCATGGGGGGGGGGGCGACCTCTGCTACTTTTAATGGGGCCCCCCCCCCGCCGCGTGCACAGGTGCACACATGGGCATGTATTCAAGCCTATGGGCATGAATATGTGCAAGCCTCCATTTTTGCAGAAGGAGGGTCCAGAATGGATCCTCCACGAAAATGGAGGGCCAACTGTAGTTTTTTGGGCTGCTATACTCACCATTTGGATTTTCTTTAGCTGGTATTTTTATTCATATGTTCTAAAATTCATTATTTTATTTCGCAATGTTTTGAATTGGTTTTTCCCTTTCTATTTGGGAGCCCCCCCCCTTTAGCCCAAGAAGGCAAAATGCAAGCACTTTACAAAATGATTAAATTTTATTTATTTTCAGGATTTCTGTCATCTCACATATCATAAGTTCTCTGGGCAGCTTACAATAAAATCATCTGGAACAACTGAAAATGTAAGAACATAAAAAATTAAAACAATAAAAATAATTTAAACCTTCTAGAAGCTTATTAAACAGTTGCATAATTTAAAAGATTAAGTTGGAAAGTATAAAACTCTATATACTGAAACATTATATGAAGCCATTAAGCCCGAAAGCCTTTCTTTTTTAAAGGGGAAATACCACAGAGGAGGAGGCCCTCTCTCACATCCTCAGAGTATATTGCTCCCAATATTACTATGTCTGTGGGACACAGAGGTGAGCCCCTCATGACTCAATGCTTAGGCAGGGAGATATAAAGAGAGATAGGAGTGACAGATATATATTGCTATTATTATTATAAAAATATAATAATGAGAAGTTGATTAAGGATTCTCATGCAACAAGATGCAGATTGTTTTGCTACGACGGCAGCCAGTCAGTATTTTGCAGCCTAATGTACCAGCCGAGGCTGTAGCGAAGATAAAACTCCTTGGAGGAAAGGGAGGATGTGTCTGTGTAAAAAATAAATGATTTCACAAGTCCCACTTTGAGCTTGCCTGGAGGGAGAATGTAAGATCTGCTCACTTTTGTTTATAGACTAATCTTCTTCCATCTGGCAACATCCTTCTACTGTTTTTGATATTTGCTATGAAGTCTACTTCAGCTTGTAGTAACTTTATGGAAGGCCTCTTGTGATCCCTGGTCATCATCAACAGACCTGCTGAGGTCTTGCAAACTCAGAGCCATGACTTCCTTCCTATATTTGGTCTTCTCTATTCCTATTTCACTTTACTAAGCATTACTGTTTTTCCTATGAATCATGTAATCTCATGATACGTCCAAAGTATGATAGCCTCAGTTTAGTCTTTTTAACTTCTAAAGAGATTTCAGCCTTGATTTACTCTTAGACTGTTTCATTTTTTGTTATGGTAGTCCATGGGTATCTGTACAACTCTGCTCCAACACATTTCAAACAGGTTTATTCTCATCCTCTCAAGCTTTCTTTACTCCCCAGCTTCCAAGCCCATTATAGGAGTTTCTCACATAAAGGAGATCAGGAGTTCATCCCGTGAATATCCTGGAAAAATTGCGTAGTTACGCAAAACAATTTCACACGACGTCGCACAGAACCCGCCATTAAAGTGGTCACAAGGAAGCATTAATGCACATCTTTTTACTTTTGGTATTTCAGTGACAATGCATTTTCGATATCACTTTATTTGCACAATTGTTTGTGATAATTATTTGTGCAATTACTCACTATTTTTGTAGGATGATTTAAATGTGCTTTAATCTCTTTAATATCTAAATTAGTCCTAGTGTGATAAACTCCAACATTATGCCATGGATGATCCTGACTTTTGGATTTAGGGATATTGTTCATAGAATAATAGAGTTAGAAGAGACCACAAGGGCCATCCAGTCCAATCCCCTGCCATGCAGGAACTCTCAATCAAAGCATATCTGACAGATGGCCATCCAGCCTCTGCTTAAAGACCTCCAGGGAAGGAGACTCCACTACACTCCAAGGAAGTGTGTTCCACTGTCGAATAGTCTTTACTGTCAGGAAGTTCCTCCTAATGTTGAGGTGAAATCTCTTTTCCTGGAGCTTGCATCTATTGCTCTTGGTCCTATTCTCTGGAGCAGCAGAAAACAAGCTTGCTCCCTCCTCAATATGACATCCCTTCAAATATTTAAACAGGGCTATCATATCACCTCTTAACCTTCTCTTCTCCAGGCTAAACATCCCCAGCTCCCTAAGTCTTTTCTCATAGGGCATGGCTTCCAGACCCTTCACCATTTTAGTTGCCCTCCATTGGACATGATCCAGTTTCTCAATGTCTTTTTTGAACTGTGGTGCCCAGAACTGTTTTTCAAAGCAGAATAGAGTGGCACTAGTCTATTCAGGTCATTTTGAATTTTGATCCTGTCCTCTGGGGTATTAGCAACTCCTCCTAATTTGGTGTAATCTGCAAATTTGATAAGTATGCCCCTAATTCTGTCATCCAAGTCATTGATAAAGATGTTGAATAGCACTGGGCCCAGTACTATTGTGTACTTTCAAGTCATTTCCCTTTTATGGCAATCCTCAGGTGAACCAATCATGTGGTTTTCTTGGCAAGTTTCTTCAGAGTGTTTTTGCCATTGCCATCCTCTTGATGTCTTTATACTTGAGGATATTATCTAATTCCAGGCATGTACTAGGATGTGTATTTAGGACTGAAGCCAACTTTATTGTTGTGCACCTCCAACATGTGGTGACCCTAAGGAGACCCTTTCCTTGGCAAGATTTGTTCAGGATTTTTGCTTTTGCCTTCCTCTGAGGCTGAGAGAGGGTGAATAATCCTGTCATCAGTGGGGCTTACTTCTGAACAGACAGGCATGAGATTGTGCTGAGTTAGGGAGAGATCCCTCCTCCCCAGGTGAATGTTTTGGGGTTTCCTTTCTCCCCAGAGTACCCATTGCCCTTGCTCTTTCTTCTATCTATGGTGATGCCTTGCATTCCCCAGATGCCAATCCTGCCTCTCCCCCTTTGTATGTGTGTGTTGTGTGCCTTCAGTTTCCAACTTATGGTGATCCTAAGGCGAACCCATCATGGGGTTTTCTTGGCAGGATTTGTTCAGAGGAGGTTTGCCTTCCACTGAGGCTGAGAGCATGTGACTTGCCCAAGGTCACCCAGTGGGTTTCATGGCAAAGTGGGAATTGAACCCTGGTCTCCAGAGTTGTAATCCAATGCTCAAACCACAATTCAAGGCTATTGCTACTTTAGGAGGGAACAAGACTCACACGCAGCCCATGGTTTCGTGGTCCATTCTCTGTGCAACAAAAACACTGTACTAATAGCAACAGCAAGGTTTTGTGTTGTTGGAAATGGTTAAGAAGACAAGCTCCAAGTGCTCAGAGATGCTTATTTGTTAACTGTCTATTTGTTGAGCATTTCGGCTGTTGTGAGAAAAGACCTTCTCAAGGGGCCTTTAGTGGAATTCAATTGAGTTGAGAACACTAAACTTTGAGGAAGTGTTCTGAACGCCAATGAATTTTGCTGAAGGCCCCTGACGAAGGCCTTTTCTCACTGAGGCCAAAACGCATTGGGCTTTTTCAAACATATAAACTGGTGACCATCTCAGAGCATGTGGAGTGTGTCTCCTTCCCATTTTCTGCTTTTAATGCGCTTTTCAGTCCTCTCTTCACCACTTTCTTTCGTTGCCACCCCATTGAGTGGGCTCTTTCTCACTGCATCCAGTCAGGCCTTGGGTTTGGGTGGCCACAACAGTGACTGAGACCCACCATTCCCTGCTGCCTCCTGAGACCCTCCTCTTCCAGGACATGCCTTCCATTTCAACCTTCTGTCAAGGATGAATGTCAGAATGCCCTCTATTTTGAGCAGAACTAAGCAGCATGAATTTACATTTCTGTGTTTTGAACTTTTATGTGGTCATGTCCTCCATTTTCCTTGAAGGTGCTCCTTTGAGGACAGGATATCTGGTCACCCTGCCCCCTAGCAAAGCCCAGGTCCACCAGCCTTTGCTGGGGAGATAGAAATGGGTGTCCTTTCCCCCTTGAGAGCCCTTTTCTCTTCTTTCCTCCATCTTTCCTCCGCCCCCAAGCGACAGGAAGGAGGAGAAGCCATTCTTCCCACAGGCCAGGAGGAGGAAGAGGTGGCCTTTAGACTCCCCACAGTGTTGGCCAAGGAGGCACCACAAAAGGGAGGACACCCCAGGAAAATGGAGGATGTGCACTCTGTTGACTGGAGCCTGGCGAGGAGGCTTCTCCCATAGGCCAAAGAAAAACACCATACATGCCTATAGAAATAGAAACTCCTTAGTCAGGCTCAAAAATAGAGGAGGTTTTGGGCTGGACAGAAGGCAGTAATGGAGGACATGTCCTGGAAAAGGAGGGTGTTTGGTCACACTGGGCAGAGAGAGAGTGCCTGCTCCTCCTCTTCTTCTGGGCAAACCCCTAGCTGAAAGGCTAGTCCACCTCAAACGCCCTCCGGACCCACACAGCCCACCCTCTGGATGGGAAATGGGGGAAGGAATGGGGTGAAGGTTTTCAGGGAAAAGGGGACATGGGAAGGAGCAAGCAGTGGGGACAATGGCAGAGGAAGCGTTCTGGCCAAAGCAACAAAATGAGCCATTCCCAGAGCCAGACTAATTCTGCAAGAAACAAGGTTCAAGGACTGTTCCTTGGGAGCCTTGTTTCTCACAGAATTAGCCTGGCTCTGGGAAAGGCTCTCTTTGTGAGCCACACATTCTTGGAGAGGTCAGCTTCCAGTCAAAAATAAAACAACATTGGAAAGGAGCAAATATTCTGGCCAGGATAATAAGAAGCTGCCTCCTTGCTCTGTCATCTTGGTTTGGTCTCAGAGTTTGGACTATGACTGTGAATTCAGCCATGGACTTTGGGCAACTCGCACCCTCTCAGCCTCAGCCCCCTCTGAAGAAACCTGCCAAGAAAACCCTCCTGACAGGATCACCCTAAGTCAGAAAGGGCTTGAAGGCACACAACAAGACGTTGCCTTTCCCTAGCTTGTTTATAAATATCCCAAACTCCACCTCTTATAGACTGTGTTGGTATGGTTCCTTCGTTGTTGTGTGCCTTCCAAGTTGTTTCCGGTTTATAGAGACCCTAAGGCAATGTTTCTCAACCTTCCTAATGCCATGACCCTTTAATGCAGTTCCTCATGTTGTGGTGACCCCCCAATCATAAAATTGCGGTGTATCAGTTCATAAGACCATCAGAAATATGTTTTAGGCAATCCCTGTGAAAGGGTTGTTCAACTGCCAAAGGGGTCACGCCCCACAGGTTGAGAACTGTTGCCCTAAGGCAAACCTATCACAGGGGATTCTGGGGCTGAGAGAGTGTGACTCACCAAATGTCACCCAGTGGGTTTTCATGGCCGAGCAGGGAATCAAGCCCGGGTTTCTCAAGTCCAACACTCAAGGGAAGGGATCCCACAGGGTTCTGTCAGTATTGCGTGCCTTCAAGTCCTTTCTGACTCATGAGGTTTTCTTGGTCAAGTGTCTGCAGAGGTTTGCCATTGCCTTCCCCTGAGGCTGAGAGAGTGTGATTTGCACGGTCATTCAGTGGGTTCACATGGCCGAGCTAGGACTTGAACCCTGGTCTCCAGAGTCATATAGTCCAACACTTAGAGTTAATAAACTCCGGTGGACAATGGAAACAGAGAGGGACCCAGGCCTAGCAATGGCCCTTGCTCTTGATGTTAGTGAATTGCAGTTCTAATAATCCCTAGTGGATGATAGGGGTTGCAGTCACACAGCTGGAATGGTGCATGGTACCCATCCCACTTGTATGTTCACCAATTTGGTGCTATGGGGATACCAGCCAATATGCCATATTTATGTTACCTAACTCCACATAGGAAGAGGGTTTAGGAACACAACATGCTCTTCCCAGGAATAGTGCCCTACAAATGTCCATAAGCCTGGCACCTGGTTCATCAGCCTTTCATTGCTGGTGGCCTTTATACCACCAACTTTACATTGTCCTGGATTAACCCAGATACCCATCTCACTTCAGCACTGGTGACAGCACTGATTTGTAGGGACAAGGGACACTTGGCACATCAAACTGCATTAATCCTGCTCTGGCGTGGTATCGGAGGGTGCGAGTTGTGATCTTCACATCAGCCACCAACTAGGTGGCCTTAAGCAAGCTGGCATTTACCCAGCCTCACCCCCTCTCCCCAGTTTAATATACTACCTTGTATTAGTAGAGAGAGGGCTGTTGTTATGGATTACTGGGAGAATATATGGGAAACACCTTGAACACTTAAAATGTGCTGCATTTGCTACCTAAGTATTATTATTATTATAGCCATAGATGTTTGCAGACGCATGTAAGAAAATAAGTACTAGAGGTCCATGAAATGTGTTTGAATTAAGTGGCACATGTACATACTTGGACCTGAGTGCCACTTAATTCAATGGGGGCTGATCGCAGTCTGACTACTATGGATACTTCCACTGCAATGAGTTGGATGTGCTTCTTTGCTTCACCTTGAAAGGGAGACAGAGCAGAATTTGTGTATCGCCATGAGAAACAAAACAGGAGGTTTCTTTTCAAGGGGACCTGCTCTAGGATCACGAATTAGCTGAAGAGAAATAAAGGAGTCTGAGGGGACTGTTTCTTCCTTCCACATTCCTGACTCTAATGGGCCTTCTGCTTTATTGCCAATTTGTTGCTGTTGTCTGCCTTCAAGTTGTTTCCAATTTACCGCGTCCCGAAGATGACCCTACTGTGAGTTGGAGCTCCGCTCTGGGCCCCACAACAAACTCCAACTCCCATCATTCCATAGCCTTGAGGCACAAAAGAGTGAAAGCGGGGCCAAAGCGGGTTACATCTCCAGTGTGGCTGCAGCCCAGGGAGGAAGCCTCCTTCCCCTCCTCCTCCCTCACGTCAGCCAACCAAAGCAAGCCCCCTCCTCCAGAGCAGCAGCAGCAGCAGCAGCAGAGAAACAAAAAGAGGAGGCAGAGACTAAACAGAGGAGGATAGACCCCGAAAGCGAGAGGGGAGAGAGAGAGAGACCCTGCGGCTGAGGAGGGGAGGCAGGCAAAGAGGCTCCCCACTCTCTCCCTGGCGCCGCTCCATCGCCCTTGGCTCCCTCCTCCTCTTCCTCCGTCCCCTGCCTGGCTTTGTCCTCCGTGCGGCGCCCACAGGTGTGCCACCTCCTCCTGCTGCTGCTTTCCCTGGGCAGCGCTGGCCCAGCAGGTGAGGGGCCTGGCTCTGGCGGAGGGCCTTCTCTCCTCCTCCTCCTCCTCTTCGTCTTCTTCCTTGCCGCCTTCCCTCTTCCCTGGAAGCTCCCGCCGGCTCCCTCCGAGAGGCTGCCAGGCTTCAGGCGGCGGGTGAGGAAGGCGCCTCCTCCTCTTCCCTCTCTTCTTCCTCCCTCTAGTCTTCCTCTCCCCTCTCTTTCTAGTTTTCCCTCCCTTCTCTTCCTCCTTCTCTTCCTCACTCTAGTCTTCCTCCCTCCTTTATCACTTCCTCTCCTCCTTGTTTCCCTCCCTTCTTCCTCCTTTCTCTCTCTCTTCCTATTTCTCCCTCTCACCTCCCTCGCTCCCTTCCTCCTCCTTCTCTTCCCATTCCTCCCTCTCCTCCTCCTCCCTCTCCCATTCCTCCTCCTCCTGGGTCCTGCCCTCTCTCCGCCTCCTGGGCCCCGCGGGCGATGGCGAGGGCTCGGTCGGCGTTGTCCGCTGGCGTTGCGCGCTGCCTCCGGGGGCGCCTCCTCTTCTTTCTCCTCTTCTTCTCCTTCTTCCTCGGCTGAGGCGCGGCCAGGGCAGGCGGAGGAGGCGGAGGCGGAGCGGGCAGCCCCTCAGCCCCCACTACAACCACCACCAGCAGCAGCAGCAGCAGAGGCACAAAGGCGCCCCCCTCCCAGCCCTCTCCCCTTTCCCCTTCGGATCCAACTTGGGTAAGTTCCCCCTCGGTTCCTTTTCTTGCCTTGGCTCCACCTGTTGAATGCCTGGGCTGCTCAGGGAAGGAAGGAAGGCAGCCAGTCCCTCCCTTCAGCCCCTCAGGGAGGCTTTGGGCGGCTTTGCCTCCTCCTCCTCCTCCTCCTCCTCTTGGGCTCCTTCCCAGTCTCAGGCGCTGGAGGAGGAGGAAGTTCCCAGGATCTCCCCCTCTCCAGGAGCTCCTCCGCCCCCAAAGAAATGGCCCCAGGTCCGGGAAGGCTGGGAAGTTAGACCCCCGGCCCTTCCTTCTGGCGGGTGAGTTTCCCTTCGCCTTAAAACTGCGCCGGCGCCTGACTCCCAGGCTTTCCTTCTCCTCTCTCTCTCTCTCTCTCTCTCTCTCTCTCTCTCTGTGCCTCCTTTTCATCATGGCTCGCCCTTCCTTGTTTCAACGGCAGATGGTTTCCATTAAGAGCAAAGGAGAAGGAGGGGGGTGGGACAAAAACCTTGGCTTGGCTGTCTCCACACTGGAGAGATAACCCGGTTTGGCACCGCTTTGTCTGGCTCAAGGCTATGGAATTCTGAGAGTTGGAGTTTGTTGTGGGGCTCCAACTCCCAGAATTCCATAGCCTTGAGCCAGACAAAGTGGTGCTAAACCAAGTTACCTCCAGTCTGGATGCATTTTTCTAATCCGCAGTAGTTTCATCATTGTCTCCCCACCATTCAGATGGTTAAAACCCCTTCACCCTGAACCCACTCATTTCCTCATCTATATGTTTATGTGGGCTGTGGCTGATCATCAGTTTGGTGGCTTTGGTGGCATTGGGGCACTTGGACCAGAAGGCTGCTGCCCTCAGGTTGAACACCTCCCTTAGGACTGGAAGGCAGGTCCGGGTTTCTGTCTCACAAAGGCGTCAGGACTTTCTCATAAAAACACACACCTCTTTGGAGAGAGCCGGAACGCTGCAGTTGGCTCCATGCAGGTTGGGCTCCTCCGTGTGCGGTTTGTGACTCACTCCGGTTTGTTTGCTTTTGTCTTTGGGGGGGGACTTTGGTATGCTGGTATGCCCTTTTTTGTGAGATTGTGGCCCTGCCCGTTTGTGTAAGGGCATACTTGGACGATGAGTTAGCTAGCCCTGAACCAAAGGTAAGCTAACCCTTCCCTTCCACTCCTATGTTGACCAAAGTGAAAGTGTGCCTCTCAGGACTTTGTCACACGGGGGAAAATGAGAAGGTTAACCAAAGGTTAATCCAGGGTCACAAAAAAATTTCAAATGATGTCTCCCGCAAACAGAAAGTGATCCAAATGCAATTGGGAGACATCCCAAGAATAGCTGAGTTTGGAAAAATATCAGATTTATAAATCCTTTCCCACTGTGAATTTGCAGTCAGTTTGCATTTGCATTAGTATGAAACGCATCTCCAGATCAGCCATGGGATTACTGTCTGCCATGGGATCCTGTCCTCCCTGCACACGCTAATTCGAAATCAAGAAGCTGATGGGTGCGTACTCATATGGTGAATTCATTCACATTGGCACTGTTTTCTCTTTCGGATGGGCGCTGTGTTCTTCTCTGTGTGTGATAAGATACAACATAATTTCTTGCATTTTTGGATTAACACCCCCCCCTTTCTTTTTCTTTTGGGACAGTAATACATTCCTCCGTGTGAAAAAGTCCTCAGTGCACTTGAATAACTCATATATGCACACCAGAAATGGTGCATTACTACCCTATTTGTCATGTTTAAACCTAGCAATAGAAGCGCGCTACCTTTTCATTTCCCTTCTGAAGTGCAGCAAGGCTAGACAGGCTAGAAATTCTGGTTTGCTTCTGAGCTGCCTGGTCTTCACCTTTCCTAACCTGTGCTCACCTGTTGTTTGCAGGCATATAAAACATACCCAAGACAGCTTCTTTTTGCTACAAGTGGCAAGAGAACTCAGTCCTTGCACACCTTTTGGTGGAAGAGAATGGCTGTCTCTCCTGGTATGCTTCTCTGTTGCAATAATGTGAATGGAGACAGACTGTGTCACAATGTTTAAGGATGTCGGAAGCATCTAGACCAAAAGTCATGTGCGCCCAAGCACTAGGCATGTTTACTCAGCACAGTGTTTATTGCTGAGATCAGTGTGACTGGAATGCACTGCATACACAGGACCAGAACTTTAACTCCTTGTTGTGTATCCCCTGCCTGCTTCTCCCCATCCAGATCTTTGCTATCTGTACATTTCCTTTTAATATGGGATCTATAATAGGCATTTCTTACTCCCAGAAAAAAAATTGAGCTCATTTCATAATACGTAATGTATACAGTAGCAAAGATGCGTATGTACCAGAGGGCAAAAAACTAGTCTGTGAAATAAAACTGTGGAGGTTTGTTTTTTGTATTGGATATTTCAATCATGAACTACCAAGGCTAGGCTTGAAATTGAATAAATGAATGAAGAGTGTGTGTACAAGGATGAAATGACAATTCAATTCATGCAAAAAAGGCATGGACCTTGGAGCAGGGGTTGGGGTGGTAGTTCTCAACCCCTATGTATTTTTACATCCTCAGGTATTCATCAGTCAGAATTACTATTAAGACAGTCATTGAGCCCTAACAGGAATAATAAAGGTTATCTGCAAACTAGTCTAGGTGCACTTAGGTCCAAAACACACACTGAAAAAATAACCCAGTTAGAGACCGCTTTAACTGCCCTGGCTCAGTGCTAGGAAATCTTGAAATCTGTAATCTATTGTGGCACCGGAGCTCTCTGACAGAGAAGGCCAAATGTCTCACAAAACTACACTTCCCAGAATTCCCTAGTATAGAGCCAGAGTAGTTAAAGCTGGATTTAACTAAATCCAGGGTCTCAAACTGGATTATTTCTGCACTGTGTTTTCTATGTTGCTTGAGAATAATATACATTGAGCATATGGAGAGTACTTATATGTACATATTGTGTTTATAGGAGTCCACATCTTTCAGAATATCTGAATGATAATGCACTAGGGAAAATAATTTAGCCTACCCTTGAACAGTAAATGCAAATAGGCAAAATTAATAACTTTGCTGCCAAGATTGAGCTCCCCACACCTTAAAAACAGTTTCAGGGGTCTTTGGGAAAAGGACCTAACAGTTCCAGGATCACTGCAAAAAGGACCTAACAGCTAGAAAGAGGCTATTCCAAAATCTTTGACTTGGACAGTAATAGAAGTCTGTGTATTCCTCTGAAGGCCTACATACCCTAATGGCTTCAGATCCCACCTGATCTTGAAAGCTAAGCAGTGCTAGGCCTGGTTAGTACTTGGATGGGGAACTATAAATGAATACCAGTTGTTGTAGGCCATGTTTCATCAAAAGGAACTGGCAGAACCATCTCTGGACATTTCTTACCTTAGAAAATCCTATGAAATTCATGGGGTTGCCATGAACAAGTGACTTAGAGATACACACTGTACACACACACACACACACACACACACACACACACACACACACATATTCTGCTGAGGCACATGTTTGTTTGTTTGTTTTTGTGAGGAAGAAAAAATCCAAGAAATGGAATACCAGATAATGGTTCTGATAATGATAATAACTCATAATGGTTCAGATCCACATTTTGTAGAGTAAACCTATTGAAATAAATATGACATGCTAATCATGATTAAACTTAGGCTCCATTGATGTCTGTGGGTTTACCGCATGGCAGCGTTTGGTTCCACCCATTTATGAAAGCTGCTTCCCTGTGCAAAAATATGTGGCAGACATTTGAAACTATAGGGAAAAGGTGGGCAACTGTGGCCATCCAAATATTTTGGACTGTACCTTCCATCATCCTTCAACATATGGTGCATAGGGCCGATTGGAGTTGTAGTTTGAAAAAAGTTCACCCCTTCCAGACAGTATTCTTGTTACTGATTTCTCTGTATGCCCACTAACAATATTTTATTGCTCAACTGATGTTATCTGAAATATATAACTTTGTGCAAGTGGTACGACTTTATGTAGGTGGTAAAAAAACATGCCAGCATTCAGAGTGAGGTTGAGAGATCCCAATGTGCCACAATTCTCTATATATTTATTAGTTTTACACTTCACTGACAGGTTGCCTTAGTAATATGGAAATGTGCAACAAAGTGATGGTTCCAACAGAAAAACAAAGAGACTATTGAAACTTTTGCTACTACACTTCCTTTTCCAAAGTTAGTTATTCTGAGTTGGTTGTTCTGCAGTCTCTGCTTTTCATTGTAGTCAAAGACAGAAATGCAAGAGTATTGTAATTTATAAAAAGCATAAAAACAAAAGGATGCATTTTCTTTTCTTTCTTGTTAATAAGGTATGGGTCAGTTTTTCTAAAACTGTCTTTTGTTTCAGCTGTACGAGACCAAAATGATGTTTCAAATTTTACTTGCGTCTATTATTTTGAGCCCTTCTCTTCTGGTCTAATGCTATTTCTGATGTGATGAGATCTAAGCTATATGGCCAAAAATAAGTCAGGACTGTAGGAGGATATAGGTTCTTGCAGGTACAAGAGGGCTATTTGTGTCCTGAAAATTGTGTTGCTAGCACATTTTATACAGTTCTGTAAAATTCTGCTGGAGATTATCTTGACAGCATCATCACAAAGGAAAGAAACCCTCAAGTTTTCCTATGGGTTTGGTTTTGTGTTAGGACATTTTAGCTTTTCTTATTGCAAATTTCTGTGCTCTGGAATAACTCAAGAGGCGTGCCTGAATAAAAAAAAAAAATCCAAAGTGATGCCTCACCTTTTTAATTATGTGGGGTACCATCATCAAGGTGTGTCCGTGTTATAAGTTTCACTGGAATGAGCAGGTGTATGTTGCACCCAGGGTTTACTTGTGTGTTGCCTATCTGGCTTTTCTTTCCATGGGCAGGAGAGAAACTGTGTGGGCTTTTAAATATTATGTTCTGCTTTTCTCAAGCAAAATGAAGAAGTGTGCATCAAAAACAAAACCCCAGCAGTAATAACATCAAGCTATAAACAGAACATGTTAAAAATAAAAAGAATACACACTACAGAAACAAAAGTGCCCAAAACAGAAACATCAAAGCAGTATGATCGGAAAACATTAACTGGATGAAAGAAAAAGATGAGACCCAGAGTTTCTAGGAGAGGTGATCACCAATTGCCTTAAGCATGGGCCAGACCTGGGAAGACTACAAAGCTTCAGGTACCGCACGCAATCTTTGTCAATAGGAGCACATTGAATGGAGCATATAAAGGCATCTATGCAGGGAAAGGTACTTCTTTAAAGTGTTTGACTCCTAAATCATGTCAGGCCTTAAAGGCAATAGAACTGAGCTGAACTGAATGGACAGCCATCAATAAGCAGATTGTCAATGCAGATTATGCAAAATTGGAGTGCTGTTCTACATTTGTCTAACACTACAAACCAGGCAGCAGCATCTTCCATAGGGTTGGAGTGGTGCTGAATAGTCTTCAAGTGCATGCAGAGCATGTCTTTGTAGTCAAGTCAAGGTTTACCAAGCTGTGAATGATTTATTTCACAGGCTGTGATCTGCACTGCAGAATTAATGCAGTTTGACACTGCTTTAACTGCCATACCTCAGTGGTATGGATTTCTGAGATCTAGAGCTCTGGTAACACAATAAACTATAGATCCCAGGATTCCATAGGATGGAGACATGACAATAAAAAGGATGCCAAACAGCATTGATTCTGCAGTATGGCAGCAGCCTCAGTTTTTCCTATGCTGTCTGTCTCCTGAATAGTAACCATTTACTGTCTAAAAGGATGAAACTAATTTGTTTCATCTTGCCTATGTTTACAGTATGTGGTTTGCATGTTCCATTCTTGTCCACATATCCAATGATTTATATCACCAATAAAACTATGGTAGTGTCTGCGTGGAGGAAAAGAAACATTTCTGCGCTATTCCTGCATTGACCTGTTTAGTTGATACACAGGAGGAACATGGATGGGCTCAATCCACACACACTTCAGGGTGATTCTTTGGAGTAAAAAGAGTCCCTGTTTGCTCCAGATCAGAACAGAAACTCTGGCAAATCCCATGGGCATGCGGACCCCTTAGAACAGGGGTAGGCAACCCTTTTGAGCCGGGGGCCGGGTTGCTGTCCCTCAGACAACTGGGGGGCCGAAGGCAAAAAATAAATAATTAAATATTTTTTTAAAAATTAAATAAATAAATAAACCAGGACAAATGTAAGACAAAATTTTCAAATAGAGGGCACTTTTTAAATAAAAAATGGAGGACACGCAAAAAAATTTGCTGATTTTTTAAAAAAATGTTAAGATAAATGCATGTTTCTGGGGCTTCTATAGACAATTGCCCCACCATGCCCCTCGCGCAAGACGCCAAAGGCCCCGGCGGCAATCGGCGGCAGGACCGGGCTGGGGCCGGTCCCAAAGCCTCGCCGGGCCACATCCGGCCCACGGGCCGCAGGTTGCCTACCCCTGCCTTAGAACTTTAAAATGAATAAGGCTTAACATTCAGTAGAACTATGAAAGAAAAAAAATCTGTATGGATTTCAAAAAATCTAAAAGATATATATCATTCCCACTGGGTGACCTTGGGCAAGTCACATGCTCTCAGCCTCAGGGAAAGACAGTGGCAAACCTCCTTTGAACAAATCTTGCCAAGAAAACCTTGAGACAGGTTTGCTATAAGTCAGAAATGACTTGAAGGCACACAGCAACATTAACACAACAAAACACACCCTACCTACCTTTCTCTCCTATCCACTGTATATTTACATTGCTTTGGTGATTCTTATTTTGGCTTCTAGAGGAATGTGTTCATTTTTTAAAATTAAGTAAGCAGTTGTCACTTATCCCAGTTATTTCAAAATTAGTGTCATTTTTTGAATTTTTTCTGCTCAAAAACCTTAACAGGTGTTTTTAACAAGTTATGGGAGATACATCTATCACATTTATGGGCAAACTGTATTCCTGTGAATATAGCTCATCTTGTGCCACCTTTGCTTACCTATGTTCTTGGCTATAAAATATCCATTTACTGAATTTGGCTAGTTGCTTGTTCATTTGAGTACTTTTTTCATTTGCCTTATACTTCAGTAGCAAATGTTTTGCAAGTTGACTTGATTGCCAGTTCAGGATCAGACATTTGGTAATATGCAAAATAGGCCTCATTCTTGCTTTCAAACAGCTACTAGATGGATAATATTTATTTATATCCTATCTTTCTCTCAAAATTTTGACTCAAGGTGGCTTATAAATTAAAAAAAAACAATACAACTAAAGCATACAAAAATTGAAAATTGAAATGGAGTTAAACTATTCACAATATTAAATGACTTAAAACTGCACTAAAAAAATAAAATACAACTAAAGGTAACAAAATAGATCTTTTTAAAATTCTCTCTCTCACTCACTCTGTGTGTGGGGTTTAACTCACTTATTGAGTTATGACAACCCCATGAGTTTCATAGGGTTTTCTAAGCCAACCCTATGGAATACTTAGAGGTGGTTTTGCCAGTTCCTTCCTCTAAAGTATAGCCTGAAGCATCTGGTATTCATTGGCGATCTCCCAGCCAAGTACTAGAGTTGACCCTGATTAGCTTCCAAGATCAGATAAGTTCTTGTGCCTTTAGGATACTTTTCAGCACAGTGGTTAAATGCCTGAACTGTAGGTACTCACTCACAAACCATAAGGTTGTGAGTTCAATACCAGCAAAAGGGCTCAAGCCCAACTCAGACTTGCCTCCTTCCGAGGTCACTAAAATGAGTACCCAGATTGTTGGGGGCAATTAGCTTGCACTTTGTAAACCACTTAGGGGAATGCTTAAGTACACTGATAAGTGGTATAGAAATGTACTTGCTATTGCTATATACTGTATTTGCTTTGTTTTTCATCCTTCACCACAAGCTAACAAGCAACTAATGTGTATACTCAACTGTAAATTGACTTCATGTAGGTTTGGGGCCAAAATTATGAAATTTGATGTAAATTTGGGGTTAAAATTTTGACTAAAATTTTGACTTCTATATGAGTATATACAGTAAATGTCAGGGAGGCAGAGGCAACCTAGTCAGGGTGCCTGGCAAGGCTACTGTCTCTCCTTGTGCTCATGAAACTTCTTCTAATCAGGTCTTTCAAACTGATCAGTCGGAGGGCTAGCCTGACTTACTGGATAATAAAGAAACTCTATGAAAAGGGATCCCTGGGATTTTCAGGCAAAAGCAAGAGAGTAAAAATAAAATAAAATAAAAAAAGCCTTTTTTGGCAAGGTAGCTGATTGACCTTCAATGGCAGAGCACACTTAACCATTCACCCGACTCATTAATAAATAGTCTGAATTAAAGGGACACCTGTGCCTGCTTTCTTGCTGCTTTGTGGCAGATTGTGTATTTGTTTCACTCTTGTAAAAGAACAGATAACAGTAGATTTGTCAACTTTAAGAGTATTTTTCAGATTGTCTGTGAAGTTTATCGCACGGGATGGATTGGGAACGGAACGAAAGGGATTGGGAATGAGTGCAGAACAAGTGGGGGATGCATTTTACCATACACAAAAGTCCCCCTTCTGTTCTCTTCTGTTTTCCATCCATCCCACAGGAGGCAATTTTTGAGAACAGTTACTGAACAGTTCTCAAAAATTGCCTCCTGTGAGACGGATATGGAATGGAATGGGGACTTTTGTGTGCGGTAATATGCATCCCCCACTCATTCCAGCTCCATGCTGGCCCCTTTTGTAACACACAAGGCCCGTTCCAGGGGCCTGTGAGATAAACTCTTGTGTTTCAGTAACACATCATCTGAGATTTTAGTAGCAATCTGGAGTGTAGCTACATCTGTGTGCAGAATCAGGGTGAAAGAAAAAGAGATTTACTCTCCACCACATGCATTTTTGATCCACTTCATACATTTCTAGCATTGGAGTAATTTAAAATTTCGACGGTGCCTTTCAAAACAGATTTTAGACATGCAAAGGCAGGCAAAGTTACCAAGTGAACATGAATGCACACACACAAAAAATAAGGGTTCTGTGTGTGAATGATTTTTATGTCTTGCTGTACATCACTAGAAATTTGGTAACTTTTATTATTATTATTAACCTTTATTTATGAAGCGCTGTAAATTTACACAGCGCTGTACATACAATCTTTTTAGTTAGACGGTTCCCTGCCCTCAGGCTTACAATCTAAAAAGACATGACACAGAAGGAGACGGGGGTGGTGGCGGGAAAGGGTAAGAGGTCCAGCAGTTCCTCTCAACCTCCGAGGCCTGGACCAAGGCAGATGGACTGAAGGGAGGGCTTGGCTTCAAAATGGAAGGTTAATCATTATCCAGGGAAAATACATACTCAGAAGTAGGATAATACATATACAGTACATAGCAATACAGGAAATGGATCAATAAACAGCCAACAACAGAACATCAGATAGTAAGCGACAATTATGCGATGCCTGGGAAGGCTTCTCTGAATAGGATGGTTTTCAACTCCGTTTTGAAGCTGGTTAATGAAGTGATGGCTCTTGCTTGTGGAGGAAGAAGGTTCCAGGAGTGAGGGGCAGCAAGTGAAAAGGGGCGAATCCGGGATGGGGCAGAGGAAATCCTGGGCTGGGACAGGAACCCTTGACTACCAGAACGGAGGGCCCTGGTGGGAAGGTGAGGAGAAAGAAGGTCTGATAAGTAAGGAGGGGCCAGTCCATGGAGGGCTTTGAATGTCGACAGCAGGAGCTTATACTGAATGCGGAAAGGGAGAGGGAGCCAGTGAAGGGATGCCAACACAGGAGAAATGTGGTCAGAGCGGTGGGTGGAAGTGATAATGCGTGCAGCTGAATGCTGGACAGAGATTAAAGGACGGAGGTGAGAAAGAGGAAGCCCAGCCAGGAGGACGTTACAGTAATCAAGTCGTGAGATGACTAGGGCATGGTCTTGGGTTTTGGTGGTTGAGTTGGAGAGATATGGTCGGATTTTGGCAATATTGTACAAAAAGAATCTACAAGCCTTGGCTGTGGTCTGGATCTGAGGGATACACGACAGAGAAGAGTCAAAGATAAAACCAAGACTGCGGGCTTGCTGGACTGGTTGAATGGAAATGTTGTCCACAGAGACAGAAAAGGAGTGTTGAAGGTTGGGCTTAGGAGGAAAGACAAGAAGCTCCGTCTTGGACATGTTGAGCTTCAAACGCCGATGGCGCATCCACTGTGAGACAGCTGTAAGGCAAGACGAGACTTGCTGTTCAAGCCTTGGAGAAAGGTCAGGGGTGGAAAGATACAGCTGGGTGTCATCGGCATATAGATGGTAGGAAAAGCCAAAAGAGCTGATGAGTTTTCCTAAGGACAGTGTGTAGAGAGAAAACAGAAGGGGACCCAGAACAGAGCCCTGGGGAACTCCAACAGATAAGGGAACAGGAGAAGAAGTCTGACCACCTGCAACTACTGCAAAAGATCTGCCAGACAAGTAAGATCTAAACCAGTCGAGAACAGAGTCTGAGAACCCAAGGTCAGAGAGTATGTCAACTAGGAGACAGTGATCAACAGTGTCAAAGGCTGCAGACAAATCAAGAAGGATGAGAACAGAGTAAAGGCCATTAGCCTTGGCCTGTAAAAGGGGGCAGAATTCTTGTTTGGAAGGGTAGTATCTCTTCTCCTCCTGTAGCTTCATCTCAGATAGGAAAGCTATGAAGAAATTACTTATCAAGGCAGTAGTTGTGCCAGTTGTTGTTGTGATTTCATTGACTGTGTCAGTTATTGTTGTGACTTCATTGGCTAAAACTATTGAAAGGCAGGGCAAGGATCCCCTCCCCATTTTTCTTTGCAATATGATTTGACAAAACAGCTTTTATGCATGTGCCTCTTATCTTTTCTTTTTACAAGGCTTGACATGTTTGTTTTAAAAGCAAAAGCTGGGAATTGGGTTTATGGCTTAGTGGAAGAAAACTACTGCCTTGGAAGCCTCTTTATCCTACAGATGTCCATGGCCTTGAGTTTGCTATTCCACATTGTGATTCATTCTTTAATGCTTTGGTAGAAGAATAGTGAATGACATTTGGGCTTGAGTGGTCATTAGGTCCAGGCAACTGGGAATGCTATTTGGATGGTCCAGCTGATGTCACTGCCTACCTAACATGTAGCTGTGCTTGAACCAACATTTCTGGTCCTGTAAAATTCAGTCTGTCTAAAACATCTTAATCTTGGAATACTGCATATACGTGGCTATAAGTCAGTCTCGTGTATTAGTTTAAGGCAGGTTTTGGAGCCAAAATTTAGGATTTTGATAATTTGGTAAAATTTAGGGGCATGTATCAAAGGATCTAAAGGATGAAACAAAGGGAACAATGCCAAAGAACTTAAAAAATTCCAGCAGTGCTCTCACTAGGACGAATGACAGAGTAGAAGTGGACCATTGCTTCCAGGACAGATTATACTCTTACCTTTCACCATGGAATGGTTCCTTTTTAAAAAGAAAACAAGCCCAGGAGGATCTGGGAATAATTACATTGATCCATGGATACATTGACTCAGGTGTTTTGGGTCAATTTTTGACTAAAATTTCTAGATTTATACATGAGTATATACAGCAGTTTCAGAAACTTTCCAGATGAACTTTGAAATGCAGCACATTCTTATATCATCCTTCAGGAATTCTTAAGAAATAGCTTGCAGCAACCTGTGGTTATTGCGTTGAGACATGTTTTGGATCCTAGCCTTCTGGGAGGAGTATCGGAATAAACATTAATACCTTTTAGTGTGAGAAGGTAAAAGTGTGTAGGCGGATAACATTGATGTTATAAGATGAAATTGAATATACTCTTGAAATACCTGATAATTCAGAGAAGTGAGGTATGTTACATGTAAGGAGATATTGTAACATTTTTACCTTTTTGGTCACTGCAGTCTGCAGCTGGCTGAAGTGTTGGGCTTTAATCCATGAAGGTATGAAGTACTTGAAGGACAGCCAAAAGTGGCCGTGGCTATGCTCATAGATGTAAAATTATTAATAGCAGTACCATAATATTAATAGAAGCCCTTTTCCTTGTTGTGCATCCTTTCTTTAAACAGTATAAAGCTCCATAAATGTCATAAATACCCACTGAATTACACAGTTACCATGTTTTAGGTTCAGAGGATAGTAACTCATAATTACTGCAGGAAGGGTTGCAGGAAAAGAGACAAGTCACACGCAGAGGGGAAAAGGAAAAATCAAATCAATAAAGGCTTCCATTGCAGTGGTCTCATTGGTCATAAAAACACTGAAATGAGGTGATGCAGCTTATGCAAGCTCTTTTTTTTTTGTATCTGAACAGAAACAGACTACTCAGTTTGAGGTCAATACTGAGTTCAGGTTCCTGCTTCTCTGTGTTGTAGGTGGGTTCTGTTTTGTATTATGTAGGTGTTAGGCACCAGATCCTGTCTGATCTTGGAAGCTAAGAAGCGTCAGCCTTTATGTGGGAGAATACCAGTGCATACCAGGTCCTGTGGGCTATATTTCAGAGGAAGGAACAAACTGAAAAACCCACATGAGTATTTCTTGCCTAAGAAAATGAGATCAAATTAATGGGGTCACTCTAAGTTGACAGATGACTTGAAGCCACATACATGCATAGGCGTTAGGGAAACCATTGAATGTGTGTGCCGGTTAGTGTGTGTATGGGTTTAATGGTTGAAATACCTTCACACTCTGGAATATTTAATTAAAACAGATGATCATTTATCAAAGATTATTATGCAAAGTCTAACATGGCACCAACTTAGATGGTACAAAAATGAATAAATCAATGCAGATTATCTTAAAATCAATAATGTGTTTTTTAAGTATTCAAAATTGGTTTTTAAGTGCCTTGCTCTACGCTCTCAGGAGGAATACCATGTGGAGCTGAATTAAAAATCCATGCCTTGAATAACAAATATTATTTAACTAGCTACTAAAGTTCTTTTGTGATAAACTAGTTTTTAATATTAGTAGAGTTTATTTAATGTTTCTTATGATAAATATGATGCAAAATATGAGGCTTCCTTCTCATAGTGCCAGTTTCATAGCTTCAGTGCCAGGAATCCTCTTGGCTTTTGTAGGGCTTACATGTGATTATTTTATTTTTGGTAATAAATAGCAATAGCAAGTACATTTCTATACCACTTTACAGTGCACTTAAGCACTCGCTAAGCAGTTTACAATGTATAAACTAATTGCCCTAACAAGCTGGGTAGTCATTGTAGCAACCTATAGAAGGATGCAAGGCTGAGTGGACCCTGGAGTCCTGCCTGGGATGAAACTCACACCCTTGTGGCTGTGAATAGCTATAGTAACTGCATTTAACCACTCCGCCACCAGGGCTCCTAATACAGTAGTTTGGTTTGAGTCTGCATCTTGCACAAGTAATCATGAAGAGTGAAAAATCTGCATATATCTTCTCCCCATTGGAATCTTTTCTGGGTGGTGGGGTGTGTGTGTGGTCTTAAACCTAACTTTTGTGGTCCCCAGAGCCCAATATCCCCCATTGCCCAACCTTAAGATTGAAGATTATTTAGATTTGATGCTTTTGAGTGACATTTCCTTTGAGGCAGATCGAAGGTGGAGCCATGTTTTAGATGTTTTCCATTGACCATAATGACCATAATTGCAATGACAGACACTTTATGGTACCCTCTATAGCAAGTGCTAGGAAGCTAATTTAATTTATTTTCTGGGCTGCTTTTCTCCCAACATGGGACCCAAAGTGGCTTAGAATATAAGTTAAAATAAAATAGCTATTAACATACTTTATCAGTGATTGCATCCTAGGTTCTATGGAGGAGAATGAAGAACTCAACTCACATGTAAGATATCTAGCAGATGTTCTAAAAATATACCACATGAAAAGTGGCTGAGATCTCCAACAGGGTCTACAAACTGGTATTCTCACCTATTGGCATTGATATTGTAGTTATCAGTGCCAGTAAAGCAGCCTTTGTTCCATGAGCTGGCTGGATTTCAGGTTGAAAAGCTCAAGGGAAGATGTATCATCAAGGAATGTATGATGGTGCTTTGCCACAACTTGCTCAGTCACCACAGTTGGGGAAAAAAGCAGTTAACTCAAAAATTGCATTACATCTCTTTCCCAAAATGGTTTTCTTAAAAGTGCAACTCAGAATCTGCTGGATTGCTTTCTCTCCCTGATTTGATATCTTCATCACAGGCAGTTCTCATAGTCCACTCCATACTTTTGATCAGGTGTGGCCCTTGTAATCCACTCTCAGATGCCCCTCAAAGCTTCTAAATTTACCCTCTCTTGGCTGAGTTTTTTCTTCTTCTATAGTGCCTCAAATCTTCCAAAACCACCTAAAAATGCAGCAGATTGCCTTTCCTACCACCACCTCCTTAACTTCCCCCCAAAATAAAAAAGTCAAAAATCAGCAAAAATGACCTCTGAAAGTGACATTGCATCACTATGAGTGTGCCAAAATGAATGGGCACAGCCCTCCAAGTGGACATAGAAACGAAAAATGGTTCTGCCCCATGCCCAGTTGCCATCCCCTGGTTTGGTTTAGATTCTAACATCTTTGTGATGATGGTGCCCTGCTGATGAACTACTACTCTGGGGGGGGGGGGTGTCATCTGTCACCAATTTTGTTTCACTGTGGTTCAGGCAAGGATATTTCAATTTTCCCAGGCTTTTAAACCCTTTTGAACTTTTGAAGCTTTTAGGTTGCGGTAAGTTTCTATTTTTATTGGCTTTTGTATGCTATACTGCTGTACTATAATGGTTGATTTACACATGAGGTTTTTTTTTAATATGGGACTTTTATTTTCTTTGTAAACCATCCTAGGAATGCCAATTGATGTTGAAGGTACAGGATATGAATTTTAGACATAAAAGTGTCTCAGCCTTTTACTTAAAATATTTATATTTCACCTTTCAACAAGGTTTGCAGGGCAGCTAAGGATTAAATACACAATTTGAAATATACCCCCACAATATTTATGTAAGAAAAATAAAAACATTTTATTTAAAATACAAGTACAAATGCACAACAGTACAAGCTACCTTAAATCCCACGGTAGAGATAAAAGTAATTTAAACTCAGCAACAGTACAAATTAAAAAGCCTGGGAGAGGAAAGAGATCTTTTATTGGAAACAAAAGTGATTGAAAGAACCCAATAACACCTAGCTAGATAATTTCAATGTTGAAGTATCACCACCAAAAAGGCCCTTTGCCTCATAGGAACTCTCTTAATCTCAGTAGGTACACACAGACAATTTGAAGTATGGATCATTTGGACTCAAATGATCTTTAATCCTCATCTTTTTGGGACATAGTACCTCACAGTCATGTTTTATTTTAGAATTGATACAGACCTGGATGTACAATGTAGGCATTTTATGACAATGCTCATATGAGAATCAACTCAGCCCCTAGAAATAGACAATGTGCATTAAGGGCAATGGAGCAAGAGGAGCAGTGCCAAAGTCAAAGTGTGGACGCTGTCTTGACATCCCTGAGCAGACAACAGATGCTGACCTACTGCTCCTGGTGGATCATGGGCAACATGAAGACTTAGAGGAAGTGTGTCATCTAGTCTCAGCATACTGCCACTTCAGAGCTAAGAGTCTGATGAGATTTTGTACACTCATAAAGTACTTGAGGTTCAACAGTAGATAAATAAACTGGTTGCCTTTAAGGACATGTACACTATCTTTTTGAGCCACTTCAAATGTAGTACAAATGAGGGATGCATCCAGTCACTGCTGAACAGCAGTTCAGAGGTAAATTCCCATTCTTACTGTCTATGTTAGGTAAACCAGGAAAATATGGCATAAACATATGATGGTGCTAGGATGCTAAGAAATGTAAAGAACAGCTCTAAAACACCTGTTTAAAACAAATAAACTATCTTGTGAATAACAGCACTAATTTAAAACTGTTTAAAAGCATTCCAAGTATAACAGTGGCAATAAGAGTACAGTATGCTGTGTATGTGTGAGTATGTTTGTTTTAAAAAGACCCTTTTGCCCCAACCATTTAATTGCCAAATAAAATGGCCATTGTCTGCTAGTAGGAGAGCAAAGAAGGGACCAGTCTGGCCTCCTGTGGGAGGGAGTTCCATAGCATAGTAGCAACCATCAAGACAAAAAACCTATCATGCATGTGTACCAGTTGGCAGAATAATCCATATACTCACCCCTTATTTCTGCAGTTGGGCTGCAGATAACAAAGCTAGTATATGTGAGGAAAGTTTGCTTGAAGTGACCATTGCAACCTCCAAGTGACATGCTGGCACACAGAACAGCCCCTTTTATGGATAACATTTCTGTAAGCAGTTTTGTTATTGGATAGGAAGGTACTCCCACAATACCATTAATAGTAGGTCTTCCTGCAAATAAATGAAAATAGCAGTTTTTGTCAAAGTTTATGTATATTTTGAATTTTTGGCATTCACAACAAGGCTTTGCTTGTTTTCTTTTCAGTTGGAAGTAACAGTGTTAATATTTTTAGGACACAGCAAATCTCTTGGTTACATTTTTTGAGGGCGAGGCAGAAAAAAAAAGGGTCTGCCAGCTACTAACAACCAGTATCTTGCTTCATGAGAACATACAGTATATTTTTCAGGATCTAGATGTATTGGTATTGTGGAATGCCCCTTCATTCAACCTCCACAAACAGTCTGTGGATATGGAGCATTTTTAACTTCTGAAATAAATTAGAATTAACATTGAGCTAGATGTTACCCCATCAAGAAAATACTTGATGCAAATTAAGGGTTAAGCTAACTTGGTTGCAAGCCACGAAGGGGCTTTAAAATAAAAACAAACATTTGAGCCCCAGTAGATCAGGGACAACAATACTGAAGTAGTGCATTTGTAATGCCAGGTCTTAGCTAGCAATATTGCAGCTGTGTTCTGGCCTAACCAAAATGTGAGGCCCATTTTCAACTGTTTCATGCTAATGCAGTACAGCATGGTAGCAGTCTAACTAAGGCGCTTTACAGACCGCCCAAAGGAGGAATTGATAGTTGGGTCTGAAAGGCAGTGATATAGGCAAATTGCAAAGACAAATTGCACCAACAATTTGTAGTGATTGACTCAGACTCAAGTCACTTCAGTAACTCGACTTTGACTTGACTCTTCAATAAATGATGCATTTGACTCAACTTTCAACTTTTATATTTTTCAGCGACTGACTTGCTGGCCTAACTTCATCCAGAAACTATAGAACAGAAAACTCTTTTCCTCCTTTGAACAACACTTCCATCTCACTGCTTGTTGCCTACCGGTCATGTGATGGGACCAGTACTCTACATTTGTCATGCAGGAAGCAATCACTTCCTCTAGACCCCCATCTCAAGTCCATTGCTGAACATGTTTACTGTTCCCCTCTGAGAAATGCACCTCAAGCTATGGGGGCAAGTCTTGCCTGCTACTCCCAGGAAAAGCTTTAGAAGGCTCCTCTGATGTGCAGTGGGGACAGGCTGCTGAGTAGGCCTGAAGCCCTGCCTCAAGCCCAGATTGGGGTGTGTATTGTGGAGAGGAACAGTAAATGTGTTAGGCAATGGGTGTGAGGTGGAAAAATCCTTCTTAAGCTTTTGAAAAGTTTTAGAAGGGTCGTCCAATGTGCAACCGGGACAAGCTGCTGATCAGACCTCAACTCCCGCCTCAAGTCCATTGCCTAACATGTTTTGAAAAACTTTTATAGGAATCTTTCTCCCCAAGTCCCCACCCCATTCCACCCACTCCTCCTTTTTTTCTGTTAAAGGTGGCTCTGGGACTTGACATTTGACTTGAACGTATTTTTCAAGAACTGGAGGCTTGACTTGAGTCTTGGAGATTGAATACATCACTGCTTAAAGGCCATTAAATTCTTCTTGGGGGGACCTAAGTAACTATGGTCCAGAACACATTGCAGAAATAATCCAGTTTGAAACCACTTAACTGCCCTGGCTCAATGCTAGGGAATTCTGGGAACCATAGCTTTGTGAGACATTTAGCCTTCTCAGAGAGCTCTGGTGCCAACCACAAGCTACAATTCCCAGGATTCCCTAGCACTGAGCCAGGACAGTTAAAGCTGTCTCAAACTGGATGACTTCTGCAGTGTGTTTTGGACCTATGATAGGGAAGGGTTCAGCTTGGATATGGCTGCTTTCACAACTCCAGGCAACTAGTCCATGAATTCTAAAGCAAGTGTATGAGAGCCTTTCAGGTTGTTTCCTACACAGTAAAGATGCTGTTTATTGTGACGTGTATGGAATGCAAAACATTCTTCTCAAAAACTCATCTCTGTTGATAATTAATTTTCCTCTCCCCCCAGAACTGGTAGTTCATGACAACCCAGCTGAATTATTATCCATATTACCATGAATCTTGGTTGGGGAGCTCTTGGGGTCTATAGTAAAGATGGCAGGTGCATCCAGTCAAGCCATCCTAATTTTTTTTCTGGTGTGTTTACTTGTATTCAAGTTTCCAGTCATCCTGGCTTCATGCTGGGAAGATAACTCCCTTCTGGACTTATTTATTGTAAAAGAATGATTTTTTAAAAGCTTGTAAAAAGCTTCCTAATAAACAGATTCCTGTTGCAAATGTTCTGTCTTTCTCCAAGCAGATTATATCTTGTACTGTGATCATAAATGCATTATGTTACTGACATTTTTATTAAAAACATGCTTTGAATAACATGAATTTTATGGATTTATATGAGAGCTGATGCTGTCATGCACTGATGAACTTTAAACATGAGTATCCAATAAAGAGTCTATTTTTTTCAACAATCTTCTATTTTTTTCATCTGATAATCAGAAAACAATGTTCTGTGAATGTAGATGTGTTGTGAAACAGGCTGTTTGTCACATTTTCATGGGAAGTCTTCTATGAAATGCTTTGGGATAACATTTGGGCCTCCTCAATATTGACCACTGAAATAAATTTTCTAACATATTCTTAGTTGAAAGGCATGCTTGTGAATTCAAATGATTGCTAATCATCTTTCCAATTCCTAAGGAAATCAATTTTGTCATGTCCAAACAGGCAGATACCATATGGAATAAGAGAATAAAGTGTGTGTGTGCTGAATCAATTCTGCCATTTGAAGCAATGTCACTTATATGTATAAAACATACTAGGAGATGTACTGTTTTTAATGGAACACTCATTTTAATGGAACATTGAGTGGAACAGTGTCAGATTTCTGACTGTGCGTTAAGAAAAAAAATTAGGATTAGCAAGGTTTCCTAGAAGAAGGGGGACAGCCTGGAGACTTGAGTTTGGCCATGGGAGGGGGATCCTGTTTTATTGTTTCTTTCTGATCTGTCCCCTGCTGCTGTCTGTTCCCCTCTGAGCAATGCACTTGCATTGTATGTTGCTTTTAAAACAGGAGGAGAGAATCCAATCTGGACTGGATCATGGAATGTGCATAGGGATCGCTTTTATACTTTGCCTTCCATTGCAGTCCTAACTCAGACAAAGGATTCTACACCAGCAATTTGTGGTGAAGTGTAGTAAAAACTACAAATCGCAGAATTCCATAACATTGAGCCATGACAGTTAAAGCCGTATCAGACTGCATTAATTCTGCAGTGTAGATGCAATCTTAGTTTCACCCTTCAGTCACTTCCTTATATGGTGAATAGAAATGGGGAGTTAAACACTCTTAGCTGATGGCAAAAAAAATTGACTGAAAGGATCTGTCAGCAAAAGTTTGGGGAGATGGGGATAGTAATGCTTGGAGTGGGAGCATCTGAGTTTCAACAGTTTCCATTTTCCATTTTAGAGAAAGAAAAGCAAATAGAAACCACATCACTGCTAGTTAGGTCTTTAAAGCAGGAGTTGAGGAAGTGTGATCTAAAGACCACACATTTCCCTGAGAGCCTAGTTGTGACCCAGGGAGTACTGTGGGGACCAGTTTTTTTTGCCCCCTAAACACCCCAATATAGTGTAGGATCAATTTCCCCCCACATGGCATTTTTGGTCAAAGTGATTCTCTTTTCTTGCTAGAAACTGACGTAGATGTTGACTTCTGGATCACTTTCTGTTGGAAAACAGTTCTTTCCTGTCCCCAAAATTACCCAGAGGTAGCTCAAAATGTGTAGAAATTGTTCCTCATGCTCATAGGGGGGCATTTTTTATGGTCATTTAGAGGCCAAAATTATTTTTAGAAAATTTTACTTGTAGGTACAGCCCTCCAGAGTGAGTCAATGTAGCCCCATAACCTCTTGACATTTGGGCATCCCTGCTTGGGCCCAGAGTCTATTTTGGCACTGACGTGCTTTGAGTAACTATCTTATAACCATGACAGGAGCTTCACTTTAGGAATAGCTCACTTGAGGGGAATTGAATATTAGCTCAATGAATGGCTGGGTTATGCAGCCCTGGGATCATATCTATGTATACCAAGGTTGGAGGCAACAATCTTAACAACCACTCTTAACAATCACCCACTCAAGCACTCAGGAACTAAGAAATAAAGGTGTTTCATTGCAACAGAGCAAGGCCTTCTAATGGAGATTTGACAGATGTTTAGATGCTCCTCCTCTTGATAACATTCTGGGACAGGAGGAATAGGAACTTGATCACTCCCAGGCCACCAAAGTTTGGGGAGCAAAAGAGGGGTCTAGCAAAGTACAGGCTGGTAGAACCCCTGCCTGCAAACCAAGCTAATCCAACTAACAAAGGAAAGGTCTCCCATTTAATAGGAATTTTGTGCCCTGGGGCAAAGTCCAGAGAGTTGATGTGGCCAAATTGTCCAAATGATATGTATAGGTGATACTTTGAAGTAGGGTCTTCCAAAGGTGTGACATGGAAGTGTGAATAGGTGCATTCCTGCAGCAGATAGCTTACCCTGTCAGGTACATGGAGTTGTTTACTCCAACCAGAGCCATCCTATTGTTTCATAGTCAGGCTTTTCCTTAACTCCTCTGACATGTCCGGAATATAAATCCTCTTGGCGAGTCCTAAGCTAGTCAATGTGACCTGCTTGCTTGCAACTAATGGTGCCTACATTAAAAGGATCATAGAGGCTGAGTTGATAGCAACTCTGATATCAAAAGAGGAGGGGTAGATTTAGGTATCTCCAGGGCTAACAGCCATTACAGAACTCCTGGGACCTTACAAACAGCTGTGTCTGAATAGGGTTCAGATGGGCTGAGAGAAAATAGTGGCTGGGTTTCTGCCACTACTACTAGCATTTCAGTTTAAGTCAAGACAGGAGCATAAGCCAATATGAACTGAAAAGATAGTGTGAATGATGGAAGGAGTGAGGTAGGCACCATGGGAATAAAAAGACACATGACTCAGTTCTGCTAACAGCAGAAGTGATGAGATGAGGAGAAGCCTGCTTCTTGTCTCCTTCAGCAGCGTGGGCTGCATTCACACTGCAGAAATAATCCGGTTTGATACCACTTCAACTGCTATGGCTCAGTGCTATAAAATTCTGGGAATTGTAGTTTTGTGAGACAGTTAGCCTTCTCCATCAGAGAGCTTTTGTGTTACAACAAGCTACAATTCCCAGAATTCCATAACACTGAGCCATGGCATTTAAAGTGGTGTCAATCTGTATAACTTGCAGTGTGGATGCAGCCCAGGATGCTAATCATGAGTCCCAGCTTTCAAGCATCACTAATTATGCCTATAGTACAGAAATGAATTATTCAGTCGACAACCATCATTTGTATGAATGTAAAGCCTAATATAGTACAGATGTTCAGTGCAGTAAGCATGTAGATTACAATAAGTCGTATAAAAAAACCCTGGGCAATAGCAGTTAAGCACATAATTTATCAGTACCCACAGTAGAGACAGATATGGATGGATATTTCTTTCCTAGTAGATACCAAGCAAACATAGCTAGTGAGATAAATAATCGTTTTCTAATTTACTTATGTTATGTATTGGGCTAAATTCATGAACTGACCTGTTGTAATGATCCAGGATTTGTAATTTAAATGGTAAGAGCCTGGACATTTTTCTGTAGCAGCTGATGTATTTCGGTGAATCCTTGAAAAATATTAATTGATAGTTATTTTATTTAAGGAGCCAGTGTGGTGTAGTAGTTTTGAGCATTGGACTACAACTTTGGACACCAGGGTTCGAATCCCTGCTTGGCCCCAAAAAACCCCACTGGGTGCCCTTGGACAAGTCACATACTCTCAGCCTCAGAAAAGCCTGTGATAAGTTCACCTTAGAGGTGCCATAAGTCGGAAACAATTTGAAGGCACAACAAGAAAATCTATTTAATTCAGTTATGCTGGAGTATTTGCATCTTAGGCCAGTGCTGATTGCTTTAAGTTTACTTGACTTGAGAAATCTGATTTGCAGTACCTAGTAATCTAACATATGCACTTCCTTGTTAAACAAACCCCTAAAGGATTATTTGTTTACCATCTACAGTGAAATTCCACAATGCGTTAAACTCTGTCAAATAAGATTGATATATTGTAGTGGATGAATGAACTTGAGTGGGTAGAACCTTTGTGCTTGGCCTAGTGAATATGAAGGCAATAAAAGCCACTACTCCGTTTTTTATTTCCTACTCTTGTGGGAGTAGGAAAACATGGTTAAAAAGTTTTTAATATGCATTGTGGGTCACATCAGCAGTTGAACTTATTTTCCCCTAGTGAGTTACTTAACAGCTCATGTAAGCCCCAACTGTAATTGCATTGAATGTACACCACTTTGTAAAAAAGGTATAAATTACAAATTCAGATAAACAATTTAAATTTCTTTTGAGTTTTCTGCCCCCCTTGGAAGCTAAACACCAATCTAATTATTTTATCTTAAAGGCTTTTATTCAAGCAGAAATTGCCTTTGTAGCTAAATTGCAAAAGTTAGTAAGGTTCCACAGGAGTGGGCCTGTTCTATATTAATTAGAGGGAGGGGTAGTCATTTTCCCCATGTAGTCTGCAAGTAACAATGGCAGCGATTTACTTAGTCTGTTCCTTTCTGAGGTTTAAAGTTCATGATACTGACAACCAATCCGTTTTTGCAAGTGACATCAAGGCAGGGAGAGAGCATAATATATTGTACAGAAGGGTTGAGAGCGGGCAGGTTTATGACATCATTGGAAGAGATTGCAACAGTTTTTCATCCCGTTTCATATTGCACTTTGACTACTTGTATAGAAAGGCAATTAATAAAATTACTACATATAGCACAAGACTCCAGATTCTTTATAAATGATGATGCCCATAACCTTCCATTGCAATAACAATTTCTCCTCTTTAAGTGGACATTAGCATCTGTCCATTATTTGTTGGGCTTTTCATTTTTAAAAATAAAACAAATTGAAGCCCAAGAGAGACTAGTATATTCTTGTTTGCTAAACTTCTGATATGCGTGTTTCTATTTTTCTTTCACATTGGCATCTTTGGCTATTTGCCTGTAGTACAGAAATAAATTATCTTGAGTTAGTTTAAAGAGTTAGTAAGGATATCTTTCATAGAAGAAGGGACCACTGCGTTTCCAAGCAGGTTTGGGCCACTTGGGGCTTGGGTCACTTCGGGGGACACCATTGCTCCCCAAATGTCTCCTTTTTGGCAGAAATGGTTTGTGGCATTCTCCTATGTCCCTTTAAACCCCTGGAGCTCTGCAGAAGAGAGGATGTGAGTGAGGTGAGGTTCAATGAGTGGAGAAAGGAATGGCCCAGTTTTTAATTTGTTTTCTTTCTTTTTAAGAGTAAACAAACATAGTTTAAAAACATCACATCTTACCAAAGGATCACTTTAATCACATGAAACTATGTAAATGTAAATAAATTTAGGCTGTGCTTATGATATTGTAATTTAAAGGTATAATTTTAATTTTTGCTAGTTTATGTTATAACTATTGCCACTGCATTCAGTGACATACGGGAATTACGATTTAGGAGTAACATTAGTCCCAAAGACCTTACTAAGGATTCTGTATGGTGGGGTATAGGAGGAGATCAATGCTTACCACACCACGAGTTACAACACTGGGTGATGCCAGTCCTAGTGACAGGGTAACAGGTAATACCAAGGCTACTAGTTCTAGCACTTTTCTTTTAAGCAAACTCTGGAATATTAGCTATACCTTACTTGTTTAGGTACAAAGCATTAGGTGCCTAAAATCATCTAGTGGGCTCCAGTAGAAGTTTAAACCTAAACCTTTCCCATCCAGCCCAAGTCACTTATCTGTGTTATTATAGCTGGGGGGGGGGGGGTACAGATTAAGTTCAGAGTTTGTCGAAAGGGTTTTGTATACAAATAAACCATCCTCTAGGGCATATCAACGAGATAATAAAGCATGTCCTTGACAATCAATGACCTTTAAGCTTATCTTCTCATTCTGAAGAATTGTGTAATGACTTTGAATGTTTACAATAGCAGTACTAAAACATTTGGCTCTTAGTTGAAAGCCCCAACCAGTATGATAAACTGACCTAAAATGTTTACTCTTAGTTAAGAAACCTTAATCAAGACTAAGTCCACTGTTTATGCTTTGGTTTGGATGCTGTTCACTAGCCCCAGGTACTGTGGCCCTCATGTATCAGGAAGATCCTGCAACTGTAAAGTATTCTGGGAGGATACTGGAAAAAAGTTGCAACTGGAAAGCACTCTGTCTTGCTATTCTGCTCCAGCAGCAGCTGCTGAGGGAGAGGAGTGGTCACAGGAGTGCTGTTGCTATGCACTGACTGTGCCCTGTACAGATTGACTCACAGCATGCCTCTGCAACTGAATATAATTGGGCAGTTGCAGTCTGAAAGCTGATGCACATAAAGCTCAGCATGCCCTAGTGGTATTTTATTTATTTTTATCAGTCTCCCAATAATGCCATTTTAAAAAAATTGACTCACACAGTGGTTCTTGGATCTCTTTCTCCCTCTCTCACCGCCACCTTCTTAAATGACCGAGTTTATATGACTTTCAGAGTTTGAAAAGGTTATGATTTTTTGAACTACAAGTTACAATAGTTCTCACTCAGCATGGCTAATGATCCTGCTGGCTGAAAGACTCTGGGAGTTACTGTCCAAAAACTAACCTTTCCAAACTCCGTTTGGCATTTGATCAATTTTATCAGGGATTCCATTTTCTTAATGTGTAAGGATCATGAAAGATAGGAAGAACAAAAGCCTAGTTACACAGAATATGAAAGAACACAGAATAGCTTACAGTTGTACATAGTGTATTTTTAAATTATTTTTCTAAAGTTGCATTGGAAGGCAAAATACTCAATTTATGGAAGAAGTTCCATGAGTTTTTTGTCTTGATACAGTTCTGTGTAGATGTGTCATGCTTTGCATTATCTTTGAGCATTTAACATTCCATTGGAAGCTGTATAGTGTGTTACATTTAAAGTGAATGTGGAGGATTACATAAAATGCTATGCAAAATTTCAATATGCTTTCTTTTTTTCATTTTTATTTTTCTGTGTTTTAAGTACATCACAAGGACGTAGCTAGGATTTTAGGAAGGGGGGGGTCCAGACTAAGTGCCACCATTATAATGGGGCTTGAGTGCGGCGGCGCAGCAGCACACACCATTCATTTTTCTAATGGAAGGGGGGGTCCCGGCCCCCAGAACCCCCCCCCCCCCGGCTACGTCCCTGTACATCAACATCTTGATATAAATTATCTGGGATATTATTTCTCATTCACAGGCTAATCTAGTTATCAAAACATAGTATCTCATTGCTCCATAACACTTGTGCTTGTTAATTGTAATTTCACAAACTGTGTTTTCCTATTCAGCTGCTGTTCAAAGATTATCATGTACAGGTGTACTCTGTAAGGACTCTTGAATGTACTTTTCCCAGTTGTAGCAATTAGTCATTATCTTTTCACTCTGTTCCTCAGGTCTGTAAATAAGTAAGTGCATTTCACAAATGTAAACAACTGCTAAATTGTTTGTGATTCCCTTCTGTGCTAATATGAAGAAGTGGCTATGCCATCTCTGTCATCTGTAGTATTATCCTGGAACCAAACATGTGCAGGCTTCAAAAAAAATTATAATGTGTATACACTTATACATATCTTTTTCCACAAAAATGTTTTCAAGATGATTTTATGAGGTAAAACAATTGAAAACATCAACGTTGTATGTAAAAATTATAGCAGCATCAAATATGTGGGATTGTTTAGTTTAACCCCCCCTTCTCCAAAGGTGACTAAAGAACAATAGAAGATAGATAAATTTATGCATGGTGTCAAAAAAATAAATTGGTAGAGGTTTTCTCCCTTGTTCTGGTCCATCCATTGAAACTGGATAGTAGGAGATACCAAAAAGAGTACCGTACCTCTTCGCATGGAATATGTTTAGATTATGATGACGACAACTGCATGAGGTAGTGAAGACTACCAACTTGGATAGCTTTAAAAGCATTGGGGAGGGGACAAATTCATGGTGGAGAGTCCAGGTGAACATATATTTCCTGTAGCACCAAAGGAGTATGTCAGGAAATGCAAGTAGACAGGTGCTGTTGGACTCATTTCTTGCTTGTGGATTTTCCAGGAGCAACTGGGTGGGTAAACAGAATGCTGAGCTAGAAAGGTCTATGACCTGATCCAGCATGGATCATAACTCTGAAAAGATATTAAGCATATTTCTACCTATCTCCAAAAGGAGTAAAATGAGATAGGAAAACAATCCACAGCTCTTATACAACCACAAAAGAGGCCACCTCTTTGTGGAGGATGTCCATGTGATGATACTTAGAGAGGGCTTTCTTTTGAGCAAGAGGGATTCATAAAGTGGTGTATTTATGACTTTAAAAGTCAGGGACAGTACAGTATATTGGAGCATACAAACATAGTGGAAACCAACCTAGGTGTTTCCAGAAAGTCCATACTGGATAACATAGCAGTTGTGTAGGAGCTTTCTGGACCACTGATTGCTTTCAAAGTCTCTGTAAAATTCATAACTGTCATATAATCCACACTTCAACAAAGGCAGGCATAGAAGTATCAAATTCTTTATTTTCTGGCAAAGGGCATAGCTGGAAAACCACCCAAAACTGAAAAGTGATCCTCTAGTCAACAGCAGATACCAGAGCACTGTTAGGTGCATAAGCATCCTTAGGCTATATGTCTTAAATGTTATTAATGTCAATGTTTAGTGTGCACTCTGTGTTCACTCCTAGGAGTTCAAAGCATCTAACAAGCAAAATAATGATTTTAAAAGAAATTTACAACCTGAGCACTGAAATGTGAGACAGCTTTTAAAAAGCAAATTAAAATCACATACCTGATGCGTTGCCTAAAAACAGGTTTCTGACAACATCTATAAGGTCATCAAAGAGAAAGTGAGATGGTCTTCCTTTAAAATATATTTCTAAGGCTTTTGATCAACCACTGATAAGGCAGTCTCCCTAGTTCCAGGTATACTTCTCTCTGGGATAGTGAAGACATACAAAGTGGGCCTTCAAGGATAATCTCAAAACAGATGGGTTCATGCAGGAGATCCTTCTTCAGCATCTTAAATGTAGTTAGTAGCATATTGATTTCTAATGAGGAATAAAAGTAGTGGGATGGAGAATAATATCATGTTTGAGTTGCTCTACATTTAGACACTTAGCCTTCAGTTCAACCAAAATTTATGAGTGCAATAAATACAAAAACTGATGTGACTTAGGAGCAGCAAAACAAGTTGACACAGCACCAATGGCCCCTGAGACAAAAAATGTTTTTGGCAAGTAATGGCAATCCATAATCAAGGATCTGACCAGACTGGATCAGCTATTGTTCTTGAGAAGGCATTCTACAGTATGTGCATCCAAGCAGGGAAGGGCGTGCACTGTATTCTCATGTCTTGCCAAAGGAAGACTTCTCAGGGGACCTCTGTACTCAGAAAGAAATTTTTGAATGCCTCAAGTTGTTAAGAGATTTAAAGGTAAATTTACAGTAGGATTAGCTAGCAATGAACATGGGATCATGTCTGCTACTGTCTTTGGAATCTGAAGCTGTCCTTCTCTCAGCATCTGATAAACAACCATGCTTGCAGCCAATTCCCAAAGTATTACTTTTAGGCATAGGGATTGCTTACCTTGCTGTTTGCCTTCAAGTCATTTCCAGTTTATAGTGACTCTATTTATAGTGACCCTATGGCAAAAATTTTTCAGAGGGGCTTGCTTTGCCTTCTTCTGAAGCTGAGGGAGTGTGACTTACCCAAAGTCAACCAGTGGGTTTTCATGGCTAGGTGGGGATTTGAACCCTGGTCTCTACAGTCATAGTCAAATGCTCAAACCAGTACACCACACTGGCTCTTATCACTTACCTTTCAATTTGTTATCTCCACTTAGTTTTTGAGAGCCGAGGTATGCACATAGATTAGAAATGTTTGGCTTATATCTAAATAATCAACAAGTTACATTTTAAAGGGAGTTGTCATTGTTTTTGTTCCCAAATTAGTTCTGTATGGATATATTCTTCTTGCATTAAGAAAAATGAATTAATTCTAATGGTTTTTGAATAAACATTTCATTTAGATTTCTTTGATCTGAAATCCTGGTTCATATCAATTTAGATCATGGCTGCTAAAATATTTTTCTAGATCACATTGGAGCTGTACAGACAGCCCCGAAAGGGGGGGGGGTCATGTAGCTGCCCCTGTTTCAACCAGATCGGGGCTGTGGCAACTGTACACTGCAGCCCCGATCTGGCCTTTGCAGGGTGCAAAAAGAAGCTGCAAAAAGTGGCTGCTTTTTGCATCTGCAAAGGGCATGATAGCCGCATTGCCGCAGCTTGGTGGCACTCCTTTGGCACTGTGTCATCTGTACGCAGTGCCAGAGGAGCGCTGTGATGCTGTGCACCATGCAGTGCAGCACGTGGCATCACACCAATTTGGGGCCAACTCTACCCCCAAGCCATCCCAAACTGCCGGCCTGAACAGCCCCATTATTCCTACCCCCCTACTCCTGCCCTATGGATAGTTAGGTTCTACAATCCCATTTTCCTGTGATGTGAACTGACAGGGTACCATCACAAGAGGAAGTTGCAGCAGACATGGGATGAAGACAAGCTGGATTGTACCTTGATGAAGTTCCCTTTTTTACTCACCCCTACAGGTGATTCTTCTTATTAAAGCCATAGGTGTCACAGCAGTAAACTCTTGGCACTGTTTAACCCCAGAAAGAAAGAAAAAAACTGTGTCTGTGGAATGATTCCCTCCTTACTTTCTTCCCTTTCCTCCCTTTTGACTTTAAAGGTGTTATATTGCAGCCAGTGTGAGTTTAACTTGGTTTGAGAAGCTTCTTTATGAAGGGTCCTTTACAAAGAAGGTCTGCTTAAAGCTGCACTGACAGCTATAAATTAAATGTCCTTTAATGAATCTTCTGCATGCTTTTTGTAGTGAACTAAGTACAGGATACCTATTTACATACTGGTAGGTCTTGACCTGCTACTTGGGGAATTGCTTAACAAGCAGGGTAGAGCTGGTAACATAGTACTTGCCACACATTAATTTGTTTCCCTTTCCTGTGAGCTCACTTTTTCACCCCTGGCTTTTAAATCCTGTAAATGGGGTGATAATTTTTAAATAAACAATCTCTTTGCCAGTTTCTTCCCACAGCATGTGTAAAATAAATGAGTACCTTAAATTATTTTTGTATGCCTTTCCCTTTATTTCAGAACAGCCCACATTTTTTAAAGATAGCCATTATATAATAAAACAACAAGGAATGTATTGTAATAGTATAAGGTGATAATATCTTTAGTTGAATCGTCATGGATATTCAGTTTCAACCTCAATTTTTGTTCATAATATGTATAAATAATGAGTTATTTTTAATTGTTGCTGCTGAAAAGATAGTAAGAAATAATTACTTGCAGAGCATATTGCAATTCTACGTGGAAAGTACTACATTGATAGAAGTATATAAGTGTTAAGGCCTCAACACATATTAACCCATTCAAAATTTAATGATGAAAAAGTGTTTTCGGACAAACACTGTTTGCTCACTCTTTTTCACAAGATGTTTGTGGTTGGTTTCTTTGACTTTGGTTCATTTATTAAAAAATAAATAAATAATGGATTTATAATTAAGACTATCCTGGCCAACCAAAAATGAGAAAAGCAACATGATGACATCATGTCATCACAAGTTGGTCAGATTTAGCGGATAACACATGCTAAATCAGTGGCTAGAAGTAATTAAGGCATCAAGCAGACAGGTGGCTTGGAGTGGCCTCTGGCTGCTCCAACTGCTAATGTGCCTTGGGTGGTGTGGGACCATGATGACAAGACATCATGGTCCCAAGGCCAGCCACTTCTGCAGTCTGCAATGGACCACCAGCAAGGAGCACCATTTTTGCACTCCTTTTGAGGCTGGGTATGGGTCGCCTTAGGCAGCTATGGTGCTGTTTTGGCCTGATCCAGGGACATGTGTCATCTGAACACCACACCCCTGGATAGGCCTGAAGGCAGCACTTTTGGCCTATCTGTTTCAAGCCTTATTGAAGCTTTGTGTCATCACTTCTTTCAGCAGGTAAAGAATTTGACTTTACCCATCTCAAAGAGTTTCTAGTGACGTCCATTCTCCCTCAGTTCCCATTTTGACTTCCTAATAATATCTGACTATACTGAATGTATCACACTGAGCAGATACAAACATTTCTTTCTTGTTCATTGTTTCATTTGCATCATTGTGATGTTTGCTTGGAAATACTTCAGCAGGAGATTGATCTTCATTTCTCCAATCTTCCGTATTGCCTCCTTTCTTACAGCAGGAGGGAGTGGCAGGCAGCTCAGCAGTTGCTTCTTCTTCCATCTTGAGAATCATTTTCCTCTTCATTTCTTCTCACTCTGTGTGTGTTATGTGCCTTCAAGTCTTTTCTGATTTATGATGACCTCGGTGAACCTATCATGGAGTTTTCTTGGCAGTATTTGTTCAGAGGAAGTTTGTCATTGCCTTCACCTGAGGCTGAGAGCATGTGACTTGCCTAAGGGCATCCTGTGGGTTTCATGGCTGAGCTGGGAATCAAACTCTGGTCTCTAGAGGCTTACTCTCACTCAAACCACTATGCCATGCAAGCTCTCACTTTTTACTCTATTTCATTTTTTGTATTCCTTATTAGTACAATACTTCTGTTACTCTTTTGCGATTTAATATCTATTCCAACTCTGTTTCTGTGGTCTATTGTTGCCCCAGCATCAAAGTTTTTCTTCATTTCTGTTAGAAACTGGAGTTAGCAGATTGTTTATGTGGAGCATATAGCCAAATTCCGCTTTGATAGGTTCAGACATTTGATTGTTTCACCCTTCTGTGTCCTGTATTTTCTTGTATTTTTGTGATATGCTTATTTTGAGAGATTTGTCTCAAACTAGTCCTTCAACTAGAGATATTTTTCTTGTCTTCATTACTATAATGCTTTATTGGCTTTTTTCAAGATTCTGTGTTTCGTAATCTATCCAAACACCGCAACAAGCTGCAACATCTCTTATTTCAACTTTCCATCTCTCTGAAATTGTGTTACATAAACTACCTAGATTGTTTCCCTTGTGCCATATCCTGGGGTAGGATTTATAGGCTTCTGAACCGTATGTTGATCAGTCTCTGGCATTGACTGGAGTCACTAATCTTAAAGGCAAAACTTGGAATCCCGTTCAAGACATGATGAAAGCATTTGTAACGTTCCTCATCAGTGTGCCTGTTCCACTCCTTGGCAGAACAAACAGAGATCACTGGTGGGGATAATCTTTTGATTCATCTTTTGCAGATACGTTTGAACCACATTGTTGGAATTGAGCTTGTCCTTCAAATGGTGATACAGTTTATTGGGTTGTCATGAAGACAGATTAAAGTTGACTCTGCATTTCCATGATATTTGGAAGATAAGAGGAAGTAGGCTGCTGCTGTTTCCAAAGTTAATGCAGATCACTCATAGTGGAGGTCAGAGTTAATGGTCATTGCCAGGGAGGAGACACTGGGCCGTACTTTCTAAAATTCTTAATACTGTAACTGTAGAATGCTTTTTAAAAAGATACTTGTCTAGTTAAAGATTGGGCAGGAGCAATGTCTTGCCTTCCTTGCCAGAAATGGAAGCTGTTCCATGACTAGTGTTAGTGTTATCTCTCAGAGCTGTTGTATACAGTAGCACTTTTCACTCAGGGACAATGTTTTACATGGGAAATTTAATGGCCCCTGAAACAGTTTAGGTAAGGCTGGGGACTTGTTATGTGAAACCTTCAAGTCTGACCCCTCTATTTTTCTTCTGTCTGACTCCTTCATAACTGGCAAGGGCATATTAATTAATAATACCACCGTGCCAATCATGCTACCATAAGCTAAAAACAACGTCAAGGCACACAACAACAGAATGTAGATTGATAGAACATAAAATATATTATTTGATTTTTATTTAAAGTTGGGGTTGGTAGATTTCTACTGACTCCAACTCCATCCAAAATTGCTTCAAACTCCAGCTCCACAACTAAGGTCTAACATCCAGGACATACATGAACTTCAGCTCCCCCTTCTGAATAGACCAAATGCATGTAAAGTCTTGGGCTGCTGCATCAATATTGTATTTTTGAGCCTGAGAGCCATCTTGAAATCCTGGGAGTGATAAGGACAGGGGCCCCAAGAGCTACAATGAAGGCCTCAAGAAGAGGCAGCGAGATTCTCTCTGTTGGAGCTCTCTTTTGCAGGGTGTCAAAAGGTGAAGAAATCTTTGCAGTTTTCACTGCGTTATTGAATACCCAGGAATAGTCATAATTTTTTTGGCTATAACACAGGACAATTATCCATCTTTACCATAGGTTTTAACAGGGTCATGCTCCCTAATAAGGAAGGCTCATTAGTGTTTAATCCTTGAACAGCCTTGATAAAGAGCAAGAAGTATGGTAATGTGATGTGAATGTTGGACTGCAGCTCAGGAAACCAGGGTTCAAATGCCCACTTGGCCATGGAAGATCACTGGGTGACCTTAGGCAAGTCACATTCTCTCAAAAGAAGACAAAGAGAACCCCCCCCCCCTCTGAACAAACCTCACCAAGAAGCCTTATGACAGGGTTGCAACTTAGGGTCACTATAAATGAGAAATAACAAAGTTGTTATCTATAGACCCCTATTTAGAAAAACTGCTGCTCTGATTTTACTAAACTGGGGCATGTCCACACTGATGGAGAAACCTGGCTTACCATCAGAGCTTTCATACCTATGGGGAGAATGAGCTGTCAACACAAACAGAACCCACAACAGGCTGATTCCATCAGCACTGTTTGCACACTTTCCAAACAATTGCTATCCTATTGAACCAGTGTGCTGTACTGATGGTATTTTTGTGCGAATGTGCACTTGTGCAATCAATTTGCATGTCTGCAAAAGGAATGGCACTGGAACCGCATGAACTTCAAAGTGAAAATGCTGTAGTGGGGATATGGAAGTTCCAAGTAGGAAGAGGTCAGTGGTTTGCTGACCAACACTCTTCCCCCGGTCCTTGCATCAGTGTACAGAGGCAATTCTGCCTTGATCTGGAGCAAAAGGGGGATCTATTGTACTCTGGGGAATTGGCCTGGAGCAGAGATTGGGCCTGTGTTCTGCCTGTTTTTGCCCCATGCATTGTCTAAACAGGTCAGGGTGGGAACATTTATTTTCTTCTGTGGAGATACCACCCTAGAAAGCAAGTCAAACTTCAATTCATTTCCCTTCAATCAATCAATCAATCAATCAATATTTATTGATTAGCCCTTAGGCCATCTCAAAGTACCTCAAGACTAAATGAAACTATTTCCCTTCAAAAATGTACTACTAAGAAAAGGAATCAATAATGAGTGTTAAACTTTAGACTGTAGAGAGACAAGAGACTACTGTTGGTCATGCCTTTTGGCAGTTTCTTATTTGTTTGGAATTTAGAGTTTTAGACTAATTTTTCAGTCAATGCTGTGTTCTGATGACAAATAAAGATCAGCTGCTCAGTTTTTCCTTATCTTAAATATTGATAAAGCAATTGCAATTTTCAAGAGCAGTATTAAATATTTAGAGTTTTATGATATTCTGACCACCGGAGAGCTTGATGGTACAGCAGCAAAACACTGTTTTGCATGTTATTTTACTGGAAAGAGAATATAAATTACATTGATGACTCATGAGGTATAGTGCTAATGGAAGCTCTAAAATCCTCTGTGACTTTAGTTTCTGGTTTATATAACATTGCTATGCCTTGTTTGTCTGTCTTTGACTTCAGCATTGCTAGTTTAAAATAAATAAGAAACCATAAATAACTAATGCAGTGATCTACTACCATCTCACTCAGACATTAGAGATAGGATCTAGCAACTGGGATTTCCTTTGTCAGGTTATTTCCTGTCTAATACAGGAGTGAGATGAAACAATCATTTTACAGTTCTTTAAATGTTTTTCAGTCAGTTGTCCCAACATTAATGAACTCTTTGAACTATCTGCTTATAGAGTCGGCCTTCCACATTTGCAGCTTTGACTTATGCGGATTTGATTAATGTGTTCTCTCTCGGAATTTCTAGGTCCTCTGGCATGACTCTGCTGGAAATTGACCATAAAGTCACACTAGAGGACCTTTAGAGTCCTAGAAAACACTTCTCTAGTGTAGGTCCTCCAGCACAATTTCATGGTCAATTTCCACCTGGTTTGACCACAGAATTGCTCTTGAGGACCTAGAGATTCCTAGAGGGGTGTTCTCTCAGGTTAAAAAAAATAGTGCTTTTGTATTTATGGTTTTTCCATTTTCACAAGGGTCCTGCATCCCTAACCCCATCAAATGTGGAGGGCCCTCTGTACTCTAGGACAGTACTTTGCACGAGATATAGTCTGTTGCTTTCACCTCTTCAATATCTGCCTGTACGTCATCTGCCAAACAACTACAATTCCAAATAAAAATCTCAGGTACAAAATAGCAAGTTTTGTAACATGTTTTTGACAAGGCAGAACTATTAAATCAAAGCACTAAGATATTTTGCTTCTCATAGGCCGGTTACAGACCGTCACTTTAGTCCATGACGAGCACGCACTAGGGTTATAAAAGGGCGGTGCTTCCGCACCGCCCTAACCTTAGTGCATGCTCATCATGCACTAAACGGTGGCGGCCCATACGGCCGCCGCCGTGAGGACGTCACGGCCGCGCCGCCTCTAGACGGGGCGGCGCGGACATGACGTCCTCAATCCGTGGCAGGGCGCCTAGGGCGCCCTTTCCACGGACCAGGAAGGAGCTCCGTTTCGGAGCTCCTTCCTGGTCCGCGGCGCCGCTTTGCTT
>NC_056526.1:75112549-75119641 GCF_019175285.1 Sceloporus undulatus
GGTCTCTTTGGAGGTATGCTATTTAAATGATGCATGGGTCCTAATAATCCGGAAGCTGCACTCCAGTGCTTAGGAATGGAGTGTGGCTTTGGCACAACCTCCAGACTCTTAGGACCCATGCATCATTTAAATAGCATACCTCCAAAGAGACCCGAAGCAGCTTTATTTTGGCAGTCTGTAACAGGCCTATATCTGCCTGTACGTCATCTGCCAAACAACTACAATTCCAAATAAAAATCTCAGGTACAAAATAGCAAGTTTTGTAACATGTTTTTGACAAGGCAGAACTATTAAATCAAAGCACTAAGATATTTTGCTTCTCATAGGCCGGTTACAGACCGGCACTTTAGTGCATGATGAGCACGCACTTGGGTTATAAAAGGGTGGTGCTTCCGCACCGCCCTAACCTTAGTGCATGCTCGTCATGCACTAAACGGCGGCGGCCCATACGGCCACCGCCGTGAGGACGTCACGGCCGCGCCGCCTCTAGACTAGGGCGCCCTTTCCACGGACCAGGAAGAAGCTCCGTTTCGGAGCTCCTTCCTGGTCCGCGGCGCCGCTTTGCTTCGCTGGGCAAAGCTTTCAGACGGCTGCGCCCAGCGAAGCAAGGGAGAAAGGGGCCAAGCGGCCCCTTTCTCCCCCTTCATTTTCCTGTGATGTGAACTGAACTAGGTACCATCACAAGAGAAGTTGCAGCAGACATGGGATGAAGACAACTGGATTGACCTGATGAAGTCCTTTTTACTCACCCCTACAGGTGATTCTCTTCTATTAAAGCCATAGGCGTCACAGCAGTAAACTCTTGGCACTGTTTACCCCAGAAAGAAAGAAAAAAACTGTGTCTGTGGAATGATTCCCTCCTACTTTCTTCCCTTTCCTCCCTTTTGACTTTAAAGGTGTTATATGCAGCAGTGTGAGTTTATAACTTGGTTTGAGAAGCTTCTTTATGAAGGGTCCTTTACAAAGAAGGTCTGCTAAAGCTGCACTGACAGCTATAATTAAATGTCCTTTAATGAATCTTCTCATGCTTTTTGTAGTGAAACTAAGTACAGGAACCTTTTACATACTGGTAGGTTCTGACCTGCTTACTTGGGGAATTGCTAACAAGCAGGTAGAGCTGGTAACATAGTACTTCGCACACATTAATTTGTTTCCCTTTCCTGTGAGCTCACTTTTCACCCTTGGCTTTTAAATCCTGTAAATGGGGGTGATAATTTTTAAATAAAACATCTCTTTGCCAGTTTTCTTCCCACAGCATGTGTAAAAATGAGTACCGTTAAATTATTTTGTATGCCTTTCCCTTATTTCAGAACAGCCCCCATTTTTAAAGATAGCCCATTATAAAACACACAAGGAATGTATTGTAATAGTAAGGTGACTAACTATCTTTCGTTGAATCGTCATGGATATCAGTTTTCAACCTCAATTTTTGTTCATACTATGTATAAATAATGAGTTTTATTTTTTTGTTGCTGCTGAAAGTAGTAAGAAATAATTCCTTGCGCATATTGCAACTTCAGCGGGAAGTACAACATTGTAGAAGTTATAAGTGTTAAGGCCTCAAACACATTATCACCATTCAAAATTTAATGATGAAAAAGTGTTTTCGGACAAATACTGTTTGCTCACTCCTTCTTTCACAGATTTTTGTGGTGTGTTTTTTCGTTTCGTTGACTTTTGTTCATTTATTAAAATACATAAATAATGGATTTATAATTAAGACTATCCTGGCCAACCAAAAATGAGAGAAAGCAACATGATGAACATCGTCATCCACAAGTTGGTCAGATTTAGCGGATAACACATGCTAAATCAGTGGCTAGAAGTAATTAAGGCATCAAGCAGACAGGTGGCTTGGAGTGGCCCTGGCTGCTCCAACTGCTAATGTGCCTGGGTGGTGTGGGACCATGATGACAAGACATCATGGTCCCAAGCAGCCACTCTGCAGTCCTGCTGCAATGGACCACCAGCAAGGAGCACCATTTGTGCACTCCTTTTGAGGCTGGGAGGGGTCGCCTTAGGCCAGCATGGTGCGTTTTGGCCTGATCCAGGGACATGTGTCATCTGAACACCACACCCCTGGATAGGCCTGAAGGCAGCACTTTTGGCCTATCTGTTTCAAGCCTTATTGAAGCTTTGTGTCATCACTTCTTTCAGCAGGTAAAGAATTTGACTTTACCCATCACAAGAGTTTATAGTGACGTCCATTCTCCCTCAGTTCCCATTTTGACTTCCTAATAATATCTGACTATACTGAATGTATCACACTGAGCAGATACAAACATTCTTTCTCTGTTCATTGTTTCATTTGCATCATGTGATGTTTGTTGGAAATACTTCAGCAGGAGATTGATCTTCATTTCTCCATTCTTCCGTATTGCCTCCTTTCTCTACAGCAGGAGGGAGTGGCAGGCAGCTCAGCAGTTGCTTCTTCTTCATCTTGAGAACATTTTCCTCTTCCATTTCTTCTCCTCTGTGTGTGTTATGTGCCTTCAAGTCTTTTCTGATTAGATGAACCTCGGTGAACCTATCATGGAGTTTTCTTGGCAGTATTTGTTCAGAGGAAGTTTGTCATTGCCTTCACCTGAGGCTGGAGAGCATGTGACTTGCCTAAGGATCCTGTGGGTTTCATGGCTGAGCTGGGAATCAAACTCTGGTCGCTAGAGGCTTACTCCACTCAAAACCACTATGCCATGCAAGCTCTCACTTTTTACTCTATTTCATTTTTTGTATTCCTTATTAGTACAATACTTCTGTTACTCTTTGTTGCGATTTAATATCTATTCCAACTCTGTTCTCTGTGGTCTATTGTTGCCCCAGCATCAAAGTTTTTCTCATTTCTGTTAGAAACTGGAGTTAGCAGATTGTTTATGTGGAGCATATAGCCAAATTCCGCTTTGATAGGTTCAGACATTTGATTGTTTCACCACCTTCTGTGTCCTGTATTTTCTTGTATTTTTTGATATGCTTATTTTGAGAGATTTGTCTCAAACTAGTCCTCAACTAGAGACATTTCTTGTCTTCATACTATAAGCTTTATTGGCTTTTTTCAAGATTCTGTGTTTCGTATCTAATCACCAAACACAACGCAACAACTGCAACATCCTTATTTCAACTTTCCATCTCTCTGAAATTGTGTTTTAACAAACTAACTACCTAGATTGTTTCCCTTGTGCCATATCCTGAGGTAGGATTTATAGGCTTCTGAACTGTACAGTATGTTGATCAGTCTCTGGCATTGACTGGAGTCACTAACTTAAAGGCAAAAACTGGAATCCCGTTCAAGACATGATGAAAGCATTTGTAACGTTCCTCATCAGTGTGCCGGTTCCACTCCTTGGCAGAACAAACAGAGATCACTGGTGAGGATAATCTTTTGATTCATCTTTGCAGATTACGTTTGAACCACATTGTTGGAACGAGCTTGTCCTTCAAATGGTGGTACAGTTTATTGGGTTGTCATGAAGACAGATTAAAGTTGACTCTGCATTTCCATGATATTGGAAGATAAAGGAAGTAGGCTGCAGCTGTTTCCAAAGTTTAATGCGATCACTCATAGTGGAGGTCAGAGTTAATGGCATTGCCCAGGGAGGAGACACGGGCCGTACTTTCTAAAACTTAAATCTGTAACTGTAGATGCTTTTTAAAAAGAGACTTGCTAGTTAAGATTGGGCAGGAGCAATGCTTGCCTTCCTTGCCAGAAAGGAGAGCTGTTCCATGACTAGTGTTAGTGTTATTCTCTCAGAGCGTTGTATACAGTAGCACTTTTCACTCAGGGACAATGTTTACATGGGAAATTTAATGGCCCCGAAACAGTTTAGGTAAGGTGCTGGACGTTATGTGAAACCTTCAAGTCTGACCCCCTATTTTCTCTATTTTCTTCTGTCTGACTCCTCATAACGGCAAGGGCATATAATTAATAATACCACCGTGCCAATATGCTACAATAAGCTAAAACAACTCAATCATCAAGGCAACACACACACAGAATTAGATTGATAGAACATAAAATATATTATTTGATTTTATATTAAAGTTGGGGTTGGTAGATTTCTACTGACTCCAACTCCATCCAAAATTGCTTCAAACTTCAGCTCCACAACTAAGGCTAACATCCCAGGACATACATGAACTTCAGCTCCCCCTCCTGAATAGACCCAATGCATGTAAAGTCTTGGGGCTGCTGCATCAATATTGTATTTTTGAGCCTGAGAGCCATCTTGAAATCCTGGGAGTGAGAAGGACAGGGGCCCCAAGAGCTACAATGAAGGCCTCAAGAAAGAGGCAGCGAGATTCTCTCTTGTTGGAGCTCTCTTTTGCAGGGTGTCAAAAGGTGAAGAAAATCTTTTCAGTTTTCACTGCGTTATTGAATACCCAGGAATAGTCATATTTTTTTGGCTATAACAACAGGACAATTATCCATCTTTACCATAGGTTTTAACAGGGTCATGCTCCTAATAAAAGGAAGGCTCATAGTGTTTAATCCTTGAACAGCCTGATAAAGAGCAAGCAGTATGGTAATGTGATGTGAAGTTGGACGCAGCTCAGGAAACCAGGGTCAACATGCCCACTGGCCATGGAAGACCACTGGGTGACCTTAGGCAAGTCAACTTCTCTTCAAAAGAAGACAAAGAGAACCCCCCCTCTGAACAAACCTCACCAAGAAACCTTATGACAGGGTTGCAACTTAGGGTCACATAAATGAGAAATAACAAACAAAGTGTTATCTATAGACCCCTATTTAGAAAAACTGCTGCTCTGGTTTTACTGAACTGGGGCTGTCCACACGGTGGAGAAACCTGGCTTACCATCAGAGCTTTCATATCTATGGGGAGAATGAGCTGTCAACACAAACAGAACCCACAACAGGCTGATTCCATCAGCACTGTTGTCACACTTCCAAACAATTGCTATCCTATTGAACCCAGTGTGCTGTACTGAGGTATTTTTGTGCGAATGTGCACTTGTGCAATCAATTTGCATGTCTGCAAAAAGAATGGCACTGGACCCGCATGAACTTCACAGTGAAAATGCTGTAGTGGGGACATGGAAGTCCAAGTAGGAAGAGGTCAGTGGCTTGCTGACCAACACTCTTCCCCCGGTCCTTGCATCAGTGTACAGAGGCAATTCTGCCTTGAATCTGGAGCAAAAGGGGGATCTATTGTACTCTGGGGAATTGGCCGGGAGCAGAGATTGGGCCTGTGTTCTGCCTGTTTTTGCCCCATGCATTGTCTAAACACGGTCAGGGTGGGAACAATTTATTTTCTTCGTGGAGATACCACCCTAGAAAGCAAGTCAAACTTCAATTCATTTCCCTCAATCAATCACATCAATCATCAATCAATATTTTTGATTAGCCCTAGGCCACTCAAAGTACCCGTCAACAGACTAAATGAAACTATTTCCCTTCAAAAATGTACATACTAAGAAAAGGAATCAATAATGAGTGTTAAACTTTAGACTGTAGAGAGACAAGAGACTACTGTTGGTCATGCCTTTGGCAGTTTCTTCTTATTTGTTTGGAATTTAGAGTTTTAGACTAATTTTTCTGTCAATGCTGTGTTCTGATGACAAATAAAGATCAGCTCGCTCAGTTTTTCCTATCTTAAATATTGAATAAAGCATTGCAATTTTCAAGAGCAGTATTAAATATTAGAGTTTATGATATTCTGACCACGGAGAGCTTGATGGTACAGCACAAAACACTGTTTTGCATGTTATTTTACTGAGAAAGAGAATAAATTACATTGATGACTCATGAGGTATAGTGCTAATGGAAGCTCTAAAATCCTCTGTGACTTTAGTTTGGTTTTATAATAACATTGCTATGCCTTGTTTTGTCTGTCTTGACTTCAGCATTGCTAGTTTAAAATAAATAAGAAACCATAAATAACTAATGCAGTGATCTACTACCATCTCACTCAGACATTAGAGATAGGATCTAGCAACAGGGATTTCCTTTGTCAGGTTATTTCCGCTAATAGAGGAGTGAGATAAAACATCATTTTACAGTTCTTTAAATGTTTTTTCAGTCAGTTTGTCCCAACATTAATGAACTCTTTGAACTATCTGCTTAAGAGTCGGCCTTCCACATTTGCAGCTTTGACTTATGCGGATTTGATTAATGTTCTCTCTCGGAATTCTAGGTCCTCTGGCATGACTCTGCTGGAAATTGACCATAAAGTCACACTAGAGGACCTTAGAGTCCTAGAAAAACACTTCTCTAGTATAGGTCTCCAGCACAATTCATGGCAATTTCCACCTGGTTTGACCACAAGAATTGCTCTTGAGGACCTAGAGATTCCTAGAGGGTTGTTCTCTCAGGTTAAAAAAAATAGGCTTGTATTATTGGTTTTTCCATTTTCACAAGGGTCCTGCATCCCTAACCCCATCAAAGTGGAGGGCCCCTGTACTCTAGGATAGTACTTTGCACGAGATATAGTCTGTTGCTTTCACCTCTTCAATATCTGCCTGTACGTCATCTGCCACAACACTACAATTCCAAATAAAATTTCAGGTACAAAATAGCAAGTTTTGTAACATGTTTTTTGACAAGGCAGAACTATTAAATCAAAGCACTAAGATATTTTTGCTTATCAGGCGCGGTTACAGACCGGCACTTTAGTGCAATGACGAGCACGCACTAGGGTTATAAAAGGGCGGTGCTTCCGCACCGCCTAAACTTAGTGCATGCTGCGTCATGCACTAAACGGTTAGCGGCCCATACGGCCGCCGCCGTGAGGACGTCAGGGCCGCGCCGCCTCTAGACAGGGCGGCGGGCGACGTGACGTCCTCAATCCGTGGCAGGGCCCCTAGGGCGCCCTTTCCACGGACCAGGAAGGAGCTCCATTTCGGAGCTCCTTCTGGTCCGCGGCGCCGCTTTGCTTCACTGGGCGAAGCCTTCAGACGGCTGTGCCCAGCGAAGCAAGGGAGAAGGGGCCAAGCACGCCTTTCTCCCCCTCCCTAAAAGCGGCGATCGGGGCCGCGTGCTGCGTTCTGGCAGCTCAGGCCCGATCCGGTGGGGAAGGGGGCGGGTGCAGCCCGCCTCAAAGAGGCGGTCTGTAACCCGCCCTAGTCACACTCAGGTGGGGG
>NC_056526.1:75119666-75180571 GCF_019175285.1 Sceloporus undulatus
GGGGGGGGGGGAAGTAAAGGCAACAGGGAGGTGCATAACAGAGAAGATACTCTACTACTGGTATGTTTTCTTGGAAGTACCCATTTTAAAGCACATACCTGTAATTCTGAATTTCTAAGTATTTTTTGCAGGAGGCAGATCTTTCTCTAAGAAAACTTTATTGGGAATTATCTGTAAAGACAGTAATGTATCCATGCAAGCTCTAGAAAAATATTTAGTTATTTCCTATTTAAATAGCAAACCCAGTAATTTCAAAATGAAAGATGCAATTTTTTTGTTTTGTGACCAGTTGAATAAACATTTTTAAAAACCAGATGAACAAGTTTTTGAATTCTTTTCTAGTTCAGTATAATCTGAAGGAATAGCTGCTGGGATGATGTAGCTGCATGTTTATCTAATCTGTCTAATCCTGGGTGTAGTTGGTACCGCCCACTACAATAATGGATTTATTTGTTTGCCTTATGGGAACCATAGGGCTGGTTATAACTAGTTTCGGTTAAACATTCCTTGAACAATGTGTTATGAAAATGCCCAAACTTTCCAAATACTAGTAAGTACCAGCAACAGTAAGTCAATCTTCATAAATGAATATGGAAATGATTCATTTTAATCGATCATGAAAACTGTATGCAACATTTCCCTGCTATGAAATAAGCACACAGTACAATTTTCACCACTAGGGAATTTTCAGGAGTTTTAGGAAATCTTAGGAAACTCTTCTGAGTAGTAGTCGTAGCTGGAAAACACATTACAATTGCCATGGGGATGCCTCCAGAAACAGAAACTTCCCCCAGATGAAATTGTTTAAGTGTTTTACCATTTAGATAGCTGCTTTCATTTTCTGGAGAGCCTTCATGCCTACACCAACAGCTGTTAGAAATATAAATTGGCATGTGATGGGATGGTCATCTTCCTTAAAAGCCATGCTAAAAATTACATCTGCTGTGATACTGAAGAAAAATCACTATAGAAATGGTGTTTTCAGCAGTACCTCAGGGGAATTGCATTACAATGAAATGACATTGCAGAGCCTAGTCCTGTCTTCATTGAGATTCCTTGGGTTCAGTGAGTCTTTCTTTCATGTAAATGTGTATAGAATTTAGCTTGGAACTCTGAGCATGTAAATTCAGTACCTTGGAAAATTATGTTCTATTTCTCTAGGTTCTATTTTTTTAAAAAATTGCCCGGGGAAAGAAACACTAAATCTCTTCTGTGCATTAAAGTCCATACCTTTGCAAGAAGTTAAACAGGTCAAAATTGTCATATTGGCAGCTGCAGTATTAGATTTCCTTCCCCAGAAGCTCATAGCACTTGACAAGGTCCTTGCAGTGCATTTCATAGGCCTAGGGTTCATCTACATTCTGCACTGTAGAAACAAGGCAATTTGACACTACATTATGTGCTATGGGTCCAACTTACAGAATCCTGGGATTTGCAGTTTTTGGGACCTTGTGAATGCATAAATCCCAGGATTCCATTGGATGATGTGACAGCACTTAGTGGTGTCAAACTGCATTATTTCTACAGTGTAGATGTACCCTTACTTTCATCAAAATGCCTGGAGCCAATCACTGTTCTTCTGTGCCTCAAGACAATGAAGGTTTCAAGTAGTCTCTCTCAGGTTCTAGAAATCACTGGCTGGTTTTAATCACCTTCACTTAGCATTCCAGAAGTAAAATTTACAGTCCCCCCCCCCACTTTTTCCCAGAAAAAAAGAGATTTTTGTGTGTATGGAAAAAATGAAAAATGCCACAGCTGACCCTGCATTGCTTCCAAGATCTGACAGGCTCTGATGCCTTTAAGGTATTTCAGCTGACAGTAGTTTTACATAAATGTTAGTATGGCCTAGTGGTTTGAATGCTGGACTACAGCCTCTGGAGACAGGGTTCAGATCCCTGCTTAGTCATGAAACCCACTGAGCCACCTTGGGCAAGTCATATGCTCTCAGTCTCAGAAGAAAGGAATGGCAAACCTCTTCTGAACAAATCTTGCCAAGAAAACTTCATGATAGGTTCACCTTAGGGTCACGATGGGTTGGAAATGACTTGAAGGCATACAACTATGAACAATTCTTCTTACACAACTTTCAGATATGATTTAGGGCAGGAAATATGAGAAGACCATGTCTTAAACATTTTATTCATTATTCTAAAAGAAAATAATCAATTTCCCCCAATTTTTCCAGAAAGAAAAAAATTGAGCCCCTCCTTTCCCTGCCCTCCTTTCCAGTTTTCCCTCCTAGGGCTTCATATCTCTCTTTTGAATGACTGCTTGCCACTCTGCTAAAGCAGCTGGAAAATTCCCAAACAAATAAGTTGGTTGCTTTCATTGTGCTTCATGACACCTTGGAGAAGAGTCCCCAAAGCTGTAGCATGTGAGCAGGGGTTACCAGAAAGACAGCAGCCTATGCACTTGCTTAGCACTGGAAAGGATCCTGAAGCATCCACCTGGTGGCCTGTGCCCACTCTTGGACCCACATTCTCAGGGATGTTTGTGAATATGTATTAGCTGGCTGCTTCTGCTTGAGTCTGTCACCCTCCCAGTTCAACCTCCTGGTTTTTTTACAAGGCACATTCACTCCCAGCTCCTGCAGCTCAGTCTGCCAAGGCCAGAAATCAGATGAAATTCCTCCTTTATCTTTGCAAAATTGTTGCCCTTACTGAACCTTGCTGACTGGCCTAGAAGGGCTTCCTATCACCTCCGTTCTATCAGCAGCTCCACCTCTAGCTTCTCAAAGTAATTAATAAAAATTAGTTTTATTTCAAGATTCTTATTTCAAGACTGCATCCAAAGCCTCATTCATTTGGCAATTCTTTTCTTAAAATTCACTTTACTTCAGTAGCTACCACATATATCTTCTGTTGGCTTTCGGTGTTTCTGAGGTCCCACTCTGGGGAACACTCACATCAGTAACTGCCTCTTCATGGTCTTTCTCACCAAGCCATAGATGTTGTGTCACATTGTGGGCAATACAGCAGCTGCCAGAAATGAAAAGGTAAATAGTTGTCATTTTTCTGCTTGAAATACCCCAAAGCATTCTGGGAAGAAGAAACCAATGGTTGCCAGAAACAGCTTCTGCTGCAGGGGAAGATAAAGGCCTCTCCCCCGTCTAAATTAAATTAATGGAATTCCATTCATTCCTCACAGAATTTATTTTCAGTGGGAACTAACAGATTCCATGTGGTTCGATTTTCCTTATGCCCTGAAATAAATACATCCAGTGATAATTTTGAAGTAACTTCCTTATATAGCATTTCTGATTAAATACTTAATAAAGATATAGGAAAAGCCAGAGCTGGTTATATAGCTCAATTGAATTTTATTGCATGTTAAGTTCCAAAGTCACGATTTTGCCTAGGCATCTGTTCAGTTTGCATGGAATGTGATATTTTAATACAGTTTCTGGAGAACAGCTACATTAGTAACTAAGTATCTTAAGATCGGGTGTATTCCTTCCTAGGCCCCCTCCCCCTCTTTTCAGGGATGCATTCCATAGGGGATTACTGTTAAGCTGTTTTTATTCATAAGAATGCCAGAAATTGTTGGCTGCCAGCTGTTTCTGACTCAATTTTATGCCGTATCTTAGAGGCACTAGTTAGGCTGCTTATAGAAAAGCACCAGGGAAACCTGTCTGTTGGCCGAACTTTTATTCATAGGACAGAACTCCTGCTTTCCAGTAGAGAGGTTGATATGAAAGAGTGATAGAAGTCTCCTCTCAAAGGAGCATTCTATATGTCTTGGAAACAGTTCAGATCCTGGATTGTGGAGCACAACTGCTGTCTTCTATCATATGTGTTCTGAGTTTTATTTATTAGGTATTGTGTAGTATGATGTTGTTTCTTCTTTGATTGATCAGATGGCATGTGATGCTTCCTCTAAATCCAGATTAGCTGAGAAGAATTTGTAGTAGTTACTGAGTGAATTGGTTAAATAATTAATTAAAATTAACCAATTTCTATCCTTCCCTACATCATGAGATTTCAGGGGTGGCTTACAAGTAAAATCAGTACAGTGTAAACAGATTAAAACAATGTAAAATCAATGAAAATAAACAGACTTAAAATATGTCAGCCATCATGTAAATTAAAACAGGTTAAAACATTAAAATAATTTAAACCCATGTGCACAAACATATTGTTTTTGTTGTAGTATGCCTTCAAGTCTTTTCTGACTTATGGTGAACATAAGGCTAGCCTGTCATGGGGGTTTCTTGACATATTTCTTCTGAGGGGTTTTTCCATTGCCATTCTCTGAGGCTGAGAGAGTTTGACTTAGCCAAGGTCACACAGTGGGCTTACATGGCCGATCCATTATTCGAACCCTGGTCTCCAGAGCTGTAGTCTAATGCTTAGTTAGAGTGAATAAGCTCCTGAAGTTATGTAAATGTGGAGACTGAATGAGCCTTGGGGATGCAATTCTGTGAATGCTGACCTGGGAGTAAGGCCCACCATAGGAAGAAAGTTTTTGTCATGAGCATGGTGGATATTTGCAGAATTAGAACAAGTGCCTATTTAGTCAATGGGAAGCCAACAAACAGGACACAAGAACAGCAATACCCAATGTTCCTTGTTTCTCAGAGGTATACTTGCTTTTGATGCCAGAGGTAATATATCACCATCATGACTAGTAGCCCTTGTTAGCTGGGCTTGCAATGTAAAACTTGGATCCCTCACATTGAGGAAAGCTTAGTTTTTACCTCAGAAGAAGAAAATGCCAAAGTGCCTTTTTGGCATTCATTTCCTGTCATATTATCTAGCTAGATAGCTATGAGAGTCATCAGAAGATATTTTCTAAGTAAGTACATTTCTCTTTCCTGCCCCAGATACAGTTACTGAGACATTAGGGTTATTGTCATTTCCAAATCCTTTCATCACATGGATTTAGCAGTGTGTGGGTGGTGCAAAAAATGTACCCAAGCCATTTGTTACACTAAGTTAGGAGTGTGCTATTCTGTCCTGTGAGAAATGTAGCATGCGGGGTACAAAGGCATCTCATTCATCAAAATGTTTCATGGTGTCACTAATTCTATTTTTGAGTTATGAATTGTGGGTGAATGTATGAAAGATGCCAGTGGAAGAATCCATCTGTCTGAATGACAAGACGCTAAGAACTGTTGGTGCAGCAGACATAAAGGCAATGTGGCACAAAGATTAATTACTTCAAAATATTTAAGGAAGACTAACTTTTCAACTTCAAAGGGAGTTAGTATTTAATCCAGGACTTTTGATTTTATATAAATGACTTCATTTTTACAATGTGTGCTCTCTGTTAAAAATTCAAAGTCGTGCTACTGTTACATTTTGTAGTTGATCCAAATATTACCTAGAGACTTCAAAGTATTGTCTCTGTTTTACAAGTAAGTAAACAAAAGTAGCTGAGGTGGATTATCTTGATTAAGTCAAGAGCTAAAATCCATGTTCTGGTACTGGGTGGGTGCTGATTATGCATTATTATTTTTCTTCCCACACCCTCAGTGTTTAAAAGGGCACATTTACTTTCCCTATTCAAGGCACAATGGTGTAATTTGTCTGTCCCATGTGGTTCCTTGATTCAGCATAAGGAAAAAGTGGATGCAGCAGCAGACTGAAGGAGGGCAAATGTTGTCTCCATCTTCAAAAAGGGGGAAAAAGAGGACCCAAACCAATCAGCTTAATATCAATACCGGGAAAGATTTTAGAGCAGATTGTGAACAGACAGTCTGTAAACACTTAGAAAGGAATGCTGTGATCACTAAAAGTCAACATGGGTTTCTCAAAAGCAAGCTGTGCCAGATTAATCTTACCTCTGTTCTTGATAGAGTGACAAGCTTAGTAGATGAAGGGAATGCTGTTGATGTATCAAATCTTGATTTCAGTAAGGCCTCTGACAAGGCCTCTCCACATGATATCCTTGCAGAAAAGCTAGTAAAAGGTGGGCTAGACAATATGACTGTTAGATGGATTTGTAATTGGTTGACCAACTGAACGCAAAGGGTACTCAACAGTGGCTACCCCTCATCCTGGAGAGGTGACTAGCGGGGTGCCATAGGGTTCTGTCCTGGGCCCAGTGCTACTCACCATCTTAATCAGTGACTTAGACGATGGAATAGAGGGCATGTTTATAGATTTTGCAGATGACACTAAATTAGGAGGGGTAGCAAATCCACAGGAACAAAGTAAAAATGACTTTAACAGATATGAATTTCAACAGGGAGAAATGTAAGGGGCTACACTTAGGCAGAAGAAAATGAAATGCAAAGATAAAGAATGGGTGACTGTGCTGCCAAAGTAACTTTTCTAAACCCTGGAAAGGATATTTTGTATAGAGATATGTCTAGAGGTAGCATTATAACAATATATGAGAAAATAAGAAAGCTAGGGAAACCAGTATCCATTATACAGAACAAGAACATGTGCATGTTAGTTGCCAAACCTTTTATGCAGAAAATGCTTCATGCAAACGTCTAGTAATAAAATAAATCTTCATAAATGATCAGGCTTTGGCTTTCAACTGTTCTGAAATTTAGGAAAATGCATAGGTAATGCCAATATTTCAAGAAGTATTTTGCAGTGGTTGCTTACAAACAACTCCTTGTGAGGGTTTGTTGTATAAAAAGAGAGTACAGAACTTTAGATGCTACGAAACGCATAGCATCAATGACAAATAGCGAGAACATCTTTCAGAATTCCAGCATCTATGAACCAATAAAACACTAACATTCAGTTTCTTCTCACTGTTCTTTAAATCTGTCTTAAAGTAGAATCTGGCTACAGTACTTACATGTTGTCTAGGAACATTCTAATGTAATATTGCGGATCAAAAAAGCTAATTTTGCTAGATGTCTTAAAAGAGAGTGAAGAATTGGGAATAGGGGCCTGTAGCCATTCCTTCTTTTCTTCCAACCCTCTTCATGCCTTTAGCATCTGGGGACTGCATTCATCTAGGGAACAAATTGACTAGATTGGCCTAATCTCCTTTTGGGGATCTTTACCATAACATAACAAGGTAGTTAGGTTGGCATTTTCTTCCCCAACAAAGTTCATTTGTAGAAGCTTGCATCTTCTGGGTTAATCTTACAACAGTATACATTTCCAAATGGTAAAATATTCATGAATTTCACCCCCAAGTGTGTTTAGCAGTCGTGCTTATTATTATTATTATTATTATTATTATTAACCTTTATTTATAAAGCACTGTAAATTTACACAGCGCTGTACATACAATCTTTTTAATTGGACAGTTCCCTGCCCTCAGGCTTGCAATCTAAAAAGACACGACAGAAAGGGAGTGGTGGTGGGGAAGGGGCCTCTCTAGTAGGATAATACATATAAAATACATAGCAATACAGGAAATGATTCAATAAAACAGGCAACAAAAGAACATCAAATAGCAAGTGACAATTATGCAATGCCTGGGAACGCTTCTCTGAACAGGATGGTCTTCCGTTTTGAAGCTGGTTAAAGAAGAGATGGCTCTTGTTTGCGGGGGAAGAAGGTTCCAGGAGTGAGGGGCAGCGAGTGAAAAGGGGTGAATCCTAGATGGGGCAGAGGAAATCCTGGGCTGAGACAGCAGACCTTGACTACTAGAACAGAGGGTCCTAGTGGGAAGGTGAGGAGAAATAAGGTGTTTTTAACCATCTCCATATATTTAGAGGTCCTTGGAGCTCTCTACAGAGTTGTCCTTTTTACTTGTGAACCAAATCATGCCCCAATAGCCCCACTTTGCACTGAACTGTGCTCTTTTCCTTGCCATCAACATGGATTATTGAACAGTCCCTGGCAGGGTTTATTATACCATTTCTATTCAGATGAGGCATTTCTATATCATTTTAGGATTTCTTCGAATGATAAGAAAATTGCAACTCCAAATGGTATAGCCTGAGGATGCAGAGTACTTAACTAGAGGTAATTATTCCTTTTAGGCTTGAAGAGGTTGTAAGTGGATTCTTGATTGTATTCTGCATCTTGGAACATCTTCTAATTATAATGAGCTCAGATTACATTTGGTATGGACAATTTTGTATCCATAGAACTGTCTAATAAATGATCTTCCATTCTGTATTTGAAATACTGGGTTTTTTTAAAATGCACATGAGTGTAGCACAGCTTGATGACCTGTAGACATCTTAGAAAACATCTCCTGCATTGTCTGAAAATTGACCAAACAGGCTATGATTTATGGGAGTGGCCCAAAACACCTGAAGCCACCTGAGGTGAGTCCCAATATTGGGAACACTTGAGTTGAGTCCCAATATTGGAAAAAGTGGGATATAAAGATAAGAATGATGGAAAACAATAGGCGAACACAATATTCTAGCCAGCAATCTGTTGGTCATGGGCTGGGGAGTAAGGTAAAGGTAAAGGTAGTCCCTTGACATGAATGTCGAGTCATGACCGACTGTAGGGGGCAATGCTCATCTCCATTTCTAAGCCGAAGAGTCAGCATTGTCAGAGGACTGCTCTGGTGGTCATGTGGCCAGCATGACTGCACTGAATGCTGTTACCTTCCCACTGAGAAGTGGTACCTATTTACTTGCATTTGCATGCTTTCAAACTGCTAAGTTGGCAGAAGCTGGGACTAGTGATTGGAGCTTATCCCATCATGCAGCACCCGGGCCTTGAACTGCCAACCTGCCAACCTTGCAATCAACAGAGTCAGCATCTTAACCACTTGAGCCACTGCATCCCTCTCAGGGCTGGAGAGTACTAGGTTCAAATTCTAACCAACAACAAAGCTCAGTGATTAATTCTGGGCCAATCCTTCTCTTGTAACCTATCTAACTCATAATGTTACTGGAAAAATGGGACCTCATATATGTTTCCCTAAGGATGAATGATAGCACATCAAAATAATGTTTAAAAAATAATTGAAATATCTGTCTGCAATATTGGGTCCATTGAATTACTGAAGAATTAAAATATGATGCATACATAGAAGCTTAATTGCATTCAGAATGACTGGAAGGTCTATTTAGAATAAAGGCTTGTGACAGAATTTCCATGTGTCCCACTTCTTAAAGATGTTTTTAAAGCTACCTTTCTTTCCATTAAATGAATCAACTTTCAAACACTGTTTATATATAAAAAAACAGTTTAGTGTTTTATCTCATTTTTAATTTTAGTGTTGAGAAAAATAATACTGTGTCTTCATTGAAGAACCCTTTTTTGTTTGTCCTGTCCAATTTACAACACAATTAAGTAACAGTAGTGAGAAGCTTGAACAAAAGCCCTCTGTTGATGCAAACTAGGTTGGGTATGATGCCAAGGATTCTCTAAAGCAGGCATGGTCTGAAGGCATATATCTTCTTAACTTTTTTGAGGTTTGTGTTCTTGTGTCAAGAGTATAAGAGCCAAAATTAAGATGACTCGCCCTTTAATGTATTTAGATTGCATTCCTACCTACATTTACCTGGAAACAAGGTCCACTGATATACACAGATGGACATGGGTGTGTGTGTGTGTGTGCGTGCGTGCGTGCGCGCACACACACACACAGAGTTTTACTGAATGCTCTTAGTAGTATTTGAGATACTCAAGTATCCAACATGATTATTAGACAAGTCTTTTTCTTTCTTTTTTAATGCACCATTCAGGTAATCTCTCAATTGCCATATTTGTCTGTGTCCTGTTGAACTGGTGTGAAAAAAAAAATGCTTTCTGTACATGTTTGGAGTGTTACATTGTTTTTTTTAAATGAACAGGAAAGGTTTTATATTTCATTAAAAGCCTCCACAGTTCTAATGATCTTCACAGTCCGAAATACATGTATTTGGAAGACCTCCCATTGATTCCCAAGCAAGTTACTTCTAAGGAAATGTGCATAACATTTGCCTTGGCAGGCTCTTTGTATTAAGATTTTTGGACAGCCAGGTTCAACATAAAGATGTGGGAAAAAATGCCATATACTATTGTAGCATAAGTCTTTTCTCCTAAGAGGAAAAAGTTTGGATAAATAAAGTTACAACCCATTTCCACCCAGAAAGTCTTTTTTTTAAGGCTTGCATCTTGAAAAGCCTGTGATATTCATGGGGTAACATAAGTTGGCAGGTGAGTTGAAGGCACACACACACACACACACACACACACACACACACCCCTAGACTCCAGTTGCTTCTGGCATAATTACAAGAGCATCTTTCACTATGACTCCATTTTGCTTTCAGATAGCTTCTGGGTTTTTCTGAGCGCACATCTTCCTAGTAAAATAGAAAGGTGGACCATGGTTTACCTGAGTCACTGATCAATGTTCCAATTAGTTTCTAAGTTCCATAGTATAGAATAGTTCTGTCTAAATCGCTCAGCTCAAATCATTCCTTGGGCTAGAGGTGTGTGAATGTATGGAAGAGGAATGTGGCCTAATGTGTGTCTCTTCCAAAGTAAAATGTAACATGAGATGAATGGCATGAATGCTTGTCTTCCTGGCAACTACATGTTCTTTCCCAGTAAAGCTTTTCCTACAGTTAAGAATCTTTGTCTGGTGCACTTGTACATTAAGGAATACATAACTTCAGCCTTGTTTACAGGAATCTGGCTAGGTGTGAGCTCAATAAGAATCCTGCAATATACATCACTTCTTACGTTATATCCAGTCAGCCCCAGATTCCAGCTGTTCCTCCAGCATTTCAAAGAGGGTAATTGATGTTCAGCCACCTGTGTTCCTATTCCTGTTGATTCTCTTGCTCGTTGGTCTGCATATGACAACCACAGGCAATGGGCACAATAGAATAGTTGTATGCATTTTTTTTATTTCTTCATGATCTGTAAAAAGAGGTTGAATAAAATTGATAGGCAGTGAGAAACAGAATGGAATTTGTATTCAGAGATTTTAAACTGGGAATGTCAATAAAGCAATGGGGGCAGTAGATACGATCAAAACCCTCTGGAAGTTGTACTTCTACTTTCTCTTCTGCCTGTACAGTATTATAACTGGGTTATCTTGGTTCTAACAGTGTTGCACTGTCAGACGGTTCAGAGAGTGGGTTCCAGTCAAAGCAGAAGAGTACTTGTAATATCCATAGTAATGCCAGTTTCAGTGAAAGAGAGCAGTGAACTTAATTTCCTGCACTAGCTAGAGAGGAAGCTCAGAGACAAGAGGTGACGAGAACAGTCAGCTCTCTCATGAATTTGCTTGATCAGCTGTTAAAGTGAAGGGACAGCAAAGCTTTCTTGGCTGCCTACTGAGCAACTGAGTTTTCTGCTCATGGATAACATGCAACAAAGCACTATAGTTTCAAGGGGTCATTACAAGGCAGAATTACCTGTCCCTTCCAATCTCTTCTCAACCATTTAAGCTCACATGGCAATAAATATATCTAATACAGTATACAATGTTTTATTTCCTTATGGTTACTGAAACTTGCTACAAACTTTGATTATAAGTTTTTAATGCAAAGCATACCATCCAAGCCTGTTTGCCCCTCCATTTCGAGTAGGATTTTATTTTTCTGCTACTTACAGGTCTGAATTCAAGGATCTTTTGTGCTGGGCAGGATGCATTTTTCAAAGCACAATGGACTTTTGAGAACCATAAAAGGAAGCACGAGAATGTAGTCAGATGGGAAAGCGGCATGCTAATTTACCTTTGTTCTTTAGAATCTTAGTTTAGACACGGAGATACATTTAATCTAAGGTCCAAAACACACTGCAGAAATAGTCCACTGTGAGACTGCTTTAAGTGCCCTGGCTGAGTATTAGGGAATCCTGGGAAATGTAGTTTATTGTGGTACCAGAGCTCTCTGACAGAGAAGGCTGAATGTCTCACAAAACTACAGTTCCCAGAATTTCCTAGCATTGAGCCAGGACAGTTGAAGCATTCTCAAAGTAGATTATTTCTGCTGTGTGTTTTGGATTTAAGTGAGAGTCCATAGACTTACTGTTTTATATTAAAGGATTAGAAATTCTGAAAGATATTATTGTCTATCTCTTGCTGACTATAGTATTGGTAAATGCCTTCAAGTTGACTCCCACCTTATGCGAATCCTATCATAGAGTTTTCTTAGCAAGATTTTTTCCAGAGGAGTTTTTCCATTGACTTCCTTTGAAGCTGTGAGTGTGACTTGCCTACAGTCAGCCATTGAGTTTCCATGGCTGAGTAGGGATTTGAATCCTGGTTTTCTAGAGTCCTAATCAAACACTTAAGGCAGAACACAACATTGACTTTTGGACCAGAGTGTACCCATACCATATTCAGAAAAAATATTTAGTTTCAGTGTTCTGATTTAATTCTGTACACAGTATTTTATAATATTATTTAATTATTTTTATTTTTACTTTTAAAGCCTCAGTGATTTCTCATTTAGTCCCATGTTTTTGGTTAAAACCATCCAGTGTTCAGAAATCACTGATCTCTGCTTTGTGTAAATGTGCACACTAGTTCATAGCTTTATTCTTTCTAGTGAGATGATACTAGAATCATAGAGTTGAAAGAGACCTTAAGGGTCATCATGTCCAATTCCCTGCCATTCAAGAAGACATAATGAAAGCACTCCTTACAAGTGGCCATCCAGCTTCTGTTTAAAAACCTCCAAAAAAGAAGACGACTATACGACACTGAGGCAATATATTCCATGTCAAACAGCTCTTACTCTCAGGAGGTTCTTCTTAACGTTGAGGTGGAATCTGTTTTCTTGTCCATAGAAATCTTGGCATTGAATCATATGGCATTATGGATATGCTATGACTCTGCTATTTCTTTGCTGTGGATTTCCACCAAACTTCAGTTCCTAAGAGGGGCTGTAAAAAAAATGTAGACACTCATTTATCTTTCGGCATGAATGTGAATCGTTTATGCGATATTATTATCCAATGACAACATGAAAGTGGCTTTTCATTGGTTTTAATAACTAGGAAGCATAAACCACTACAAAAAATGTTGCTAAAACACGTTTATTATTAGCAGTCAGAATATATAAACAACAGATCTTCTTAACTGCTCATTTATTCATGATGTAGTTGTCAACCACCCAGTAAGAAGAGTTTAACTCCTCTGTCAAAGCCTCTCCATATCCTCAAATCTTTTGTCAGCTGTCAAGCCTGTGAATTGCTTTGCAAGAAATGTCTCCTCTGTGGCTGCTGTGGTGCTCCTAGAGCTGGCAGACTCTTCATAGAGCAGCAAGAAGGAGATAAGAGACTGAGCTGAAAAACATTAAAACGGGGGGAATGATTATTTGTCACAAGACGTGTGTCTTGATATTGACAGGGTTTTTACAACCTGAAATTTTAGACAATGCTACCCATTAATTTGGTTTTCTTTGTGAAGATCAATATTAGCTCTGTTCTTCTTCCTTGTTGTCCCTTGATCAGTTATAATCCTAAGCCTGTCTTCTGCTGCTAGACCTGTGAATGCTGTCAGTTCTGTTAAGAATCTACCCTGGATGATGATCAATGGCTCACTTTTAATAATCCTGAGGCAGCCAGATGGAAACATTTTCCTTTTGAAGCTTTTAATACTTTGGCTCATTCTCTCTCTCTCTCTCTCTCTCTCTCTCTCTCTCTCTCCCCATGTAAAAGTCATGACATGGGGGGAAACACTTATACAAAGGATTGTCACATGTGAAATAAGTCATGTACATTTTTAGGGTCATAGAGTCATAGACAGTAGACATATCAGCTAAACCAACAACTGGAGTCTATGATTTCCAAGCTGAATTTATTGCACTGAAAGAGAAATAAAAATACATTCCTTTAGCCTCTGTGAGATCACTGTAAAAACCACTATACCACTAGGCAAATAAATTTGTATTTAGACAAGATTTTGGCACGTACGGTGGCCTGTACCTGAAGGGCATTTAACCTGTTGGAGGTTGGATATGTCCTTCCTTGTTGTGTTTTTAATTTATGTACTTGGATGATGTGTTCTAATTAAAAATTTTGTCAAGATTTTTAATGTGAATTTCATTAGCATTAGCCTCCTTGATACCTTTTTTGGTGGAAAGATAAGGTATAAAATAAACAAATAAAACGTGTTTGCGTCAGAAGGAATTAAAAGGTACTTAAAAGAGATGTACCTACCTTAGGCAAAGTTTCCTGGTGATTGAGTGTTTCATCGCACTAACCTATTGTGTCATGGAACTACACAAGAGGAGGGAGACTCTAGAAAAGTGATCAGCCAAGCCTAGTGAGTCAGTGATGGCCCTTGAGTAGATATTTTATTGCAGTGCTCTTTCAAAGAAACTGTTCTCTTTAAAGTAAATCCTGAGTAAAATCTGTGATGACATAGGGCCTAAAATACAGCCTGTCTGATTTTAGAAGCTAAGCAGGCTCAGCTCCAGTTAGTATTTGGAGACTGCCGATGAATAACTGGTTTTGTAGGCTATTTTTCAGAGGAAATTACTGGCAGAACTGCTTTTGAATATTGGTTGCCTAAGAAAATCCTATGGAATTCATGGGGTTTCCATAGATTAACAGGTGATTTGAAGTCGCATACACACACAAAGTCTGTGAAATCCTGCTAAGTGATTTTGAAATGTGTCCACTTGCTGGGGTGTAGAATATATATATAAAAGTAGATATGACTTGAATGCTAAAGTCTCTTTACCCAGGAGCGAAGGACTGGAGTAGAAACGGCCAATGGCCAGCACCACAATGGTAATTCCAGTATGACAGGCTTATAATGAAAGTAGTTATTCTCCAAACAATATGCTCCTATATTTAGTGCCACTGCTCTGCTCCATTAATGTTGCTTTCCTCCTATTGGTTCAAGGTTTATAGTAGATCATTAAAAGGGTTTTACTGCAGCCTTTAGAAAGATGATTATACATAAAACTGACAGCGCTGTGCCTTGCTGGAGAATGCTCTTGAGGTATTGCATCTTTGCAGGCTAGGATAAAGCAGAGAGAGCCTGCTGTCTGTGAAGTGACATTAATCTATGGCATGCCACCCTCTCCAAGCTTATGATCACCACATCCCAGTATGGACAGGAAGATCTACATGTTCTTCATGGGTGAGCCATGACAGCCTGCCAAGATGTCCTTGGCTTCAGAGCAGAGTCAGCCCATGAAATCAGTGGCTATTTTATAAACCTTTAAATTGATTGTGTTAAGTAACTCCTTCCTTCCGGTTTTAAGTTAAAGTTAAAAATCTGACATAGATGCTGTCTAGCTTTGTAAAGCAAGGGAGGAAATCTGCCATAGGAGTGGATATTATTGGATAGAAGAAACCACAATAGAGCTCGCCTCCTCTGTTTGTAAAAGTCCAGGTCAGGAACTTACATGCTAATCCAAATATCTCCTTACTTACTTGATGAATAGATTTGCTCTAAGCTTTGTTTGTTTTGCCCACCTTGAATGCTGTGGCAAAGCCATTTTCTATGCATTTTAAATACAAATCATATAAAAAATTCTATTTGGGTCATAATGAAAGAAAGGGAGAATGTTTTTTGAGCTTTAATTTAATTCAAGTGCTTCTGCTACTTGAATAAAGGAGAACGTTATGAAGAGGGAGGGGAAGAGGAAGCAATGTGTAAACTGCTCTGCAAGGGAATGAGCTTAGCAGAAGTGATTTCTGCCACTCTGTCAAATGTTGTACATTTCAGACTAATCTTTCTGTTTTTATAGAGAAGATTGCTTTGTGTGACAGACAGGTAACTCTTTCATTGATGGCGTAATCAAAGCACATCTGTTTTGTCTCATCATGTCTTCATTAATCAGAAACAGAACATTACGGGTGTGACTTTTTTCATATGGAGTTTGGCTGTTTCTCTGTTGGAGAAAGTGAGTAGCAGAGATACTGCATAGTATCTAGGTTTTAAAGAAATTGTGTGTGTGTATGGTATGGTAAGGAAGAGAATTTCCGTTCTGTCAATACTGCTGAGTTACTAATAAACCGCCCTTCTAGTAAAATGCCTAAATGATGGAAACCTCTAACTTCACAGGTTCTTGACTGAGATGAACTCAACTGATTCCTGAAAACAAAAACAACAACAACCCCAAACCAACAACTATTTATTTGTGTTACATTGAGACCAATTCTGTCTCTTAAACTAATTTTCTTGCAGATGGAGGAACAAATAGTCCCCTGGGGGTGATCACATTGGCTTGACTTCTTGAGGATTATTCAAAACACGGCACTCTAATTGGATCAGTAAACATTTTATGTTGATGGTATTTAAATTATTGCTGTAAATTGCAAGGTTAAACAGCATGGCTTGTTAAAAATAAAATCCTGTTAGCTTCCTACGGTCTTTAGACTCTTTTTTCCCCCCTTGAGTGTGCAGATTTCTAGAAGATTTATAGGAAATACTAGCCATGCTACTGAAGTTGTACTTGGCAGAAAACAACTTGAATGCAGGACATGAGCTGGTGGATACATGTAATCAATCAGAAAGTGTGCAGTTTTAGACCTGGGTTAATTCAGCTTCCACTAATTCAATAAAATCCTTTATAACTGACCATGACAAGTGGCATTAATTTTTTTTAAAAAAAGTTTGTTTTGTTTTGTATTCTTTAAAATGCTTTCTCTTTGTTACCAGGAACATATGTTTGTAATGGCATATTTTCTGGGGGAAGTGTGCCTAAACCATACTAACAATGTGGTCAAACTGCCTTTGACAGCCAATTGTATGCTAACACTATGCAGCTTTAAGATGAAGGATAGCTTTGGCATTTCAACTGTCGATTTTGCTGTCCATCTATTTTCACTCTCTGGGTTTTTTTCCTCCCATTCATTGCAATATTCTTGATGTCAAAAGTGCTGGTGTGGAATGATCAGCCATAATAACTGCTGCCTCTAAAAATAGTTAGAGTTTTGGCTGTCCTAAGCATCTATCCCCCAAACATGTTTGCAGCATAAAACTGAAATATACCAGCCTGAACTGGCTTCTATATGAATGGCGAGTTCCACTGAAATAGACTAGATGTCCTAAATCCCATAGCTTCACCAAACAAATCAACAACAAAATGACAATGCCCTATGATGGATATTGGAATAGCTCCAGACAGGTTGTTATTTTCTGCCCAGCTCTACACTGAAAATATTCTGTAGTACTGTAATACCTACATATAAGAGTGAACACTTCTAAATCTGCCTCTTCTTGGATTTGCTGCTGTGTAGAGGCAGTTAGGAAGGCAGCTTTACAAAGGAAAGTGCCACCTGAGTGTTGCTAAGTTTGTTCCCCCTAAGGGTGAAATATTCTACTCTGTGAAATACCCTAAGTTGTGTCTTACATGTGCTGGCTGAGTCCCAGCTGGGGTTTAGCCAGCACTTGCAAGCCTAGTTGTGAGTTCTTGGCTTGCGTTGTTTCTCCCTTCACCCATCCTCCACACACTGCTGAGATAAGGCAAGGATTCCCTCTACTGCATTCCCTTTTCTGTGGGGAGGACAAGTAGATTGCGGGGAGATCCCCTTGTTTTCCCCACAGTAATAAGAAAGCATGGTGCCTTGGCGGGATTCCTTTCCTGATATTTTTAAAGGGGGGGGGGGGGTCAGGGTTTTGGTAAGTGCTTTCATCATACTCCTAACAGGCAAATTTGGGGTATCTGATAGGTGGTTCTCTTCTCCTGGAAAATTGAATGGTGATACTAATTGCTGCAAGGCTTCAGGATCATTTGATTTACACCAGTTAAGCTATGGGGCCAATGGGTGGGGAGAAGTGAAATGCTTATAACTGTTGTGCTATAGTTTTGATTGATTTGAATCAACTGATAGGAAGTTTCCTGCAATCCTAGTGAAGTTCTGTCTGCTTTTAGCAGTACCTTTTGAAAATTTAATTCACAGGAATGGGAGCCTTTTCCCGCATGAGGCACACACTGTCTTGCATAATCTTGGGACCACATGTTGTGGCTGTGGCTAGATAGTCTGGAGGTGTTTTTTTTTTAAATACTCCTAGCAAAAGGCACCTTTTCCCAGAGGTTAGTGGCCACATCTCCCACACCCATAATTTTGGAGCATAGTAGCACATAGAGAAAGGAAAGCTAGCATTTCTCATGTTAGATATGTCCCTATTGAAAACCACATCCCCAACCCTGTTTGGGGGTGGGGACGCAGTTTACAGGAATGTCTTCTAGAGCTGGTTACTTTGTTGGTGGGGTAGAGTAGGACAAATATAGGAAACAGGTTGTGAGTGGGCTACCAAACCTCGGTATATGGCAAACAGCCCATGAGGTTGGCTGTTTTCCCTCCCCTTTATCGGAAGAAGTTGCAGAAAGCAAATAAGCAAAACCCTATGACAGGAAAAGAGAGGAGATTAATTCGTTACCTGTTAAACACCAGTTCATTCAGTTGTTTCAAGAAAGATCAATAATTATTTTCTTATTACTTATGATTTAAACTGCTTTGACTTCATAATTTAGGTGTTTTATTAAAAGGCATTACATCACCATCTGACAAACATGATAGCAGGTGTGGAGGCATTAGTTGCTGTATTCATGATACAAGAATTTCCTTAGCACACCCAAAGGAGATTAAGTTGATGGAATACCTTTTCAGGGTTGTGTTGGTACTTGCCTTGAATACTGGTAACCATTCAACCTTGTCTGTATTTTATTTTAAAATCATAATGTCTTTAAAAAGAAATTATATCAGTATGTTGCTCGTCTTATTAAAAATACTGACTTCAGTATGCAGTATCCAGTGTTTCGTTGCATATTGCAGAGACTGACTTGGATGTAGTAATTAAAACAATTCCAGAAATGTATCCTTTTCTACATAGTGACTCTCTTGTACTGGGGTGACAGTTCTATCCACTGAGAGATACTGTTGGATAATTGTTCCTACACAAGGTGTAGGAAGTACCTACACAAGGCAAATACCTACACAACCTACAGTACAGTCGGCCCTTCTTATACACAGATTTTTTATACATGGATTCAAACATCCACGGTTTGAAAATGTTCCAAAAAAGTATAAATTTCAAATATCAAACCTTGATTTTCCATTGTTATAAGGACACCATTTTGCTATGTCATTATATTTAATAGGACTTGGGCATACATGGATTTTGTTATACACGGGGGATCTTGGAACCAAACCCCAGCATATAACAAGGGTCCACTGTATTGGCGGGTGTAACATGTCTCCACCACCTAACAATTCTTTCCATATTTGTGACCCAACACACCTGTGAGTTTTTAAAGGTCAGTAGTGTGGATGGATGTTAAATCACAGGCCAAGTGGATAGTTAAACAAGAATAAAAGTTTATTTTAACATGAAGTTTAACATGAACTTTGACATGAAGTTGTTACTGTGTCTTCTTTTGTCACACACACACACACACACACACACACACACACACACATATATATATATATATATGTCTGGTTTTAACTCTCCAATAATAACTCAGCCGCACAGGCTATACTATCACTCAAGAAATTATGTAGCCCAAACCCCTCTTTCTGATTCTGGCTACACTGTGTCTCTCCTCTCTAGACTCTACAGAACTAATATTGTCCCTCTCTGGACCTAACAGACCCTTCCTTGGTCTATTATCAAAATACTGTTCATCATGAATCTTGACAGCTTCAAAAGGGCTGTCAAGACGGATCTTTTCTGACAGACCTTCCCTGAATGATCCACCCAGTCTTCCATGGATACAGACCATCACAAAGAACACCCAAAGTGCCCATCCCCTTGTCTTTGACTGGCTTGATTATTATTTTATTTTAAATGTTTAATTATTTTAATTGTTGATTGTTTAATAATATTTTAGTGTAGTAAGGTGGGGGGGGGATTAACAGGACGTATTTAACTGTATGTTGTGTTTTATCTTATGTTGTGAGCTGCCTTGATTTCCATGGAAAAGACGCCATATAAATAAACCATTGTTGTTCTTGTTCTTGTTCTCCTTTACAGGAAAACAAAGATTATTGTAATAATTAGTACTTGAGGTATTAATTGTGATTTCCAGGCTGAATAGTGATAGCTACTTTCTGGTGTGTTGTAATGGTTACAGAAGGGGTGGGCATTTGGGGCTCCCCCAGAAGTTTTTGGACTGCAACCTACATCCTCTTTGCCTATGCTGGTGAAGGCTGGTTGTAGTTTTGTGGTCCAAAAAATACTGGAGAACAGCTGCTACCATCCTTTGAACAAATTAAGTGTTTTACTTCAGACTCAGAAATTTCTGTTATGAAACACACTGCATGACTGTGAATCAGCCTCAGCATTACTCAAAGGTATTTGTAAGGGTGAAAAGGGAGTGGGGCAGGGAATCCTTATATATGCTGCCCGAAACTTGGAGTAGTAGTATTAGAGTCTAAATCCTTTGGTGGTATTTGAATAATAATGCCATTGTCATATAAGTCACTCTTCCAAACATTTGCCATTTTCCAGTGTTGAACCTGATATGTACAACTGACAATAGAGTGAGAGAAAATAAGTTCTATATTTGTTAAAGGGAATAGAATGGGTCATTTAGCTGTGCCTCAACTTCAATTTCTCATCTGTAAAATGGAGCAGTTGATTTAGAAGCCTGATTAGTGTCAAGTGGAAGGTCTGTAATTTATGCCTTGGGGAAAGTGCTGACCACAGCTGCCAAGATCAAGTAAATGGCTTTTTCTCTCCTCCTGAGACCATTCCCTCCCCCAGTAAAATCTGCAACATTCCATCATCCAGCTATTTCATGAGTAATTGAAGAAACCATTGAAACACTCTAAGAGGAAAATTCCAGTCCCTTGAGTTGCTACTGCAAATGATTAAATGTTGGAGTACGTTTTTAATATGTCTGAAAGTTATATGTATTCCTCAGTCATTTGATTGATAGTATAAACTGTGAGATATGAAACATTTTCTGTGTATCAATTTTGTTCAGGTGTATTTGGTACAGAGAAAGAGCAGGCAAATAGGTTTTCTGTACGTGTTCTTTTTTTATTTTTTTATTTTTATTAAAGTATTTCCACTATACAATACATACTATATCATACATCATAAACACTTTTCTTTCAAGAATTACAATCAAACCCCACAACCCTTCTTTTCATTTTGTGTTTAAATTTAAATCTTTATCGTTTCTTTAACACACTTCCTTTCCCATTAGTAACTGGAATTTTTTCCTCTAATACAGTACCTGTTTCTACTTTTGTACTTCATGTGACTCTTATATTCCATTTAGAATTATTTATATTATAGTTTCCTCCCACGCTATAATATGCTTATTATTACATACTAATATATAGAATTAGAGAGAGATCTACTTCTCTAATCAGAAATCTTGATATTCTCCCTCCTTTATATCAGCTTAATTCTTAAATGAAAATAAAACTAAAGGAGTTTCTCCTTACAACAGTCTTCTTAATACTTGTACTTGTTATCCAGATCCCTCCTTAAATTTGATCCATCCATTTTACAAGCTCTAAACAATTTCTTACTGTCTTGTTAATTCGTATTGTATTGAGATCTTATAAAGTCACATTGTCAGTGTCAATTTAACAATACCAAAATATTTACACATTAAATCAATATATCTCTATTAGAGAACATGTTTGCTATTTTTCCCCATTTTGTCTCCATATATATCATGGTTTTTTCCCATTCTTTCTTCCATTTAGTATTATCCTCATTTTTCAGTTTGGATGATAACAGATCAGTTTCCATCATTTCATATATTTTTACACGCCAGTCCTCCATATATATTTCTTTATCACTTTTCCAAAATCTAGCGTAAATTAATCGGGCGGCTGTCAACATATAAAAGATGATTTTTCCATATTTTACTTCTACATCATCGTTCAACATACACAATAACCAAATTTCAGGTTTCAACTTTAACTTAATCCCCAAAATGTTATAAACTTCTTCTTGCATTTGTTTCCAGAACCGTTTAGCTTTGTCACACGTCCACCATAAGTGGAAGTAAGTTCCTATCTCTCTGTGGCATTTCCAGCAATTCCTTTTACCCGTTTTGTAGATTTTGGCTATTTTTTCTGGGGATAAGTGCCACCTATATAAGATCTTGTAATAATTTTCTTTTACATATTGTGATTGTGAGTATCTTAATCTTTTGTTCCATGCTCTCTCCCATTGGTCCAATTGAATTGTTTTACCACAGTTCTGTGCCCATTTAATCATGGCTTCTTTTACTACCTCATCCTCAGTATGCCATTCTAGTAGCTTATTATATATTTTAGATAATGTTTTCTGCTCAGATTTACATATGATCTCCTCCATTTCCGTGTTGGAGCTCGAGAACCCATGTTCCTTTTTATCTATATGATAACGCTGATATAGTTGTCTGTATAAAAACCATCCTATGTTCCAATTTTTTTCTGTACGTGTTCTGAAAACAAAGCCTTCAGTCCTCCAGTTTTCCCATATATGTCCAAACCTGAGGCCTTGTGTCTCATGCCTGTATCTAAATATGCTGTCCAATGCTTTATGAAGTTATGTTTGCTTGCATTTGAAGGGATGTGGGGTAGTAATGTTTTGTGCCAGTTAATTACATTATTTCCCTAGTGGTGGCTCAAGTTCTCTCAGAATTAGTATTGCTGAAGTCATTGGAAGGACAGCAAACAGGCACATCTCCATTGTGCCTCCAAAGCACCCCCTCCCCGCTAGCTGCCATTGCAGATGCATCCAGATGGAAGGGAGCAGGAGCCCTTACAATGTGCTTGGATTCAGCTGTATGACCTGGCAAATTACTGTTCATCCTGCAGATGTGACTTGTGTTGGAGAACTGAGAGTCAGGGCAGTCTGAGCCATATTGGAAAGCAGGTGATTTTCAACTACAAGTCTTCATACCACTAGAACAAAATTTTGCAGATCATATTATTGATCCATCAAAGGAGGCAGGTGGATCCTGTCTGAGGGAGGGCATATGGGCAGAATATATCCTTTAAGAAAGCCCATAGCAGAATGGATCAATGATATATGAGTCAAAGAAAGATTATTCAAGGCCTGGACTGGGAAACTTTGCAATTGATTTTTACTTGAAATCATTTGGAAGCATGATAATAATTTATAAGAATACTTGAAATTATTTGGAAGCATAATATTTCTGCTGTGAATTTGCAAGTAATTTTCTTTCCACAGTTAAATTATCCTGCACATCAGAATGAATCTAATAATCTTTTGTAACCTATCTTGGAAAGGCTTTGTCCTGAAATGTGGCATAAAATATATTTGACTAAATAAGGAAAGCTCCAGTTGCTGTGTTTTTAAAATTGCACTGAGCTCTCAATATCCATGGATTGTTTCTCCACAGGTTCAACTGTCCATGGCTTGAAAATTTTCCAAAAAGATACAAATTCCAAGAAGCAAATCTTGATTTTGCCATTCTTACAAAAGGGACACCATTTTACTACACCATTGTATTTAATGGGTCTTGAGAATCCACAGATTTTGGAATCCTGGAGTCAAACCCAGTAGATACCAAAGGCCCATTGTAGTCATCAATACTGATTTAGGATTGTTATGGCAACCCGTAAACAGATTTTGAAATGGAGTGAATAATGAGTCCTTTAATAATACCTTATCACTGTGATTCCAGCAAAGTGCTAAAAGGGTGAAAGTTTGAATTTTACTATTTGGAAATGGGCTTGAAGCACATCCCCTCCTGTTACGGAAAAGCAGGGCTTGCCAGGTCGAAGCAGTCAGCCACTCTGTGATACATCAGTGAAACCAAGCCTTCCACTAGAAGGGAATTGCATTGAACACTGACAGCCAATTAGCTTGGTAGCATTAAAGCATAGCCTCATTTTCATGCCCCTTCTGGGACATCTTAGAAATGCATTTCAAAGTTTTATAGCTTTCTCTGTGAAATTACCTAGAGTACTGTCTGATTGTAATTTTTGGAGTCATTCGTAAAAGAGTAACACCTGCATGGCTTCTAAAATTGTACCTTCATGGCAGTATCAACTAGTAATTACCATTCTGAGTCATTCTCTGCTGCTCATTGCAGCTTCCTAGTACAGTTTAATTAAAATTCTGTGTCCTAATCTGGCAACGATCAAGTGTTAAGAGCCAAAGACATGTCTTTGCTCGTGCTACTTGGAATACATTACTGTCTTTTTTTTAATATGGCATCTTTCGGTCTCACAATATCTTTGTGCTTCGCAACTTTTTAAAGACAGATGCAATATTTTAATCACTTTTAGCTTATAGGAGAAACTAGTAAGTTTATAGATGCTTTAGGCAAGATGTCAAGTGTTTTGTCCATTACTTATCACCAATGGTGTTCCTAGTATAAACAAAACAAAACAAAAAACTGCAACCCAAATCATTATACATTAACAAGTAAGATGAAATAAACTTAGGAAAATGTTCCCTTTTTACTAAACTATGGCGGGATACATACCGCCGCTTTGCGGTGGTCTGCCGCCGCCGCCGGTAGGTCCGCGGGGGAGCCGGAGCCTTCAGACGGCGCGACTCCCACGCGGACCGAAAAAGAAGCTCCATTTCGGAGCTTCTTTTTGCGGCGCCTCCATGACGTCGCGAGGCGCCGCTGGCGCATTCGCAACGTCATAGGCGCCGCGACACGTCTGGACGCTATGCGTCCAGTATGTAAAGATGGCGGCGCCCATGTGGAAGGGGCGCCACCATCTTGTACGGACACAGTCCATACTAGACTCAGGGGCATCTATAAGAGACGCCCCTTTTTTAAAATGGGACGTCCAGAGGACGTCCCAACTGCCGGTTTGTAACCGGCCTATATCTGATACAAAATGAAGCATGCTGTGATATTTTGCACTATGACAAATACATGAACATAGGTCCCTTATAGATAGGACATAATCCTGTTCAATACCTGGAATGAAAATTGATTGTGTCAGTGCTGCAGCAGATAATTACAATAGCAAATAATTCCAGCAATTAAAGTGAAAAGATTGTGTGTGGAAGAAGTTATATGGACCACAGAAGTTGGGAGTTTGGGTACTGTCATGAAATTAGATGTTCTTTCCATGATTTCCTGTTATGAAAATAGGACAGTATGAGCTTTGTCTTGCACTATCCCTCTCCCCCTTTCATTTCACACTGTGTGTGGGATGTTTCCACTTCTATTGTTGGAAAAAACCATTGTGTTTGATCTGTGGGAACTGTGGTTTGGTCCTCTAACTGTGGTTAATTCAAACAAGCCTGAATCAAACCATTGTCTAATCTGAGCCATAGTGTCTTTAGGTTATGAAGAGCTTTTATATTCTCCCCAAAGGTGCTTTGTAATCTGTCCACCAGGGACTTCCCTTTGCTGTGTGACCATCTAGATGTCAGCCCAGATTTTACTCTTCCCTTTTTATCACCCTCAAAACAGTGACTGAACATACTTAGAAATCACTCTCTATACAAAAGTTGCATGACTGCTAATTGTGTTTGTTCTGTGGGGCAAGCCTCAATTCCCTTTAATGCAAAATACCTGGGAGTCAGCAGTATTTTCCAAGTGAGAGAGATGTTCCTGCCACAGGCAGAGCCTCTCTGCTCCCAAAAGCAAAGATTTAGCATTGTATTCACCAAAGGTGCTATGCTGGCATTAGCTATATGCTACAGGGAGAGGCAAGGAATTTATTGGATGTTTTCTCTAAACACATATCAGTCCTTAGCTGCTAGGTTGCTAGTTTTAGGAAGGAACATGACATAGCCTGTCTTATTATCAGTTTTGGATTAATGCTCCAGCTTGTAGATCAGTGCCTCAGTTATGCATGGCTGTCCAGATGTTGTTGGATTGCAGCTCTTGTCATGCCTCACCATTGTCCATACTAATTAGGAAGAACAGTCAAACAAAAAATAGGAGTTGCAGACCAACAGTCTTGTAAGAGCCACATTTTCTCCACCACAAATATGTGTAGATGCAGTGTATGTGCAGAATCCATATGCTCACTTGCAAAAGAGAGGATTTATGTTGGGTTGCGAAAGAACAGGATTGGGACTGTTTTTTCTTTTTATGAAAGCACTATCTTAATGAATACACATAAACTGGTTTAACAGAACATCTGGAAGTGGTTTCAAAGTTCATTGTCTTGGGGTGCTGATGAAAAAAAATGGCCTCACCTTGCATTTTACTAACTGCAGAGACTCCGCACTGACTCTGTTAAATCCACACACAAAAAGCACTAACCAGCCACACATTTCCCATTAGTGAACGTGCTTCTTTCCCCTTTCCCAGTATACATCAACCTATCATCCAATAGTCCTTATGGTTTGTCTATCAATCTCAGGATCCACTCTGATTGGATGCCTCCCTGTCCAATCCCTTTTGTCACCCTAGTAAGTGAGGGAGAGAACAGAACAAAATAAATTTGGATTTTAAAAAAATATTAAAATGTCCAGCCATGAGATCAAAAGTGAGGGGTTAGACTGGAGCACCGCTTCTCTCTTCCTCACTCTCTCGCCTCAGTGTCACATTTGTGATTACTGCATTCACTCCTCCCCCCTTCCTCCAATTCTCTCTTCACCACCCCATCATTCACTGGTGATCTTCAGTGTATGGATGAGGAGGAAGGAGTGTGTGAGATCTCTGCATGGCCAAATGAATGAAGACTCAGTATTGGGGGTGGTGTGGTGGAAGAATTTGTATAATCTTAAATTGATTTTTAAAAGGCATAAATACCTAAATGCACCAGATCCCATCTAATTTTGGAAGCAAAGCAGAAACAATCCTGCTCAGTGGGAGACTGCCAATGAATACCAGGTTCTGTAGGCTATATTTCAGAAGAAGGAACTGGCAAAGCCATTCTGAGTATTCCTTGTCTTAAAAAAAACCCTATGAAATTCATGTCGCCATAAGTCAACAGGTGACTTGATGGCACACACATACATACAAACTAAAGCTTTGTTTTCTGAGGGCTTGTTCCTTGCAACTGAGATAAAGCTACCTTGTTTGGCTGCTGTTGACATGCTTTGTCTAAATTAATCTTCAGCCTAGACATTATAGAGACTACTTGCTGTGGAATTCACTGCTGTCTTCTCATAAAGGGCCCTATCAGCTTTGTACTAGATAGAGATAAGTCTGAGGTGTCAAGGGACTTCTCAAATGAAAAACCAAATGTTATTGCTTTCCTTGTATTGACTTTTTTCTTCTGTCAGGTGGGGCCTGACAAGCCTAGTTTGGCAATCCTGTACATCATTCCTCACATACCATCACAAGGCAGCATGTGCCACTCTTAACATTATCACGTGCCGCTTTTCCCACAGTGCTTCTTAAAACATATTTTCTTGACAATATTTCAAAATCTTACACAGATTTTGTGCCCTTTTGTTCAATCTGTTATTAAACAGTTTGGTATCACTACAATATGAACTTTGATATTTGGAAGAAAAATAAGTGTAGCAGTTTGGTCGTTGTTGAGACCATGTGTGGGAGGGATTGGAAACTGACTTTTAACTTGCCCAAAAGAAGTAAACAGGAAGAGCCAAATGCCAAGGAGGAGAGGAGACACTAAAAAGACAAGCCACAGAGAATATTTTTGAGATATTGTCCCCAAATAGGAGTCCCAATCTAACAGCTTCCCAAAGCAGTAGATAGTGGATGAGATGGTGGGAAAGTTATGTTGGGATTCTCTTCTTCATATATGCAGAGCATGTCAGTTCTTGTTAAAGATAAAAACAGTCTGGTTGCTTGCATTACAGTGCTGCAAACTGAGACTCAACTTCAGCTGAGAGAATGGGAGAAAGTTTGCCAGCTTGGTTTTATTAATGCACTTTATGTAATTTTATCTTGCCATTTCTTAAAAGGTCAATAATTAATTTGCTCACTCCATCACATACAGTACAGGCAGCATCCATCAGTTTTGTTTTGTTTCTGATATGAATAAATCAGTGTTGCTGTGTATTACATTTTATTTTGATGTATTCATTTTTAAAATATATTATCAATCTTTTTGCCAAATGGCATTCAAATTATAAAATGCTGCAAAAGTGCAAAAAACAGTGACTGTTTAATAGCAGAAAGTCTTAAACCAGGCTTTTAAAATCAAGAAAGCTTGATTTGTGTATGTATGAGAGAGGATTTGTGTATGCATTCCACTTTTTGGTACTGATTCCTGCGTGACTGTTTTGTTCCTAACTTGGTTGATGGACCTTGTCCTTTTAATGAAAAACATAGTAAATCCTGCAATTGTCAGGGGTTCCCCTTTGCTAGAGGGGATGTGTTGGTCTGATTACTAGCCAACATATCACAAGGGGGGATTTACAGGTTTTATAGTGGTGTGTGTGTGTGTGAGAGAGGGGGGGTATACTTGCTGTCTTAACCAGCCCATATAGGACAGGGAATGGGGAATTTTATCTTTAAAGGATATAATCCAGATGTAGATGATGACAATTTGATACTGTTAGGGACTGAAAAATTGTTTCATCAGCAGTAAATAATACTGATACCAGTAATCAACAAATCACCTATGTGTGTGTGATATGATATAAAACTATTAAATAGAGTGCATATTTTGTCTTAATCCAGGAATTATTTTCCCAAAATGTGAATCTCAAACTTTCTTATTGGGTTAAAAATCTACTCCCATACCCTGTGTTATGGCTACGTGACTTGCCTCATAAAGCCACCAAAATGTAGTTGCTTTTAACAGGGATGTCTTTGCCAGGTTTTTGTTTCTGGATTGAGCGCTGGTTCTAATATATTTTTTTCTGCCAAAACACTAATTTTCAAAGAGCATATTTGCCTTGTTTTCCTTTCTCCTAACTTCCAGGGAAACAGTCTTAATGTGTTTTTTTTCTTTTACTGCTCTGCCCTAAATCAATTAAGCTACTATTTTGCAGCTATAAGCAGATGGTGGTTGACGTGACACATGTAATCAAGAAAACCTCTGAATTAATTTGCTACTTTGAATGGCATGTAGGACAGTGCCAAGAAAAATAAGCTTGATAATTCCATTATTTGGGTAAGTTGAGTGACATATGTGAATTCCTAGACAAAAAGTATATTTTTCTGGGGATGGGAGAAAGACAGAGAGAGGTGTATTGATAATTTCTTCACAAGCAGTATATCCAGGAGTATTTTTACTTTGCATAATTATAGCACATTTACCTGCCATGATCCTGGACTTTGTCGTTAGGTGAGGGGCTAGCTATATCTGACTGAATTATATTCTTAATTATAGAATGGAACCATGGCAGTTAAAGCATTCTCAGGATAGGAAGGGCTGCAGGGAACTTTGTCACCTTGGAACTTTTCATTGATGTCAAGTGGCTAATCTTATTAATAAAGTGATTTTGGCATAGACAAGCCTTTTACAGTGTGGTATCCTTCAGATGTTTTGTCCTACAGCTCTCATCAGTGCTAAGCAATAGAGTTAAAGTTAAAGATGATGGGAGTTATCATCCTAAAAATCTGGAGAGCACCATGTTGGTGGAAAGATGTCATAGCCTATTGGGATTTATACAAAGGGGTTTGATCCTCACAGGCAAGCTAGCTGGCTTTTGAAACTGAATATTGACTTTAGTTCTTTATGACTTCACATTTTGGAAGTAAGAGTGAAGGTATAGAAAGTTCAATAGCTTCATGCAGGCTCAGGGCATTACTTCTTCCCTCAGAAATGCTTTCCAAGCATCAAGGCTTGGAGATGGACATATTAGTTGAACAATATCTTGAAGTTAAGCAGGATCAGCTCTGGTTAGCACTTGTATGGGAGAACACCAATGAATATCAGATGCTGTAGGCTATGTTCAGAGGAAGGAAATGGCAAAAACACCTTTGAGTGTTTCTTAGCTAAGAAAACCCTATGAAATGCATGGGCATGCCATAAGTGAACAGGTGACTTGAAGGCACATATGCACAGATACAGGAAACCTCTCTGGGAACTTGAAATGTACCAGAACTCAAACAGTTTAAGTGGCTTTTTTTTTCAGTGAACTTGACCTGGAAACCAAAACTCTTTGTTGCTGTGAACATGAAACAAACATTGTAGTCTTTGGAAGAAAGGCAGAAAAGGCTTGTGCTATCTTTTTAAGGGATTTAGATTGATCAGCTCTGTTTCCTGTATTGATTTTGTCTCCTGAGTGGAAACTGCCTATCAGAGAAAGGACAAGGAAATGCCAGTCTATCTAAACTGTAGGCAATGAGGAATATTTTTCAAAATTTAGGGTTCAGATTATGATCTCAGTCCTGCTGTTGATGGAGAAGTTTGAGAAAGAAGGGACACTTACCTGGTTTCCACTCTGCAGAAATCTGACACCCCTTTAATTGGGATTTGTAGTTTGGTGAGGCTTTCAGCCTGGTTAGAGAGCTGTGGTGCTTCAGCAAACTACAAATCCCAGGATTCCACATGGCAGTTAAACCTTTATGTAACTCTGGCTGATTCAGTGGGTCTGCTTTAGTTGAGGCTAGCAATTGGATTTGGATACACATTTTAATTCATATATACTTTGAAGTATGTTACTTCCATTCAATTATACTGTAGCTTCCAGGAATTCTGTTGCAGTTGTAAGACTTTAACATCAATCTGTGTGAAAAATGTGAACAAGCTCAAAGTGGCAGAACCAGTTGTTGAATAATTTTTTATTCTATTTTAAAAATACAAATGAGAAGTAGGAGTTAAAAAATACACTGATGAACTGGAACTGAACCCAAACTTACAAGGATTTGATTCTTTGAATAACAGAGGCAGATGCAGTGAATCTTAAAGAACTGAAGATTTAAATTGTATGTCTTAAAGAGGTATTAAGAAAAAGAAGCATTTAGACTGATAAGTGGGACCTATAGTAAAATGCTGCAGTCTGGAGAGCCAGAGTTCACAGTGCCAGCCAGCTAACCTTATAAGACAAACCAGGATACCTCATTCCATATCACTTTCCATATCACATTTTCCCCAGTTTGCCATTTTAAAAAATATTTTTCCAAATATCTTTATGCTTCTACAAACTTTGAGGTTCTATATTCTAGGACTCTGGAATAGAAATCTGACCTACCCATTGTTTCCTATCACACATTTTGCAGACATTGTAGATTGCTCTAGACAGGATCAAGGTAGCTTCTATTAATGGTGCATGTATACCAATGCAAAAGACATAGCCAAATATATACAAACCAATATGTTTGTTTTTATGAAACAAACTCAATACTTTACAAGTTTTGGGAAGCTTTCATATCTACCCCCCCACCTCACATTTTTACAGCAAAATAAAATAAAATAAAACATAGGTGTATTATACATGTTCATATAGGAGTATAAAACTGGGATTAACCCCACTTGCTGGAGTTCCTAAAGATGTCAGGTAGTAGCCATCTTAAAAACTATGGAGTTACTGTGTAATTGTCTAAATAATATTTGCCCTCCTTTCCAGTTCAAATTAGGGGCTCATGATGTTCGCTAGTGGGTGACACTATACTTGTGATCTTAAATCTGGTTTTTCTTACTGTACCTAAAGACATTCTAAGTGTTTGTACAGTTTGTACAGTCGTCAGTCAGTAGTCATGTTATTGTGTACTGTTTGATAGTTTATGGCTCCCCTTAAACTCATCTTGGGCTCTTCATAACCGAGCAAAACAATTTAGTCATAGTTCAAACATTCATACTTCTTTTTTGAATAACATGGGAGGGAAAATCCACCAAGCCCATAGTTTCTTCTTCAGAATAGTTTGTCCTACATCAATATTCTCTCTCTCTCTCTCTCTCTCTCTCTCTCTATCTCTCTCGCTGTGTGTGTGTGTGTGTGTGTGTGTGTGTGATGGGATTTGTATATTTCCTTGCTCCCATTCCGCTCTGGTATTCTGTCTACTTCAGCCGTAGAAGTTTATTGCACTCCTAAAAGCAAGGGGACACTAATGAGCCATGGTGTTATATTACGGGTAAAAGGCAGCAATTCATAAATTACTGATGCCTATATTGAAAAATATGCTATGTGCCACAGAATTATGGCTCATTAAATTATGGCTCATTTGCACATAACTATCATTTCATATATATATATAGTGTTTGACTGCATCTACATTGCAGAATTAATGCAGTTTGACACTGTGTTAACTGCCATGGCACAATGCTATGGAATTCTGGGATTTGCAGAGAAAGATCTGGTACCACAACAAACTACAAATCCCAAGGTTCCGTAGGATGGAGCCATGGTAAAGATAAGCAATTACAGGGGTTGTTTGCACAGGTACAAAATTCTGTCCTCACCCCAAGGGCAGCTCTGCCTGTTTGCATGATGCATGGTTACTTCCAGCAGAATACTGCAGGGCAATTAAAAATTTTAAAAACACTGCATTGGTTAGTTATTGGCTTATAAGTATTGATTACAAAACGTACTAGAACTGAACTGGTTATGTGTATATTTTGCAGGCTGCTAAGTGCTCTTTTATTAATTACAGAGGTTCATCAGAGTGGGAGGCTACACATTCCTGGATGGAGTGGCTTAGTGGTCTGTCCTAGACATCTGCAAAAGGAGCAGGCTCCATCTTAGGCAAGTATGCACTGTAAGATCTCTCTCTCTCTCTCTCTCTCTCTCTCTCTCAACTATTATTCATTTTAATGTCTCAACAGAACAAACAATAGACATTAACCATTCTACCATAACATGGTTTTCCTGTTAATTGTATTAGCCCTAATGACACAGATAGATGTAGCTGTCATAGCCCTATCTACTATGAGAAATGTACCACACATCTGCTGTTCTGAGCCAGTGTGCCATGCTTTCTTCTGGCCACTTTGTATGTATCTTTCTGACTTTTGTTGCTTCAGAACAAGTAGTTCATTTTCTCTGTTTACAACTGATATGATGCCAGAGACAAAGAACACTTCTGTACACTACATCCTTGAGATACTGCAGTGCACTGGGTAGGAGTATTATTATTATGATCTCAGTATGGAAACACAAACAGGTAGTACCAACAAATCAGGATTTAAAGAAATGAACTGAGTATGTTCACAGTTTGGCCAGGGTCTGTGACATCTAAGGACACTTCCTGAAAGACAGCACAGGCATTTTAATTTTAACTTTATTCTTCAAAATGCTTTGATGGGATAGAATAGTGACAATGTGGTTGAATTGATTTATTATTATTATTTTTAAAAGAGAAGTAAAATAAAGAAGAACAACAGACAGAGAAAAACCTACTGTTCAACACCTCGGGCTGTTTCCTTTTGATAGATATACATGTAATTGAACTTGGGTTAGTGGAGGAAACTGTTTTTAAGATGATGGTGTTTCTTCTGGCATAAAAATCTTTCAGGATTTATGTTTGTTCAAATGCTCTTTGCTCTTTCCTTGAAGGTCCCATTGTTTTCCCCAGCTGTGTTTGGATTTCATAGGAATTCAGTGAAATATTCAGGAAATATTGTCTGACTAGGTTTTATCTCCTCTGTTTTCTTGGCTAGTTTATTTGAATCTGATCAAAGCCAGTGCCTGCCAGAACTTTTGATTCAGCACCTGACAAAAGGTCCTGGAATTGCTATGCTTCTTTACACTTTGAAATAATATCCTGTCTGTGGCTATGTATTTGAATACACATGTTCCCCTGTGATGTGGCTGGACAGAATGCCAATCTGTTTTTTGGGGGGTTTTTTACAATGCAAACAAACCACCATTTTAAAGTTTTCCTGGAGTGGAAGTAGGATATATTGTTGTATTTTTACCTGACATAATTTACTGGTTTCTTGCTAAGTGACACGATCTGGTTTTGGAAAAATGTGATCTCAGGCCCAGTGAGAAATGAATTCTGTCTTTTGCTAATGGCTTTCTATTTTAATAATGTTGGTGAGTTGTGCGTTTATGTATATGTTTGTATGCGTTCATCTATGTTCTGTATTTTTAGAAGCCTTGGGGAACTGGGAAGGTATTAATCCACACTCTTAAGGATGCTATATGAAATCTTGTCATGATTCTGCTTTGACTGGCCATTGTTTCCTTCTAGCATAAGTAGATGGCCAATGTACAGGCCACATAAAGCTGCCCAACCCATCCTCCCAATGCTCTCCATTTTTTTAAAGCTTATATCTCAGCTTGCAGCCAAACTTTGACAGCAAAATGCTAAATGCACTATAGAATGGGAAAGGGAACTAAACACTTTCATATTAACCATCTTATTCACTGTAGTTCATTTAGTTGCTTTTGGGATAGTCAATTATCATATTCAGCAGACAGTATCCAGTATCATTTTAATTAAACTCTGTATATTTAAGGTTCATTTGTATCTATATATACATTTAATATTAATTCATCAATTATGAGTGAGGGTGATTTCATTCATAAACAATAAAGTTAATCTTTCCAGATATTAATTAATTAAGTAGGAATTGGGTAGGTGTTCATTTATTAAAAAGGAAATTTAAATATAAAAATAAAATATATGTGAAAAAGTGCACTTCTTATTACAGTCGGCCCTTCTTATACATGGATTTCTTATACCTGGATTCGAGCATCCACTGTTTGAAGATGTTCAAAAAAAGTATAAATTTCAAATATCAAACCTTGATTTTCCATCTTTTATAAGGGACACCATTTTTCTATGTCATTATATTTAATGGGACTTGAGCATCCATGGATTTTGATATCCATGGGGGATCTTGCATCTTGAACCCCAGCATATAACAAGGGTCCTCTGTATTTTAAGAATCCTGTCATGCATATGCTGGTGGTCTTGACTTTTCAGGTTGAATCTCCTTTATCCAAAATGCTTGAGACCAGAAGTGTTTTAGATTTATTTGTATCTTGGAATACATGTATTTACATATACATACATAATGAGATATCTTGGTGCTGGGACCCAAGTCTAAACACGACATTCATTTATCTTTCATAGATGCCTTATATACATAGCCTGAAGGTGGTTTTACACAGTATTTTAAATAATTTTGTGCATGAAACATAGTTGATGTACATACAAATATCAGAAAGCAAAGGTGTCTCTATCTTGGCCACCAATGAAAAACATGTTGTTTTTTGGAATATCTCGGATCTTTGAATTCCAGATAAGGGAGAATCAACCTGTATAAAGTCTTCAGTGTCACAGATTGTAAACCTGGGTAGGCTGTCTGAGTTGGGATGTGAGGATCCTGTCCTGTTGGTTCCAGAAGTCTAAAAGTTGTTTGAAAAAAAGTTACTTTTTCCAACATCTGTGCCTGCTACTATTTAGTCAATTCCACAAGTTGGAGCTGAGAAATTGCCTCTCAGTGGTGATTGATTTTTTGAATTTTTCAGAATTTTTCATGCTTCTCAACATGTATATGAAACAGCTGGGGGTGATTTTCCCAGGAGTGGGCTTAGGTATCACCAGCATGGGAACATAAAGCAGTGAAATTTTTGACCAAATATTTGCTTGAGTGGGATGAGGACTAGTAAAATGAAATTCACTATGTTATAAACTTGTTTGGAAACTAGTTTAAAAGGGAGTTGTTTATACTTGTGCCAGTTTTTCCTGACCTGAATTTTCCTGACCTGACTTTTAGGATGGCTGGCACAAATCTCCCTTAATCCGGTGTTTTTGAAACTGAAGCATTTTCCATGTCTTTTCGAAAGCACTTTTTTTCCCGTGAGCTGTCAATGGGAATGCATTGCTGATCCCATTTGGGACACCCAAGAAAGAATGGTAATGGGCAGAGGGCGGAACATACCCACCCCATCCCATAGCTCTTGGCTTAGTGGCAAACTGCTATTGTTTTTTCCCTCTCAGTGCTCACGATCGGTAAGTGAAGATACCGGCTCATTAAAACCAGTGGATTCAAATTTCCCGTGCTGTACAGTGATCCCTTTAAACCACCATGCAACTGTTTACATCTTCTACCGGTGAATTAGTCCCCTTATCTGCTCTGATTCCTGATGCCCGAATGTTGCCAAAGTCGGGGGGGGGGGGTTTTTTGGGAAATGGGGTGGGTTTTGGGTTTTTTTTCTGGATGGTTCATCTTTTTTGGTTAGCTGCTGTTCAGCCTGTGTTAAAAATGATTGTCATCCTTCTAAATAATAAGATTAATAGTTTTGTACTCTTGGATCACTCATTATCATTAGAAGTAGAGGTGGCCTCATGGTTGTATAGCATTGTTTACAAGACAGAGAGGAAGGATAGAATGATACAGCCTTGGCTGCATCCACACTGCAGATATAATCCACTTTGACACCTCTTTAACTGCCATGGCTAAGTGTTATGAAAATCTGGGAATTGTAGTTTATTGTAGCATGAGAGCTCTCTGACAGAGAAAGGCAAATGCCTCAAAACTACAATTCCCAGAACTCCATGGTGTTGAGCCATGGCAGTTAAAGCGATGTTAAACTGGGTTATTTCTACAGAGCTAATGCTGCCCTTCTGTGACTTATTTCATGTTCAGATCACCTCTGTTTGGATTACTTCAATGAATTATCTTTGGAATCACCTTTGAAAATCACCCTTCAAAACAGTGTGGCTAGACTATTACCTCTGACTGGCTAGTATGATAGTGTTTGCCAGTGCTGAACACCTGCTCTGGCTACTGAACTGTTTCCAATTCAGAATTTTAGCTTTTAAATACTAAGTTATTTAAAGCCTAGTTAGAAGGTACATCTCCCCATGTTTACCTGAATCACAAGATCATGCCTCTTGCCATGGAGGAGACAATGTGTGTGACTATAAGAGGCCTTTTTAGTTGTAGTACCCTCTCTGTGGAATGCTTTCCTGAGAAAGAATCATTGTGAAAGAAGGCATTATGCTCTTTTCAGCAACAGGTGAAGATATTTTTCTTATCTTAGGCATTTTAAGGACCTTATTAGTGTGTTTCCTTTTATAATCTCTGCTGTGGTTAGGTGGTTTTGTTTTTTTGTTTTGAGAGGGTTTTTGGGGGGTTGGTTTTGCTTTGCTTATGTCAGTGATTTTCATTTTTCACTTTTGTGCCGCAAAGGGTTTGCAGGTGTGCCACATCAGTGAGCCACAAATAAAAGATGGGAAGTGCTACAAAGATTGAAAACCTCTGGACTTGTTTATATATTTTCCTTTCATTATAAACACTCTGGGAATTACATTATATTATCCATTTCTCCCTCCTTTTCCTCATTTATATGATTATTCATGTGAATATACAACGCATTGCTCAATTTTGGGATATGGAAAGTCTAGATGTAAAGAATAGGGAAGAATTGAAAATATTCAAAATAAGGGAGAGGAAGTGGTTTTATGTTTAATGTTTTAATGTCTTAGCATGTATTGTGTTTATGTATGTATATATGTATGTTTATTAATGTTTGTTTTAATGATAAAATTTTTATAATAATAATAATAATAAAAAGAAAACCTCTGGACTAAGCATTTGTTTGACTTTTTAAAAAGTTATGGGTGTATATGCAGTTGGGATATCTCCTTTAAATGACAGATAAAGGGATGATCGTTTTCACCTTACTCCTTTTCTGGCTTCTCCACTCTCCAGTCAATGGCAGAGGGAAGTGTAAGAGGCATGTATGCAAGCCTGATGTGCATTCACACTGAGGGAGTGGTGGTGAAGGAGCATGGGTTGCTTAGAACATGAAAGTCACCTTCTCACTTTCCTTGCCCTAAGATAGCAGCAGATGCTTCCCTTTTGCCTCAGTAGCTCTGCATGAAAAAGGAATGGAGGGTGGTGGAGAGAGATTCTCTGTGTGTGGGATATGCAGTAAGGAAGAAACTGGAGGAGGGAGTGGACCAGATGACAAGTGGGTGAGAGAGTAAAACTGACTGGGGCTGGCAAGAAACATTATTTGTGGGAGCCAAGTCAGTGCCTTGCATTTCATGGGGAACTGCAGTGAGGGGAGGAATTGAAGACGCTCTCTTGCCAACCCATGTGGGCACACTGAATTTACTTTGAGAGCCATTGTTGTTCTCAGGAATGAAAAATGGGCAGGAAGAAGGGTGCACATATGGGGAAGGAATGGAGTAGTCTTGCCTTCTGACTCAGCTGCTGATCAGTTGCTGACTCCTCTAGACCAAGGGCCAGCCCCCATTTCCCATTTTGGTGCTTTTCATAATGCATCAGAAAAGTTTAGTTATTGAAGATCAAACACAATGTCAATCCTTTTTTAAGGTCTCAGTTTGAAAAACAAGTAGTGCACCTTGACAATTTTAGCATTTTGTCAGTGTGCCATAAGATGGAAACGGTTGAAGAATGCTGGATTATGTGTTTACACCCTGCTGTTGACTTTAATTTTTGTTTACCCAGCTTGGTCTTTTATTATTTGGGGGGGGGGCTTTTATATATTACTGGGTTTTTTTAATGCACTTGTACACCTCACAGAGAATACAAATTGTAAGGCAGTCTAAAAATATAATGCATAAATAAAAATCAAGAAGATGAACTGGATTACGCTAAACAGAATATATGGTGGAAGTGAAGACTGGTGTAGAACTAGGCAATGAAGATTAGTTTAGGTGAGCTTTTCTCTGTGAAGAGGGCTAGAGAAATTTTCTTGATGGAGTGGTACAATTTATGGATGCTACTTATACATTGCTGCATCTGCCTCATGCAGTGACTGAAACAAATTAAAATTAAAACAGGCTCAACTTTGAATCCTATATGTGGCCATAGTTTCTGTTGTTGAGTTTTTCTTTACACTTTTGCTTTGTGTTGCTCCATTCTTCATAGGTTGGCCTGTAGAGGGACAAAAAGATTGAACCATTTCTAACTTCTTTGACTGAGGATTGGGTCCTGCCATCCTTCCCTCCCTTGTTTCTCTCTTTCTTGTTTTTCAACACTGTTTGGATGTTGTTTCCTGTTTAAATGCTATTCTGCATCTTTTTCAGATTTAAAGCTTAGGGAGAACGTTAAATATCAGCACATGAAGCAGTAATAGTACATTTTGCTATAATATCTGGTGGAATGAAGACATGGGGTACATCTACACTGTAAAAATAATGCAATTGGATGTCACTTTTACTACTGTAACTCCATCCTATAAAATATTGGGGTTCATAGTTTTATGAGGTCTTAAGCCTTCTCTGTCGAAGTGTGCTGGTGCCTCACAAAACTACAAACCCCAGAATTCTGTAGGATGGAGCCATGACATAAAGTGGCATCAAGCTGCATTGTTTCTACAGTCTAGATGCATCCTGATGTAGATGCACTCATAATTGGGGGCATTCTTGGGTCAGGTATGGTATGGAATGGAAACAAATGTATACTGCTGGTGCTATGGGATGTAGAAAGATTGGATACATTGTTTTTGTTACTGTTTTCTTTAAAAAATCAGATTAACAAAGTAACTATGCCTTTTCACTTTTTCTATGGAAAGAGTTGAACCAGCAACCCATACTACAAGAATCGATGCTTTGTAAGGAGGGGGGGAACGCCAGATAAAGTGCATATATAAACAAGTATGTATGCTGTGAAAGTGAAATCCTAATTTTTAAAAAAGATCTTAACATTTTTTCTGTAACCCCCTTATTGGGACAAAGGGAAGAGCTACATGAATAAATGTTTTAAAATGTATTTACAGGGTATGTGTGACCTTGCTACTTAACTCTGGTTTGTAACACTGATTTTTTTATGTAAGTGAAGAATTGTTTTAGTCATTGTTGAATAGTGAAAAAGTAGAGGGATTTAGGGGTTTTTTGCAAATGAAACTGTAACAGCAAGTAATTACTACTTGTCCTTGGAATTTAAACATTTCAACTTACTTTTTAACATTAATGTTTCAAACTCTGTTTTCTGGACAATGAGTAGATTTACTCGATGCTAATATGAGGGAACTGATGGTGGATGGCAATACACACTGCTGGGGATGTGTTTGATTCCTCAGCAGTCACATATGCATTGTGTCCTGGCTTTAATACATTCAGTGCTATTAGATACAGAGAGCCAGTTTAATAGTGTGGTTTGACTACAGTACAACTCTGAAGACTAGGGTTTGAATCCTCACTCAGCCATGGGAGCCCACTGAGTGACCTTGGCAAGTCACACTCTCTCAGCTTCAGAGGAAGGCAAAGGTAAACCCCTTCTGGACCACTCTTGCCAAGTAAACCACAGCAACCGTGGGAATGTTTCAGTATTATGTTATGCTTGTTAAAAGAATGCCAAATACAGCTTTTATTTTATATTTTAAAAGATGACTATTTAAAGACAACTACTGCATCTTTCATTCTCATAAATGGCGTTGTACCATACATGTGTGAGAATGGTTCTGTTTTGACTTTGCATCTTGAGTCCATTACACACCAGCCAAACTTACGGTTGCCAGGCATGGCTATCCAGGGATCCTAAAGTGGCTGAAAGGGTTGCCAAAGACAGTAAGTTAAATATTTACTGGACTCATTCCAGAATGTTTGTTAGTAGAATTGTCAAAGAGGGAACTGATTAAAAATAGAATAATGAATGCTGACTAATGAAACAAAATGAAAACAGTGAAACCTGTCAAGAATAGTTTTCCATCTCTAGATGCAATTGCATGCATGTGTGTAATAGATATATGTAGTCTCGTTCTTTCCCTTCTCCCTTTGAGGCACCCGCACATATATAGCCAGATATGTGTAAGGTCTGTGAGAGGTAATATGGTTCTGAAATGCATACAAATGAAAGCCACAGGATTTCCTTGATATTTCAAGAGACCATTGAGCATTTATTTTGAGATAAAAATACTTGATGCTGCAAAATCCAAGGAAACCACTAATAAGCTGAACTGTCATACCTCCTGCAGAAAAGTGTAAAACAGGCTTTTAAAAGTAGAGCAGTTCTCTATAAATGGAGATTATTTTTCACATCAGTTGCAACTTTCCTCCACAATTAATTGCTTTAATCCAGCAGTTTTGCTGCAAAGTAGAAAATGGTGAACTGTTTACCCTTTCTACTTTAGTCTAAGAATAAGAATAAGGAAGCAAATTGTATTTTAATGGGATTTTTTTCCCTGGAAAGAGCTTTTTATCATGAAGGCTTAGGGGTGTTTCACCCTTCATACTGCATTGCCTTTTCCGATCTGTTATATTGAACAAGTCGTGCACTTAATTTAACTAAAATTTTGAGGTATGTCTATGGATATTTGCAAAAACTAATCTGGTGGAAGCTTTGTACTAGCTTAAATGGCGTTCTTTTTATCACTGACATGGCATCCAAGTCCTAGAGTCTTTTCCAGATTGTCTGTCTGTTAATACTAATCTTCCAGTGCCTGCCTGAAGGGAGACTTTGCTAAACAACCTGCTAACGTCAGTGATAGTTCATCAGATCTGAGGCTTAATTCTGCGATTTACCTACAACATGTAAGACACTTGAAAGAGTTGCCTTGGGTGGTAGCTGAAGGGCTACTGGCTTGGCCGTATTCTCATGCACCTTTTTTGTACTAGCCAATATCATGTCGCGTCTAAAAACAGTGGATAGGGAATGAAGAGAGCAAGATGAACCTGCTCTGTTTATCTTGTAATATTTCATCTCAGTTTTTTCTATTCCCTGCCTCTCACCGTGCAACAGTACAGTAGTTAGAATGGGATGTTTTATGGTGCCATCTGAAAATAGTTTCAAAGTGTCATTAGATGAACTGTTGCTCAGTGAAAATCTATTTCAAGATACAAGCATCATCCTATATGATGATCACTGACTTAATAAAATCCTGTGTTTGTGCTGATTTAGCAGCTGTGGCTGTGTGCTTGGGATACAAGAAGTTTCTCAGGCAGCCAGAAACAGGTAACTCTGGCCAACCATCTGCTCAAGATATTTTGAAATCAGAAAGATAACTATGGAGAAAGATGCCTTTATTCCTAGAACCTTTACCTTTAACACTCCCCTTTACCTGTCATAATGTCTGGATTGCACCATTTTACACTTGCCATCCTCTCATATACAAGGCTCTCCACATGCCAGAAAAACCCTTGTAAATTTTCTAACTCTTACTTTTTTTCTTTGTTTATGGTCTTGTTCCCTAGTCTTTTGGGGGATATCTAAGCACCTTGGCAATCTTGAATAATCCTCATCCAAAAATTATGCCTTTTACCACTCCTTTATTGGATTATTACATTCTTCATATGCCCATCAGTTCTTATCTGCAGAAGCAGAACATGTGCAATGTTGTGTTATGGAAAATGTCTCACAGAGTGGCCTTTTGCAGTATCTGGATTGAAGGTGGAGAATATCTAGCTCTGGGTGTGGAAAATGCAGTCAAATCATTCCTGAGTCCCCGTCTACCTTCCCAGAACTCAAAATACCTGGATTACTTATGATGGACAGTGTGACAACAGAAGCAGCATGAAGCTGTTATACTACATGTATGGTGTCATCTTTCCATTCTGCCCCCCAATTTCTCCATTCATTTTTCTTTTGCATGGACTAAATAGGTTGAGGGACCAGTGGGTCAGATAAGCCAAGGAACATTGTTGCCTTGTGTGTTTTTCTCCATGTTTCTAATGCTAAGGGGGAAAACCTAGGATTGCCCTGAATCCCCTGCCCCAGAATTGCTTAGACAGGATGGAAGAGATCATCCTTCCTGTTTCTAACCTGCCTTTGATGATCTAGGAGGTCCCAATTTCAAAAAGTAGTAAACACGAATGTGTGTCATCAGAATAGGGCTGGTATAAGTTCAGTTATGCATAGGATTCCCATATGGGCCTAGTAACGCATGCTTTTCAGAAAAAGTGTAATTGACAAATGCCAGTTTATTTCTATTTGAATATGTACTAAATTTGCCTAGTGAAACTCAAGGTAGTTTTGGTTCTGAAGAGCAGGAAAACATGGGCTTTAATTTTCTGCTGTGCTTTAGTTGTGTGCTTTTGTTTTGTTTTGTTTTTTAAAGAACATTTGCCTACTATTAAGTGTGTGTATATATGTTTATTTTATTTTATGCAAGAGTGTGTGTTCACTCCTGAGAGGGAAATTATGTAGATTGCAATCTTCTGAAACATCTCCAATGTTGTCCCAATTACAGGTTGTAAAACTTAGAGGACATGGCCAATTTGTGCTACTTGACTTTCACAGCTGAACCACTTCAGGTAGTGGGTGTCAGCTGGATTTTAAAATATTGAGGTATCTGTCTTTTTCAGGAGACATAGTTTGTTTTCATTTTGAATTCATGTATTGCTTGTTAACAGTTAATTATTGTTTTTAAGAAGAGGATGATGGTAGGGGGTATGCCTTTACTAGCTGCATTTTAGGATAGAATTATATGATTGAATGCAGAGTTGATTAACGTTTTATTACGTTTTGGGCAGACATACTACAGTATTATTTTTTTATTCTTATGGATAACTAGGAACTTGATATAATAGTTTGTCTTCTTTCCCTGTGTTTCAGAAGATAACCATACCTGTCTATCATATTAAAATTGCAGAAATCCATGAACAAGATGGTACCATTTTACCTATTTTTTTAGTACTTCATTCCAACAGACCCAGGTTCTGAAAAAGTTTCATATCTGAAATACAATCAAAGGAGTTTATCAGACAAAGGAAATTGGAAGTATAATCCAATGGCAATCTGAACACCATCATGGGGTTTAACGTTATTGCGTGATAACCCACTACACGCAAATTCGGGCAATGGGAAGTCAGTCCGAATGCAATAATGTGGTTTCACATTATTGTGTGATAGACCGCCACACGCAAATTTGGGCAATGGCATGCTATTTTCGGGCAGTGGGAAGCCAGTTCAAACGCAATGCACATTCACGTAATTGTGCAAAACTAGCAACTTTAAGTGAATGTGTTCTGCCCCCACTTTCTTTTCATTCGAATTTAAGAGAAATTCCTCTCATTTGATAAACTCCAAAGTTAACTTTTGCATTGGAGTAAAGGACTTCTGTCTTTTCTGTAAACAAGGAGGGACATTCTTGGATCAATGAGCTGCTCATTCCTTGCAGAAGGTTAATTTATATAACAGTACCTGGTAGCTTCCCTGACTGTAGAAGCTGAAACATGTGCTGTAGATGTTAACTGCAGGAAACCCTTGGATTACTGGGAAATATCTGTAGATACATGTCTTTTGGAATGTCTCTTGAAACATGAATAAATGATTCACCTTTTCATACTTTGGCAATTTTTACAGTTAATTAATCTTGGTTTGCCTTAGGTAATACTGCAGTCTACGTCCCATTGAAAACAACTGGGAAAAGGTTAGGTGTATCTTGTTTTTAGAGGAAGATGGTCACAACTAATTTCAGATCAGTGAGTCCCCCAATGTCCAGTGAGGTAAATGTCAAAATATTTGCAAAGAAAAAAAAAAGTTATTTCTCTCCTTCCCCCACACAAGTCTATCAACTCTTTTTTTGTTGTGGCAATTTTCCATCAATTATGCATTTCACCTCCATGAAAGACAGTAGTTTAGCACTTTTTATGAATTTACTTTTGGTATGCTTTAGCTCATTAGATTTGATCAGCTGCTGCCTCATCAACACATTAAATTATGCTTTTAATGCCTCTGTTCTTAATTTTATTTTTAGACCCAATTTGCAGCTGTTACTCTGTTGGATCAGTGACTCTTAATAAAAATTCAGAACAGGTTTTGATTATAAAATTTAATGTCTCCCAAAAAGTCGTTAAGATTTAATGTGTCAAATCTGTACCTCTCATTAATGGGCATTTAAAAACATATGCACCTGTGCAATGCTAGGCAGAGAGGGTAAATCAAGAACGTTATCTTTTGTTTTGCAGTGCTTCTATTAATATCCCCCCCCCCCAAGATATATTGTTAGCTTGGGGAGGGGCTAATAATAATTCTTGACTACCTAATGAAATTTTCTTTCAGACTCCAAATTCCTAACATTGCAGTAACTTAAAATATCAGTTGAGCATATAGCCAGTTAGGCATCCAGAGAAAAGGGCCAGGCAGGGTTGCCAAGGGAATGTGAACACAACAAATATAAGTTCTAAATCTTAACAATTTTCAGTGCCTTGCCATCTGCAGTGCTAGATTTGAGGACTGAAGGAAAATTTCCAAGTTGGAGAGACAGATTTCTTATCTGAGAGTTCAGTGCCCTTATTTTGCTGACCCTCATAGCTGTACCCCTTATGTACACGTAGTATGGTATCACATTATGCATTTTTCTGTCTCCACATTATTTGATGGTAGGGATGAGGAAACGGTACAGGGTGATGCTAACAGCACTGATAAACATGCTATTACACAGAAAGGGAATGAAATAGATATCAAGTGTCCATTTTTGGAGTTAGTCCTGTCTCAAGCATAAAAACTTGCTCAGTAGGATAGTAGTCATTATCTTTTGTGGAAGAGGGGAACCCAGATGCTCCTAGTAATTTCTTCCCAAATTGTTCAGACATTTTCATTGAACATAGTGTTTTAGCCTGAAAAACAAATCTATCCAAATGTTCGTTTCTGTTGTACTAATTGGATACCATTTCTGCTCACAGAATACAAGATGAAAGTTTTCTTAGAATAAACTAATGCTGTTTCAATTAACCGCTTCAATAAAAACACAACTGTTCTTCATATTTCCAGAATGGGGCACACATTCCTTATTAGACATTTTAGCCTGAAGCTTGATTTTAAACCTGTGCTACATTCGGCACTATATATGCTCCACAGCAAACATTAGCCATAGTCATTTGCACACCCAGTGCCAAGTGTGGAACCTCACTTTAGCAAGAATAATCACAGACCCCATTTTAGTTGAATAGACTTTTTCCACATTGTAGCCCTGGATCTAGACATAAGTCAACTTGCCTGCTGCCCAATGTCAACCATTCCATAAGTAGATCCACCTGTCACCCAATGGAAATCCATTCCCTGAGTCCACCTGTTGCGTAGTGCTGGAAATACAGACATAGGAATCCAATCAGACAGAAGCCACAGAGTAGTTCCCCTGCTACCTGACATGAGGCAGCACAATCTCCCCCAGTTGTTTAGAATAACCCCAAAACTGAGGGAAGGTAGGTAGAGATTATTGAAGCTGCCTGTTGTGATGGAGTGGAAAGCAGTTTATGTGGGCTGGGAGTGGACCTGAGTGGGGCCTTCACCTGGTCCTAAGCAACCCCCCCCCCCCAAAGCAGGCAACTAGGTTGGCCTTCCTGTTCCATACCAAAGCCCAGGAAAACTGCCAATCTCTGCTACAAAGCAACAGGCCAGCACCTGGCACATGATGCCCATCCTTGCTTTACCCACAGCCATGCTCTCCAAATTTGCACTTCCAGAGAGTTGGGAAATGCATGTCTACCAGGGAAGACACAATTGCATGTAAATGTGTGCAGGAGTTTGAAACAAATGACTTCTTTTTTTGACCTATAAATCAGAGGAGCCTACTCAGAGGGTAGTCCATGGTCCCACATACATTCTAGTAGTCCATTAAAGTAACTTTTTCTCAAATTCTGAAGATGAGTGTCCATAGCTCTGCCAGACATGTATCCGCATTTCAGGATAACCTGATGCAATGACAGAATATATTCCTGTACTCATAACTTTGGGAAGGGGACTGAGGGTAGCTTTAATAAGCTATAATGCAGCACAGCATATAAGTTAATGCAGTAAATTTCTTGCTATTTAGTTTTCTTCTCACTTATACTTTTAATTATCAGTATCTGTCACACTTGACTACTAATTAAAAATGATTAGTTTACAGCTGGTTTAGCCGTTGATGAAAAATTGATTCTAAAATTAAAGTTTCCCTTAAGGCAGACATCTTTAGAGTCCTCTCTGAGGCCTTTATTATTTCAATAAAGATTCTGGGGGGAGAGAGGATATCTCAGTATGTCAAATCTTGATTGCTTGAAACTTCTAAAATATTATTTTTAAATGTGTTAACTATCTTATACATTCACACCATATTCATCAAGAGAGCATGCTGGGATACGCAATTATACACACTTAGAGTACATTTCATTGAACTCAGTAAGACTAACATTTTAGTAACCATTCATACAATTGCTGTTAGTGGGTTGGATTGAAATGGAGTCTAGGGTTACCATGCTGTAAGTGAAATGTATACATTAGCGCTTGATTCCCCCCCCCCCCCCCCAAACACTTTGAAACATGAGGCATCGACTTAAGACTCTTCTGGAGGTTTTCTGTGTGCATTCTACCTGCTGCTTCACTGATTGAATAGACACCTACAACCTGTTGCAATTATTTTGGTGCACTAGCACCTCAAGCTCATTTATAGTTTAGAGGGGATAACTAAACACTAGTGATGATCTTTTACATTAATACCCATGGGAATCATGGTTTGAAGCTGTTTATTCCTTAAATGTATTTCTACTAAAAGTGAAATTATGCACAGAATTAAAATAATACTTGTGCAAAATAATACATGCATTAAGGAAGCAATCCCTTTTTGTGTCTTGGCTTGTTGGCATCTCTACTATCTTGGCTAAAGAACAGCTTTTCAGTAATATGCATTTGAGAGCTAGCATAGTGTAGTTTGAGCATTGGGCTATGACTTTGAAGATCAGAGTTATTTCCCAACTTGGCCATGAAAACCCACTGGATGACACTGGGTGAGTCACATACTCTCAACCCCAGAAAACTGTGATAGGATCCCCTTAGGAGTGCCATAAGCCAGAAAAGACTTGAAAGCATACAACATCAGACTATATAGAGCCCTTTATGAGTAGATTAAACTTTTTAAAACATTGGTTGTTATGCATCCTGTGTAGAAATATCTCTACAAAATCTTCTAGAGGCAGGATCACATAAAGATACCTTATGATACATAAATAGCACCTTATATATCTTCAGGTTGATGGATGCTAGGTTGATCCTGGGAAGGCAGCTATGATTTTCCCAAGCACTTGCATTACATTTTGGTCACTGACTTTTAAGAGCAATTTGCACTTCCAGTATGTGACAGGTTCACTCTGTAGTTCTGTAATCAATGAGACATTTCAGCTCATCCCTATATAATATTTATAGTTCACAAGGGAATGTTTGATTGAAAATAAGGACACTTGCTTTTCTCCCAGCAGAATAAATCTGAGACACTATGCAGCAATTGAGAAGGGGCTTTATATTATTTTGAAAAGGCCTTGATTTACAGCCATTTTATGAAGGTGAGATATGAGTCCATCTTCTAATGCTGAATCATATTAGTTATTGACAAACGGTTTGGTTTTTTTAAAGGCCACTGTTCATTTTTTTTACTCTGTTTCCATTTCCTTTTCTCAGAAGGACTGTGAAGGGATGTGAAGAGCTTTTTCTGTAACACCAAGTGTCAGTAGTTGAAAAGGAATTGTTCAAAATACATTCTGCTAATCATCTAATCATTCCATTCTTTAAAGAAATTTGCACATCTTTTATCTGTTACTCCTGAATCCTTTTATTATAAAGTATTGAAGGGAGGCGATGATTTCTGTATAGTTACTTCAAAGTTTTCCCCTTAAACTAGCCACATATTAGTGTCATCCGGAATACATGTCTGGCAATATGAGCATCTTTTCCACTGGCTTCATAGCCACCACTAGGTATGAGGTGATTCTGATCAACCTGCTTGCTAGGTGGCCCTTTTCTTCTTCTTCTTCTTCTTCTTCTTCTGCTGCTGCTGCTGCTGCTGCTGCTGCTGCTGCTGCTGCTGCTGCTTCTTCTTCTTCTTCTTCTTCTTCTTCTTCTTCTTCTTCTTCTTCTTGTACCAGGTAGTTGTGTTAGTAATTACCTGAGCCAGCATGGTGTAGTGGGTTTGAGCTTTGGAGAATGACTCTGGGGACCAGAGTTCAAAGCCCAGTTTGGCCATGTCACATGTTCTCAGTCTCAAGAGGATGGCAATGGCAAAAACACTCTGAAGAAACTTGCCAAGAAAACCACGATTGGTTCACCTGAGGATTGCCATAAATCAGAAACGACTTGAAAGTACACAACAGTACTGGGCCCAGTGCTATTCAACATCTTTATCAATGACTTGGATGACAGAATTAGGGGCATACTTCTCAAATTTGCAGATTACACCAAATTAGGAGGAGTTGCTAATACCCCAGAGGACAGGATCAAAATTCAAAATGACCTGAATAGACTAGTGCCACTCTATTCTGCTTTGAAAAACAGTTCTGGGCACCACAGATCAAAAAGGACATTGAGAAACTGGATGATGTCCAATGGAGGGCAACTAAAATGGTGAAGGGTCTGGAAGCCATGCCCTATGAGAAAAGACTTAGGGAGCTTGGGATGTTTAGCCTGGAGAAGAGAAGGTTAAGAGGTGATATGATAGCCCTGTTTAAATATTTGAAGGGATGTCATATTGAGGAGGGAGCAAGCTTGTTTTCTGCTGTTCCAGAGAATAGGACCAAGAGCAATGGATGCAAGCTACAGGAAAAGAGATTCCACCTCAACATTAGGAGGAACTTCCTGACAGTAAAGACTATTCGACAGTGGAACACACTTCCTTGGAGTGTAGTGGAGTCTCCTTCCCTGGAGGTCTTTAAGCAGAGGCTGGATGGCCATCTGTCAGATATGCTTTGATTGAGAGTTCCTGCATGGCAGGGGGTTGGACTGGATAGCCCTTGTGGTCTCTTCCAACCATATGATTCTACGAACAATAACAAGAAGTTGTGGTAGCAGCTGCATTAGCAGGAGGTCTTTGACCCTCTGTAGGAGGTGATAAGTCAAAACTCTGTGGTTGTAGAAGTTGTTGTTGTGTGCTTTTGAATCCTTTCTGACTTTCAAACCTAAGGCAACTCTATCATTGGTTTTACTTGGCAAAAATTGTTCAAAGGAGATTCACCATTACCTTTCACTGAGGTTGAGAGTTGGCCCTTCTTATACACTGATTTTTTTTTTTAATACACGGATTCAAGCATACTGTACACGGTTTGAAAATGTTCAAAGAAAAGTATAAATTTCAAATATCAAACCTCGATTTTCCATTTTTTATAAGGGATACCATTTCTCTATGTCATTATATTTAATGGGACTTGAACATACACGGATTTTGTTATCCATGGGGGATCTTGGAACCCCAGCTAATAACAAGGGTCCGCTGTATTTGACTTACTCATGGTCACCCAGTGACTTTCTGTGGCTGTGTGGAGATTTGAACACTGGTCTCTTGCAGTCTCAGTGCAGAATTCTAAACCACTATATCACATTGGCCACTATGTCTGTGGAAAGCCATTTTAAGTTTTTTGTGGGTTTTTTGTTCTATGTGGCCATGTTCTAGAAGATTTTCTTCCTGACCTTTTGCCAGCATCTGTGGCTGGCATCTTCCAAGAAAACCATTTTAAATTTAAAGGTTCTTTTTTTTTCTTTTGAAAAATTTGAACCAATCAGGTCCTGCCTTTGTGGGTGTAATGGCCAATGAGGAAACCAGATTACAGAAGGGGTGGACACCTGCCACTCTTGTGCCCTCATTAGCTGTGCAACTATTAGTGCTAGCCAAATTTTTCACATTTGTAGAAGTCATTTCAAATGGTATGTGCCATAGGCTGCAACCTTGGCCACCAGCTGTTGCTATAGTATTGTATGATTTTAAACAAAAGTACTATGTCATTTTGAAGTTTGTCATGGCATCAGTTGGGGACCTAGTTTGGTTTTGGGGAGGCTACTTGTTTGCACAGAGTGGAGAGAAAATCCCGTCATAGAATATTAGAGTTGGAAGGGGACACAGGGGCCAACTCATCTAAACCCCTGCTATACATAGCTAAAACACTTCTGAAAGATACATATCCAACCTCTTTAAAACTACAAAGAAAGAGAGAACCCCAAGACATTATATTCCACTATCAAACAGTTCTTATAGTAAAGATGTTCTTCCTAATGTCGAGGTAGAATCTCTTATCATTTGAATCCATATGTAAGTACTGTACTGCAGATATCACATGAGTTGCAATGCAAAATTGAAGACAACTTACATTGCAAACCTCTTTTTATAGGAATGTAATACAGGTTGGGTGTCCCTTATCCAGAATTCCAAATACTCCAAAGTTGCCCAGATGCATGGCTGAGATAGTGACACCTTTGCTTTTTGATAGTTCAGTATACACAGACCTTGTTTTATGTACAAAAAAGTTAAAATATTATGTATTAAATTACCTTTAGGCTATGTGTATCAACTGTATTCAAAAGATAAATGAATTTGATGTTTAGACTTAGGTCCCATCTCCAAGATACCTCATTATGGTACAGTATATGCAAATATTCCAAAATCTATTTTTTTTAAAAAATAATAATAAACCAAAATCCAAAACACATCTGATCCCAAGCATTTCAGATGAGCGAGGCTGTAATGCAATCCTATATATCTGCACTCAGAAGTAAGCTGTACTGGTTTGTAATGGTCTGCTCTGAGGTAAGTCAGGATAAAATTGTGGCTATAGTGTCTTTCTTCTAGCCCTGTTGTGTTGCCTATTGTGTTCTTAGATCAAAAAAGAGGCCCTCTTCAGAAGGTAGATATGTTTAGAGCTGTAGAATGTGACATTGTTTTAGAAGTTCCTCGTGTGTATATAGTTTCCAGCAATATTTTTTGTCAGTTATCACCAGGTTTTATATCTAGCTTGAAATTAGTGGTTTAAAATGGTAGTCAATAAATATGACTAGTGTTCTAAGGAGAAGTTTGTCTCCCTTTTTAAGCACTAGAAAGGAATGTGTGTTCTTAAAAGGAGCTTTTGCATCACTGGGAACTTGAAAGATGAATTCAAGAGGCAAAGAATGATTGACTTGTATTAGTACTGGAAAGAATCTTTATTCACAGCTGGAAAAGAAAGCACAGAGGCTAAAACCCTTTTGAAGCATTTGTTCTGACTGGAATAAGCTAGTCTTTGAGATTTTAAGTGAAATGAAATAAGCATCTTTACTGTCAATGAACGTTGAGGCTGAGACCTGATTCACTCTAGAACTCTTCTAAAATGAACATTTCCATCAAACTGTTCAGATTTGCCATAATATTAGTCCAAACAGGAGCTTCTATTCCTTACTAGAAAGAGTTTATTCTTTATGCCATAGATAGAGCTTTCTGTACTTTTTCAAGTCAGTATTTCAGTAATAATGGTCTCTTAAATAAAAATATCTTTTCAGCTTCTTAAACTAAATCACACAGATATGGATTTTGATAATTCAGGGTACTATATTATTATCTTAATTATCTGCAAGGTCTGTGTGTGTGTGTGCGTGTGTGTGTGTTATGATCTTATAAGTGAACTAGCTATTTATTCTAAACAATATCTAAATATCTTTGCATCTGAGCACAACAAACTCTGCATTCATGAAAGCCCCTGGAGACTGAATATTTAGATAAATAAATAAAGAAGTAGGAGCTTATATAAGATGGACCAGTTCAAATACGGGAGATTATATTTTTCTCCATAGTCTATTACAGGGTTAAAACTAAAGGGGGAAGTTAAATCTGGTTTAAGTCTCAACAAGATATAAATCAAATACACAAATAAAAATAAAGGGGATCCCCTATCCCCCCCCCCAAAGAAGTATTTTGGTTTTGAATTGAGAAGATACCTATGCAGTCAAGGCCCTTCTTTAGAGCATGGATCGGGATTGTGTGGCCCTTCTGATGGACTGCAGTCTCCATCATTACTCACTACCCTATATTGCCTAGAGCTGATGGAGTTTCAGTCCAACATCTGGAGGACTACACATCCCCCCACCCCAGGTTTAGAGATTAATTTTTATCCTGATCCAGAAGAGGCAGACACAAGCCACTTTAAAAATGAATCAGTGAAGAGTAGCTTATGCAGAAAAATCTTCAAGAGAACCTTTATGTATCTGCTTAGCTTGCTTACTTGCATTAACTATTTGGGTTTTGGCCACTATTAGTAGTTCGTGAATGGTATATCTAAAGAATATAGCTCAGAGCAGCTCATGAATATTGGAAATCCAAGAAAAGCTTATATTTTTTTAATGATCCTTGTTGAAAGGTTGAACACAGCATTTACAATCTTACTTCTCCTCAGTAATTAGCAGTCAGAATGAGTAAGTGTGCCAATTTCATAGAATAGCAGGTCACTGGGGATGAAAAAAATTAATTCATACCTCCAATTAGAAGTACCTGTATTTTGCTAAATGACGGTTTTCTAGCTCTGTAAACAAATTGCTTTTGTGACTTGAAAAAATAATTTTACAAACTTGTCAAAGAAGTTATGAATTCAGAAAAAATAATGGATAGGAGTGCCTTGAACCTTGCTGCAAATTCTGTTTCCAGAAATGTAACCCTGACTGTGCTTACTATATGTGAGTGAAGATTCAGCAACTTGGTAATTATATTATAAGTAGGTGCAAATTAGTGATCAAGTAATTGTGGTGGAAGTTGAATTACAGTAAATACTGTTATGATCTACTATGTGAAGGAATTAAGAATGTCTCTTTTCCACACTTGTAACCAGTGGCAAATATCAAGGGTGTCAAGGAGAAGTCAAAGGTAGTCATGTGCACAGCGCATTACAGCAATCCATTTGGGGCATTAATAAGCAGTAAGCCATTGTGGCCAGATTATATTTGTTGACAAATGGCATGGGCAAACCTGCTGAAACTAGTAAAAGCATTTCTTGCTAGTGAGGCCACTTGTGTCTCATGTGATATAACTACATCAAGCTGCACACCTGTTCTCATAGTGGAAGTGCAACCCTGTCTGGAACTGTCAATATACCTCCTTTCCATACATCAGAATCACCTAAGCCACAAGGCCTGCATCCTGACACAATTCAGCTTATCGTCTCTTATTGAGACAATAACTGAGGTCAGTAATTTGGCTCAGATGACAAATAGAGCTAGGATTAAGCATGACACTTCTACTGCAAATCCATTAATGACTTCACCCAGTGAGTTTTGACCCAACAGCAGAACTGGTCCAGCATTTTTAATGATGGTATGTTTGATGATACCAAAAGTCATGGAAAGGTCAAGGTGTGTTAGTGGGGTCCAACTCCTCTTTGTTATCTCAACAGTAATCATTGGTCAAGGTGATCAAAGCTATTTCAGGACCAAACCCATGCCTGAATTTGGATTGAAACTTGTAGTGCTTTTCTTTGCACAACTACCAGCAATCTTACTCAGCATGGCCACTGGGGGTTGTAGTCCAAAAAGCTGTTTTTCCAAGCAGTAGGTGAGTGTCATTATGACAGCAAAGTTGATCCTTTATGCCAAGAGAACGAGATCTGAATGTAAATGTTGCAGCCAAACAAAAGGAGAAGGCTGTTATATTAATGTCTTGTTTGGGCTTCCACCGGCACATATATGAAAGATAATGATAGACTAAATGCTTTATCCATTCTTGCACTTTCCAGATGTTTTGGACCACAGTTCCCAGTGACCCTAGCTTGTGTATTTCTACATATCTGGACAATTTCGGTATAGGGAAGGCAAGAAAAAAGCTTTTGGTGTAATGCAGGAGATCTTTTGTTCTTGATCAGGGTACACATCAAAGGGTCTATCTTTGTGGACAGTATTGTCACTTTTCATAACACTCAGCACACAATTTGTATCACTTTTCTGGTAATATTAGTCAGTTCTGAGAAAAAATTCAAGGGGGAATGTGGTCTGGCTATTTCTCTTCCCCCTCTCAATTACATAGGAATATCAGAATTTGTGTGTACTTAATACAAAAGAATAAAGCATGGTTATGATATGCTTGGTTCAGTCATGTGGAAAAGGCTGTGTGTGTCTTTGCTTGCTTGTCCTTTAAGTAATTCAGTTAAAACACACATTTTAATCCTATTAGTATTCTACTGTTGCTACAGGGATTGCTCTAGTCATCATACAGTTTTGCTTGGTAGCAAACCTGGCTCTGGAAGATTCTTTTGTTTGGCAATCCAGGACAAAATAGATTCAGCTTCAGCAAGTGAAATTTAATTACTTACTGCCTAGACAAGCTGTAAACACACATTTAATTGCTTACAACAGAGAAGCCAGTGACCTCACTTAGTACACTGTGTACATGTAGGTAGGCTGACCTGAATCTGGAAAAGAAAGTATATCTGTCTCTTTTGTAAAAGCCAGCAGACAAGTGTGAAAGTCAATAATATACATCAAGGTGGAGAAAAAGCATTCAGAAGTATCATTCTTCTATTTCTTGGGAATCGTTAAGTGGCACCTGAGGGAAGGTTCCTCCTGCCACCCGTGACTTTTACAATGGGGCCTGGCTCCTTTGTGGGACTGGATAAGCGGTATAATGCACATATGTACTCGTTTCACATGTGGGTCACTTTTGCAAAGTTTAGGTAACTTGTGTGTAATTATTGACTTTAAAGGAAGTATCTGATGATTTTATGACACTGTGCCTAATGAACTTAAAATGTTTGTGATATTTTGACTGTTGATATTTAAGGTAACCTTAAGGATTTAAGAAAATTCCCACTGGTGGATGAGACTAAAGGCCATAGTCACACAGTGAGGAACCAGTTGGCTATGGGAAGCTCACAACTGGAACATGAGCTCAGTAGCATCCCCCTGCTTAGGTTCTCCAGAAGCTGGTATTGAAAGACCTCAAGCGCTAGAGGAAATCATCATGAATTTGAGTTGATGAGAGCCTTACCTTACATATCATATATAATATGCATCCATTGGTACATATTATTAACTTGCTCATGCCTAAAGATTTTCTGCTGAGGCCATTCTCTGGGTACATACTTCATTGGAGATGCACTAGTTATTTACAAGAAACAGGATTTTCTCAACAATGGTGCCCTAAAGAGAATTGATTGACACCTGGTGTACAGTATTTAAGGTGCCAAGCAAAACATTTCTGATTCATTCTTAAATATTAATGTTTTATTTCTGTTTTATTATTTTTATAATAAAATTATAAATTACATTTAATTGCTTGTAAGGTGACCTAGAATCTAGACAGGATGGAGAGTGGTATGTATTTGAAACGATAATGCTACAAGTGGAAAGCTGTGAGATGGTATGAACAGGCAAAATAAATGAAGATGTGCAGAAACACATACTCCACACATACACACTCTCCCTGAGTTTAAAATGGGATGGGGTTTAAAATGAGGCACAGAATAGACTTGTTCACCCACATATCATTTGAAATAGGAATAACTTGCATATATGAGATAGTTATTATGGTAATATCCCATTATATGGAGGTGGGCATGTACAAATAGCCCAGAGGCCACACCACCCAATGTTTAGTCATTTCAGAGTGCTCCAATGCACCATTTTGTCCAGTCTCCCTTTGGAAACTATTTTGTGACAGGGATTCTGTTTTAATTGGCACCTCAAATCATGTTTTTGAAACATTCCCAATCTATTTTGACTAGAGTTTGGTGCTGAAAAAAGTGTTTGGGGGAATTTTTTCCTGCTACAAAGGGGTCCCAAGGTCTGCACAATATGTGCCCCCTGGGCTGTATGCAGCTCATGATTCTCACTCTTGTATTGCATAATAATTTTTGATTCATGCATCACATGATTAGCAGCTAAGTGAATTGGTCTAGTATTTTAGCCTTTCTTCCAATCTTCTGCTTGAACATACTTACATCTCTAAATTGCCCATTGCTTCAGGATGAACAATAAAATACCTTAGCTGTACAGTTCTGTTAGACAAAGTGTCTCTCTCACACACACCCTTTGAATTTGTCTCACTACTCCTGCATTATTTTTTTTGCCAGTACAAATTGTAGGATTGGCACTGTAGTGGACTGAGATAACAAATACTTCTTAGTACTCATGTAAGTGTCTAATTCTAGTTTGGGCATTTCAGTCTGGCAATTTGTGGAGGGAATCCCCTGCTCTCAAAGCCCGAAATTACCAGTTACGTACTTTGGTCATTCTTTCAAAAAGCTACATTGTGCTGAATTCAGTGCACAACTTGGAAAGTTACTTTATTTAATATTCAAAAATTACAATTTAAAAAACTAAAATACTTCATTAGTAATGCTGTAAACTATGTGTTACCTTCTTGTTATCTTTTAGTCTCTTTTAAACAAACTACCTAAAAAATAAGAGGATGACTTACAAATTGAGAAGAAATCCCTTCAAAACATCCTAACATTCATTTTTAAAAAGTAGAATTATTGTCATTGCATTATTTTGCAAAAGGAATATAGTTATCCCTTCATTACACCTAAAAGCAAGTGCATGATTATATGCTGTTTGTGACTTCCAAGATTTGCTTCACTGGGTGCACTACATAGGAGCTTTAGCATGGTGGTATAAAACAGCTGTCCCTTCTTTCATTACATTTTTTTGGTATTTCCCCCAGCCAGATGAGTGTCAGATACAGTTATGTTCTTACCTGGGAGATAGTTAATGTCCTGTCAACTCAATTAACATTTGCATCTCTCATTGTGTAATACAGTAGTCACTACCACTAACACAAAAATTATTTTGAGTACGTATACATGTATAATTGATGTGTTTGCATTTGAGATGCAATACATTAAATGAAATATTAAGTGTTACTAATAAAGTACATTTAGCCATCTAGATATGTTTTCTAAAAAAATTCCCTTCCTTTGCTCATTCACCTTTGAAAAATAACCTAATAGCCATGGAAAACAAGGCTGAAGATACATGTGACCTGTCAAGAAGAAGTTGAGGAATATCACAGACCATCACCTCTTAATTCCCCCCCCCCCTTGTAACTTGGGGAAGATTGTATCTGAAAATTACTCTTTTGAAGTCCATTGTAGACGTAATATACTATAGTATCATTTTGAAAAAGAGTGCCATATTTGGAAATGACGTGCTAAGAGGCAAAATATATACCTGAAATTTGTCTCTGGAGATCTTTGTAATTTTGGCATGTCTTTTTCATTGCAGTGGTTTTACTTTGAATGAGTTCTCAGCATCTTACATTTTAGAGAGAAGCAACACATTTATTCTGTAAATTGCAAAGCAGCTTGTCAAAACCTAGATCCTATTTCTCTGATAAGGTGCCCGTGGCTAGACTGCTATATTAATCTCATTGCCTTTAATGTCCCTTTCCATTTTTCCATTCAGTGTCATGCCTCTGGGCTCCAATCCACAGGTCCTGATTATTCACAAGGACTTGGGAGCTTGGAATTTTGATTGTATATATTTCACTTTGAGTTGTATGGTTCCAGAAAAAGTGCTCCTTCTGCTCAAAGGAAGGGAGGATTATTCACTTGAGGGCCACATCTTATATATAACAGAGCAACAGAACAGGTATCACAGCAGTGTTTGAATAATTGTACATCTTAATAACCCAGGGAAGACTTATCAGTAGCTGGGAGTATAGACATTCATGGCCCTCATCTAATGTACTGACACTTTTGTAGTCAGACTGTTTTCATCGGAAAACATTGTTCCTGATTACATCAAAACAATACATGAATTAGAAATGAAAGTATATTAATCTGGAGTAGTCTTATTTCATATGTTTATTGTGTAACATTGTGTAAGAGATGATACCTACATTTTCATTTCCTCTCCCAACCTATTCTTACTAGGGATTGAAAGTAAATTAATAAATAATTGAATCCCAGATGAAAAAGAATCCTAGATGCATGAGAATCTTTGCAGTTTTAGACTTCTGCATGAAAAACACATGGGTTTGTGTGTGTGTGTGTGTGTGTGTGTGTGTGCAGGAAATAGCATTTTCTGTACAGAAAGTAGGTTTCCAGTGGAGAGAGCATAACTCTTGTTTTCCCCAACCTGCATGAAGATTTTTCACAGATTAAATATTGAACTGGAAATAGTAATAGAAACCTGTGCACTTTTTGAGAGCTTTCTCACAGTGGGGATTAAAATTGTTTAAATATTCATTCTTGTCCACAAGAACAAAACTTACAAAGATTTAAACCCCCTTTCTTTCCTCAATTTTGTATAATGTTTTATTAAACTGTGATCCATAATATTTGATGGTAACATGCCTTGAATGCATTAACAGAAAGGAAATGGTATATAAATATGTGAGAGCCAGCATGGCCAAGAGGTTTGAGCATTGGATTAGGACTCTGCAGACCAGGGTTCAAATTCCAGATCAGCTATAGAAACTCACTAGATGACCTTGGGCAAGTCGCACGCTCTTCAACTCAGAGGAAGGCAATGGCAAACCCCTCTGAAGAAACCTGCCAAAAAACCCCATGATAGGTTTGCCTTGGGGTCACCATAAGTCAGAAATGACTTGAAGGCACACCACAACAACATAGGATGATAGTGATGAAGTTAGAGGCTTAATTTCGACAGCATACAAGCAATAATCAAAGTAGCTTAATTATAGCTTGGAGTGAGATCTACATTGACCATGATGATTGACTGTCCAACAGAAAGGATGACAATCTAGGACAAAAAAAAAAAAGTCCTGTGACACTTTTGAACAGGCGTGAATGTGAGAACCAGTTTTCACTTCAATATCAGGCTCCACCCAAATCAGTTGATTTTCATCTCTGAGTGCACCTCTGGTTTGCACTTCCAGATTAATGAACCCCTTTATTACATTCTGGAGGACTTCAGAGAGTGTGGTTTGGGATGGGTTAGTGGGTATAGCAGGCTCTTGTGTGGTAGGAGATCTTGATAAAACCTGGAAGGCTGTATTGTTCCTTAGAACAAACTTTCATTATGAGAAGGATGGAATTACAGTACACCCGTGTCATACGCGGACGCGCCATATGTGGCTTTCAGCATATGCTGAAAGCCGCTAGGGAGCCCGCGGGGCACAAGGGGCAGCACATCCTATTAATAATGGGGTGTGTGCCCATGGTGCACCCACGCCACCGCACCATGTAGAGCCCCATTATTTTCAATGGGGCTCAAGCATACATGCTTTTTTTACGCGGGAGGAACCGGAACGGATCCCCCCACATAAAAAAGGGTGTACTGTATAACAATTCAATATTATTCTCATTCAGAGATAGAAACAGATACTAAGCAAGAAAGATGTTATTGCCCTTGCATCAGTCTTTTGTAGAAAAACAAATCTTGCCAAGAGAAGATAGGGTCATCTTAGGCTCTCCATAAGTCAGAAACAACTAAAATGCACACAACAACAACAACAACAACAACAAACAGAAAGAGGCAAAGGAAGGAAACAAGCCTGAAACAACAGTGTGATGTGGCAGCTAAAAAGGCCGATGTGATTCTAGGCTGCATCAATAGAAGTATAGTGTCTAGATCAAGGGAAATAATAGTGTCACTGTATTCTGCTTTGGCCAGGCCTCACGTGGAATACTGTGTCCAGTTCTGGGCACCACAATTCAAAAAGGATGTTGACAAGCTGCAGCACGTCCAGAGGAGAGCAACTAGAATGGTGAAGGATCTGGAAACCATTCCCTAAGAAGAATGACTTAGGAAGCTGGGGATGTTTAGCCTGGAGAAGAGATAGTTAAGAGGTGATATATCCCTGTTTAAATATTTGAAGGGGTGTCATACTGAGGATAGAATAAGCTTGTTTTCTGCTTCTCCAGAGAATAGAACCCAGAGCAATGGATGCAAACTACAGGAAAAGAGATTCCACATAAACATTAGGAGGCACTTCTGACAGTAGGAGCTGTTCAACAGTGGAACACACTCCCTCGGAGTGTAATGGAGTCACCTTCCTTGGAGGTCTTTAAGCAGAGGCTGGATGGCCAGCTGTCTGGGATGCTTTGATTGAGAGTTCCTGCATGGCAGGGTGCTGGATTGGATGGTCCTGGTGATCTCTTCCAACACTATGATTCTATAAGCCTTCCTTGGGCATGTTTTCCATATTTCTCTTTCTCATAGGAGTTTAGTAAAAGTCAACAGCAGTTGGCTAAAGGGATGCTTGCTTTAGATAAGGGAGTAAAAGAAAACTCCTTTTTTTCCTTTCTGAAAGTCTCCTTTGGGAGGAATTCAGTTTGTTCAGTATGCAGCCTGATTTTCTATGCCTGATACTTGTTAGTTCATGCTGCCAGTTATTGAAGTTTTCTGTGGACAGTTCAGTAACACATGGTTATTGATACTGCACACTGTCTTGAATGTATAATACTTGAGTGTTAATTGGTAAAGATGTGTACTTTTGGAAATGTATACTAACATAAGTTTAGGCGGTTACTGACTAGGATGTAGTGTGTGTGTGTGTGTGTGTGTGTGTGTGTGTGTGTGTGTGTGTCTGTCAGGTTTATGTATAAGTACCATTATATCAAGAGATTGCCACACTTTATGAATGGAAAATACCAAGTGACTGGAGGCTTCATAATTTGGCTGTTTGCCTTGTGAAGGAGGCAGCAAATGGGCCATGTTCATAGTGAAGATCAGGATTCATATATTAGATGGTTAAAACCAAGACACAAATGTCTCAGTTGGGTCACTGGCTGTTTTAAAATGATTTCCTGCCCTGCTTGTGAAAAGGAGGATAGGTAATGATCTTCCTGGGTGCTAAAGAAAAGAAAAGAATTGTGGCTTCAGGTA
>NC_056526.1:75180581-75211700 GCF_019175285.1 Sceloporus undulatus
CATCATCATCATCATCATCATCATCATCATCATCATCATCATCATCATCATCATCATCATCATCATCATTTATATATATCCTGCCTCTCCCTGCGGATCGAGGTGGGAGTACAGCACAATTTTAAAATTACAGTTAGTTAAAATACATTCTCATGATATAAAATCTTAAAAACGCATCAAAAACCTATACAGATACAATATCAGCATCTAATTTCCCATACATGCTCTGAATGAAATATCATCTTAAAGCTGTTATAGCAGATCTGGGGGATGGGTTCGCCGGAAGAGATCCATCATGAGTGCCTTCTTGAAGGCATCTAAAGTGGTAATAAGACAGATCTCCTCTGGCGAGCCATTCCACAATTTGGGAACCATAGCAATAAATGCCCTGTGGGGAGTAGATCTTAGCCTGGTCTTTGGGTAATCCAATAGATTCTTCCCAGTAGTTCTGAGAGTGCGGGGCAGATTGTGTAGGGAGAGGCGTTCCTTCAAGTAACTTGGGCCCAAGCCATGTAGGGCTTTAAAGGTAATAACCAACACTTTGTACTGCACCCGGAAACTAATAGCCAAGGGAGGGGTGTCTGTGGTGTCCGGACCTCCCCTTCCGTTAGATACAATGAATGGTGCATGCTGCTGTGCCACCGCGCCGAAGCCCCATTATAATGGTGGAACTTAGTCTGGACCCCCCCCCCCCCTTTCCCAAAATCCTGATTACGTCCCTGACGGCTGCCTTCAGCTCTGACACATTCATATTTTTAAACTTAAAGAATGTAATTAGAACACACATCATTGCACATACTTTAGACTTATTAAGTTCTGGATTTGTTTGCCCCTTTTATCCTTGGTGTGTGTGCGCGCACGTGTGTGTGTGTGTATGTGAGAGAGAGAGAGAGAGAGAGAGAGAGAGAGAGAAGGTATCTTTAAAGATAATTTTACAGGCTTTATATTGTTGGTAAACTTTTTCTTCCTCTTAGATTTGGATCATTTCCTAATTGAATTTTCCAAGAGCCAACTTGTAACTATTGATTTTAGTTAATGTTGAACTTTGGACCCAAGCTGTTTAAACAGATTACACCCTGTTTTTATCAGAACATCTTCCTGCCTTTAACAAACCTAGCTGGATTATTTGTTTTATTCGATTACACATTGATGCAGCACATGTTGGGGAGCATTCCTGTATATTTAAATGTTGATAACAGTATCAGAATAGTGTCCTTCATATGTTGAATACTAAAAATGCTTAATGTTTTTGAACATTAAAATGCTTACCTAGAAGAAGAAGTGTTAATAGAAACCACTCTCCTGCTTGGCCATGTGGGGACTGGAGACAAAGGACATAAAAGTTAAGCAATAAAATGTCAAATCCATTAGCAGCAGCAAAGGAACTTCCATTGAGATCCAAGATAACTCTGCCTAACCCTTTCTTAGGCAGAGAATATTGAATATTTTCAACATGTTTCTGTACTGTTTCATTTGGGAGAACTTTTAGGTGCTGTATATGCAGACCTTGCCAAGTGTAGACCAAATAAAGTTGTTTTACCTTTGTTGAAGGTAGAAATTTCAAAGTATTAAGCCCCCAGTCCATTAGCTCCCTTTTGTTAAAGGTTCACCTGTTGCATATAAATTTGGTATCTTCAGATACAGAAAACATATTCAGCAGTAGCCTTGTCAGCCATGCAGCAAAATTCAAAATCGACAAAACAGCAATACCTTTATTGGGCCATCCAAAATGCACCAAATACATGATACAGGCATTTGAAGCTTCACTGCCTTTTTCATCAGGAAAAGATGTTTAAAATCCTATAGGAGAAGAAAAGTGATGATGTTACAGTTACAGGCCAACATTTTGTCTCAGGCTTCTGTTGTTTTTAAGATGGTGTGGAGGGATATCAATGCAGGCAGAAAGCACTCCTCTTCTTGGCCATGTGGTGACTGGGGACAAAGAGCATAAACAACAGGATGGAAACATATGTGGAGCAGGCAACACACTACCCCTGAATATGTTTCATCCTTTGTGGGTTAGGTCATGTCTTGTAAACTTTATTGTTCCTAACTATAGGCTGTCACAATTTTGTACAGAAAACACACATAAAAAGCTGACTGCAAAAGCAGCTTAGTATGTTTTGTGTTGTGTAAGTAGATCAACAAGAACCATTGGAAAGTGTACTATATATTTCAATCTGGCAATCACAGGAATTCTTGCCCTCCTCTTAAACCTAGATAAAGAGAGGGACTCTCCCTGACAGCTGGTTGATAGTTGAACAGTATCAAGGTTTATCTTGGCTTTCTGAGTGTCCCTGAGACTTCACAATAGCCATGTGTCCTTCCTTCATTTCTCAGACCAACACTGTAGAAGACAACACAGAGTGCCTGCACATAGGATTCAGCATTGAGCATAGTGTGATGGGAAACAAGAGTTGCCCTTCCCTTGAGGAATTTTTTCCTTTTAAAAAATACTTTGTCATAACATGGTCAGGATGAGGATATTAGAGAATATGATGCAGTCTTTCATACTTCCAGTAAATACTCACGGCAGAATTCTACCTGGATTAATTTTTTGAGGCTGCAAGTGGTGAATTACTTTCTTAAAAGGCCTCCCACAACTTTCATTCAAAAGGTAAACCTCTGCACTTTGAAAAGTGGCCCATCATCAAGATATCAAGTCTATAGTCATTCTGAAACATGTATTATTATTTTAAAGGTTTAGAGTATTCCTTCTTCCTTTGGAAACATTGGACATCATGTTTGTTCTGGTTAGTTTGACCCTTGCTAGGGCTTACTGTACGTTGCCTTTAATTGCCTGATAAAATCCTAGGAGCTGACCTGAACTTGCTAGGGTACTGACATCAGAATTTGGAAAAATTATTTTTTGCAGTACATTTCTGTCCATGCTGGCTAAGGGATTTGGGGAGTTTTCACCTCTAAAAGTAACTTTTCTGGGTTTTGCACAGCATGCATATTTGATGGAGGAAATACTTTTGGATTCAGATCAAACATATGTCTTAAAGATTTTATATTGCCAAAAGGATCAATGAGCTTTGCACTGATTAATGAAGCGATGTAAAATTTAATGGGTTACAGGATAACAAGGAATTAAAACCAGTGCTTGGACTTTAAAAATAAAATATGTAAAATGTTTTTTTAACTTGAATCTTTCGAAATACCCTTTTATCTCTCTTCCAAGTAATGCACAATTGTCTGAATTGTCTGCCAACCTTGTGAATGATAGGCAGCAAGGAAGTAGAATCCTGATTATTCAAGGTTGCCCAGGTTGAGACCTCTCAGTTGAAAAGTAGGATTCTAGTCAATCCTAATCCTTGATCTGTACACACACTTTAAACCTTCCAAGATCAATTTATGCCAGGAGCAGTCTCTTACCACATTGGTTTTTGGTCTGTTCCTTCCCTTATTTCCCTGTTCCTTCTACATAACATTTGAAAACAACGTGCCAACTGGCTGCAAGCAAGAATAAGCCATTTCCTTATTCTGTTCAGAGCATAACTTCTAAATCTTTGACTGTCTTTGTTTAATTTTAAAGTATGAGGCTTAGTAGCAGTCATGGCAAGTGAAATTGCTGAATGGAACACTTCAGCTGTAACTTGGCCTAGCGCAGCAACAATTTGGCAATTTTTCTTTCTGAAGTATGGCATTTTAGTGATGTGCTCAGTAATCAGGTAATTGCATAACGTGGGGGTGGATGGGGTAAGAAAAGCTTGTGGAATGTAACCTTGGACGAAAAGTTCAATTAGTTGACAAATGTTTTCCAAAGCAGCTTTTCACTGGATTGGCATTGGTAGTTAGGGGTGTGGATCCAGTCTGTGTAAAAGCCCTCATAACATTTCCAACATGGTGCTACCCCCTTGTGTGTGTTGAAGTAAAAAAGAAAAATGTGTATAACAATGGCATCTCATTTCTCCCACAAAACTGGTTCTGAAATCTTCTCAGCTATCTTATGCTTCTAATTTGAATTTGAAACTCTTTCTGAACAGAGCTGCTGCTGTGAGAAGATGGATAACTCCTTGTTCTTATTGGTTCGTTAAAACTATAACTTCAGCCTGTCGTTGTTTAAAATACAGTACTGTAATTCTCATATGCAATCCTTTCATGCCATTTGTTTACCTGCATGATACTTACTGTATTACCAAGTTTAACAGCATGTCTTCAGATATGCAAACAGAGAGTTGTCCAGCCCGTAGAAAAAAACATCAATAGCAATGGACGCTTCAGTGATACATAGCCGAGGGTGTAATTATTTGTTATTTTTTTCAAATGAAGAACTCATAATTTGAGGAATTCTCCTCCCTCAGAAAAAACACCTTTGAAAAGTGCAGTTTTTGATTGCTATTTGCAGTTTGGGACTTATTTACATATATTTTGCACATGGTATTTATGTGCAGTAAATGATGTTTCTGTGCAATTTTTTAAAGTAATACCATATATAAATTTGGACTGAATAATCCTGAACTGCAAAGATTCTCACCAATTCAAGATTTTTCTCATCATGGTTTTCCCAGTCCTACAAAACATGCCATTTTTTACATATGCTTCCCGAAATGTTCAGCACACAAAAACAACTATAGGTCATATTTTTCTTATGTGTGCATTGTGACTGTGTGGTAGTACCATGTGAAGCACCACCAACAAGGTAATGCTTGGAATACTCATCCTTCTGTTGTTTTTGCTTGTAAATTGGGTCCTTAGATCTGCAAGTGGTATTAAAAACATCATATACCCTAACCTTTGGCCACTTTTCAAATTAAGCAGGAGAGAAATGATCTAAGTAAGCATAATAGTCATGTAAAGTTGAAAACAACTTCAGAGTGCTGGATAATACAGTGATACATTTGGGTTTTCCTTTTTTGTAAATTAGAAACATTTCTAAACTTCCTGATAGGGTATTTTTGTTTTGTTTTGAATTCGAAGTCACTTTTTAATGTGAAGCCTTTTCTTTTCTCTTTATAGTGAAGAGTATCTGAAACCATTTTACATTCAGTTGTGCTTTAATGTGTTAATAATTTTTAGGATAGAACTTGTGTATTATTCTGTCCCTCTTTTCTGACAATGTCTCTGAATTATTCAGGCTATGATCAACCATTTGGAAATGACAGACAGTGGCCTAACAATTATTTGAAGATGTATGTCTTGGCTTTTTAAAACAATATTCTTTAAACACTTGCAAAAAATATCTGGGTTGATCATATGCCCTAATGAGAGGCATACAGAAAAGGGAGGCACACTGTTGAATGAGCTGATCAGAGGGAAGATAAATACTTTACACTCAACAGGCACATGACAGAAGCATTGAATGTCCTTCAGTTAATACCACAGATGTTTTCTGACATTTTATGCAAGGGGAGAGCCTTCTGGATGACAAGCTTTCAGTGAGGGAAGGCATGTATTTTGTCTGTTAGTTGCCTGAACCTTGGACCACTGTATTCCAAGCGGCAGACTATTTTTGTAGATATTGTTGTATGCCTAGTGACAGGCAAATATACTTCTGGAAGGTGGTTGATGACTTTAAACAAAACAGTGAAGTGGGTGATTTTTAATGAAAGGGCCTGAAAGAAATATTTATCAGCTGCTCTTATGAAATGCCTTTCTACTCTTCTTATGTAGCTACTGATTTTAAGGGTTTTGTTTTTAAGCAGATGTGCTTTCTTACAAAATAGGCATGCTTTTTGTTATGTGTTATAATGGCCTTTATATAAATTCTTGCAGATTTCCACAGAAAAGTCAGAAGCAGTTTGTACAACTTGTTTTTGCATGAATAAGCTACAGTGCCAAATAGGAAATCTGAACTTGTAGAAACAACTTCGTTTTTGCTATTGCCCTTATATGATAGACTTCCTTATCATCATGTGGTATTGTGCTCATTAGAGATACAGTAAAAAGGAAAGAACATCAAAGCAAAGTTTTAAAAAAATACATTGCTTTGATACCAACTGTGTAAATATTGAGGCAAGTAATAGCATGTCATGTCTTTACACCTCTGCACTGACTGAGGTGAGAAATAAATGTTTCCATTGCAAAGCTAAAACATAGCAGCAAGGGACCAGTTTAAAAGTGTTATACTTGGATCAGTTTTGAACAGTTAGGTTTCCCACATCCTGCCTTCCCCAAAGACTGGATAAAGATGAAATTTATGGGACTCTTTTTAAGTTCCTTACATCTGGCTGATATCAGGATCTTCCAGGGCTGTAGCAAGGTGGTGTAATGCATTTATTGGGTTCAACAAGGTATCATTTCTGAAAAGCAGATGTAATATTGTAATTGTTTTGCTGAATATCCTAGAAAAGAACAGGATTCAAATCACTCCAATAAGAACCCTGCAGTTCACATGACAGTGATGGATCATACAAAGATAGGAAGATGTCAGATTCCCCCCCCCTCCCCAAAGGTGAAGCTCCAGCACTAGTCAGAACCATGCTTGGACTCTAGTATTTTGCAGCTGAAAGGGGAACACCTTGGGAATCTATTTCCTACTGAGTGGCTGATGTCCTTTGCAGTGGTGGTACGTTTGAATAGTGATGTTCTGATGTTGAGAATGCTAGCCCTTCAAAGAACACTAAATCAGAATCCCTTCATATGTTTTGGTCTACAATTCCCAAGGGCTTCTCACCAACATAGTAAATGTCGAGGGATTGTGGAAGTTGCCAGACATTCTCCCAGATCACCAGGAGCGCCACACTTGTCCATCCCTATTTTATCAAGACTTTGTAGTGCTAGAAAGTCATCTCATGCATTATGAAATTCATTTTATGCGTTAAAAAAGAGTTTTGTTGTTGCACCATAAAAGCTGAAGAATATGTTATAGCATAAGCTTTCACTGAGTACAATCCACATCCTCATTACCAGTAGGTAATAGCAAGTGCTTGCTGTGATAAATTGATATGCTAATCTTTGGTGTGTGTTTGCATGTGAGGATGATGTGAGCTTGTCCTATGCAGTCGTCTGCATTTGTGAAATTAAAACTTGTGACGTAGCATCAACTGTGTGCATACAATGTGTTGAGGACTAGATAGTGTTTCCCAAAAGTACTAATCTGGTGTCAGAAACCTTTCAGTGGATGCAGTAATCCTGACATCATTCTAACATTACTTAACACTCTGCAAATATCATTCTAAAATCACTAGTGGGAATCCACAACATATTGCAGCAAATCCTCAGCATGAATTGTTTGTTTGTTTGTTGTTGTTAACTCCCTTTTAATCAACCCTGACTCATGGCCATCCTGTGGATGAGACATCTCCAAGAATCCCTGTCCTCCATTGCAAATTCATACCCGAGTCCTCCCTAATAGATTCTGTCCATCTAGAGTGCGGTTTTCTTCTCTTTCTGCTTCCCTCCACATTTCTTAGCATTATTGTCTTTTCTAATGAGCATACAGTCTCATGATGTGTCTAAAGTATGACAGCCTCAGTTTGTTCATCTTGGCTTCAAGGGAGATTTCAGCCTTGATCTGTTAAAGGGCCCATCTGTTTGTCTTTTTGGCTGCCCACAGTATCCTCAGCACCCTTCTCCAGCACCATGTCTCATGTGAGCTGATTTTCATCTTAATCCCCCCTTTTTCCCCACTGTCCAGCTCTCACATTCATAGATGGTGTTGGGGAATACAATGGTTTGGGCAATTCTAATTTTGGTGCTTGTTTGTATGTCTTTATTCTTTTGAATCTTATCTACTTCTTTCATAGCTGTGCTTCCAATTCCCAGCCTTCTCTTGATTTCTTGACTGCACTCTCCATTCTGACTGATATTTGATCTGAGGTATACTATATACTTACTATTTCTCTTTCTTAGTTGTCTAGCTTGAATGTATGTAGTTCTTCCATGGATATTATATTTGTTTTCTTTATGTTCAGCATTAGGACTACCTTTGCACTTTCTTCCTTGATGTTCCATAGTAATTGTTCCAAGTGTATGATGTTTTTTGCTAGTAGTATAGTGTCATCCACATATCTTAGGTTGTTAATGTTTCTTCCTCCAATATTCACTCCTCCTTCTTCCTAATCTAAGCCTGCTCTTCATATAGTACTTTCTGCATAAAGGTTGAATGAATAGGGTGATATGATGCAGCCTTGCCTGACCCCTTTTCCAAATGGGAGCCATTCTGTTTCTCTGTATTCTGTTCTAACAGTAGCCTCTTGTCCCAGGTACAGATTTCTCATCTGAACTATCAGATGTGATGGGACTCCCATGTCTTTAAGATCCATCCATAGTTTTCTGTAATCTGTGCAGTCAAATGCTTTGCTGTAGTCCAGGGGTAGGCAACCTTTTTGAGATGGGGGCCGGGTTGCTGTCCCTCAGACAACTGGGGGGCCGAAGCCAATTAATAAATAATTAAATAATTTTATTAAAAAATTTTAAATAAATAAATAAACCGGGACAAATGTAGGACAAAATTTTCAAATGGTGGACACTTTTTATAAAAAAAGTGGAGGACACGTGAAAAAATTTGCTGATTTTTTTAAAAAATGTTAATATAAAAGCATGTTTCTGAGGCTTCTATAGACAATTGCCCCTGCGCGCGAGAGGCCAAAGGCCCCGGCGGCAATCGGCGGCAGGACCGGGCTGGGGCCGGTCCCAAGGCCTCGCCGGCCCGCATCCAGCCCGCGGGCCACAGGTTGCCTACCCCTGCTGTAGTCTGTGAAGCACATACTGATTTTCTTCTAAAATTCCTTGCTACTCTCCATTAGCCATCTTATGTTGCAACATAGTCCCTCGTGCTTCTGCCTTTCCTGAATCCCGCTTACACCTCTAGGATTTCTCTGTCAATTTAATCTATGTTGCAGGATTTTGAGTATAATTTTGTTTGCATGGGAAATGAATGCTGTGTTCCTATAGTTGCTACAATTGTGCAGATTATCTAAGAATATTTGCCCCAGAATGTTGATTTTATTGGATAGTGATGATAAAAATGATAAATGATAAAAATATTGCTTGAAGCACATTGAAACAGATGTAGACCCTGATAGTACTATAAGGTTCTACATCTTCTCAATGTGCTTTAAGCAATATTTTATCGTTTATCATTTTTATCCTTATTATGCTCACTACAGGCAGGCAATTTAGTCCTGATTCAAGAATGTGCCAGCAATAAGATGTTTGGGTTACGTAAAATTCAGTTCACCATTTAAAAAATATTGGTATCCTTTGGTGTTCATTTTGGGGAAGGAAGCAATTTTCTACAGATGAAACGAACTTTTACCATCTCTTTCCATTTTTTAACTAGCTTAAAACACTTTCCCTCTAAATCTTATTAATGAAGGGATTTAAGATAATCAGATGGCAGATGGAATTGATTATGCTTGTGATCGTCATTCAGTATGCTTCTTTGACTCCTGGGAAGTGGGGGACAAAGCCTCCTTTTATCTCTGTGGTCCTTTTTCAAACTTCAGACCATTTTTCAAACTGCGCACATACACCACAAAGAACAAAACACTAACGGACTACACTAATTAATGCACAAATTAATCAGAATGGGCAAAACACAGCAAAGGATTAGTGTGGTGTAATGGTTTGAGTGTTAGACTAGAACTCTGGGAAATGAGGGTTTAAATCCCTGCTTGGCCATAGAAACCCACTGGATGACCTTAGGCATGTCACATTCTCTCAGCCTCAAATGGGGGAAGTCACAAATCCCCTCTGAACAAATCTTGATCAGAAAACTCTGTGATAGGTTTTCCTTAGGGTCACTGTAAGTCAGAAATGACTTAAAGGTATATACCACCACTACACGTGCACCCACACCCACCCACCCACAAATAAACAACAGGACATGTATTTTTTTCATCAGTAGGAGAATTTAGGGAAAATCTGTAACATCCAGAATCTTCCAGTCAGCTGACACCTGGAAATTCTGGGACTGGATTTTTGTAAAGTTGAAAAAAACAACAACAATTTGCAGCCACATCTGAGTCACTACCAAGTCACCCCAAGCTGCTGTTGCTGTTGCCACAGCTGTACAAGATACTAGCCTTTCTGGGGGACCATGATGGAAGAGGGTCTCCCCTGGCCTGGAGTCAGATCATCACACTGTTGCTGTTAGCACTTGAGTCACAGTTCTCTGTAGAGTGGTAGGGGGAATTAGGAGTGCTGGAGCAACCCCGGTGGGCCACTGATGGGGGCAACAACAACATGATGGCTGACAGACCTGCTTGGATCTCTTTGGTGGCTCCATTAGCAAAAGCCCAGATTGCCACCTCCAGTGACTTGAATGCTTGATAAATTTTGTTTTCTTGGTCCCCCTCATGCTGTATCTCCTGCATCCAGGGCTCTGCCCTTGGTGTGACAGTGGGATGACGATAAAGTTGTTCCTTGGTTGTTTTTAATTGATCTCTTACTAGCTGTGTCAGGGAAGTGAAGTGGCTCATACAAGTTGTGTGGCTCCCTACCGACTCACTCCCCCCTTGGGGTGTTTGAGTCAAACTAGATATTATAAAGCATATATGAGGTTCAAAATCCTGTATGCAGCTCCTTAATGCTTCCATGCTGGTTGGAAAGATTGCAGTCCAGCAGATTGCAACCCCCATTGTTTTCCACCCTTAGGAATGAGACTGGAAATAAATGTAGCAATGGCGGGGAAGATAGGAATACAGCATGATATCATTAAAAGTATTTGTGCAGAGATATTCTTGTAGCAGATGGAGGCAAAGTGCCTTTCAGTTATAATACTGAGATTTAGTATTATAATTGTCCCAGACTCAACTTAGGGTGTGTATGTGACAGAGAGATTGAGAGAGAGAGAGAGAGAGAGAGTTGTTCCACTGTATTATTTCATAAAGCTTCAGCAAGCATAATGGTATCCCAAGCATAGTATGTCATCAAAACCTTCCCTGACAGAGAATGTTTAAATGCCAGATGTCCATAGGAAAGGATTTCTCTTAATTCCAACTTTTCTTTTATCTCACTGAATGAATGGTGTGGTTCTTTGGGGAAAACAGACAGCACCAAAGCCTGTACCCTAAAACACATACACATGTCTGCCTCGGTACTTTGTGCAGATACTGAATATGGGGATTATTTCTGCAGGCAATGGCAATGGAGCTTTGGTCTCATTGTTTCGACTTCTCTTTTAGAACATGTGCCAAAGAAATTAAGCTTTCACTTCCCTCTTTAGAACAATGCAACTTAAGTGGGTTTATCAAGAGGCATTTACTCTCATTCCTCTTCCCTTCTGTCCTTAATATTTCATCATTAGGCATCTAATTTTCTCAGACACCAGTGAGCAGCCCTTCAGCTGGAAGTGCTAAACAAATTGCTTACACTAAGACAGGCATCCGTTGCGCTGTATAAATCGTATGGCATCAGGGTGCCTAGCTTAGCACTGTCCCCTCCTTCCTTTTCTTCCCAAAGATTAAGCATCACTTCTGTTCTCTCTCTCTCTCTCTCTCTCTCTCTCTCTCTCTCTCTCTCATTTACCACCTACTAACAATGCCTGCTGAGCCACAAGGCTGACTGAGATGGTCCTTTTTTGCCTATGCAAATGTTGAGAAATAGCTCTTCTTCTGACAAATATGTAATTATTTTCTCCTGTTCCAATGATGATTATTAGGGTAAATTGGAGCTCATTTGATAGCTGCAGATGAAACAGCGTTTTATACTGTGCCACTTCAGGACCCTGCATTGTGTAGCTGATGCTTTGTGCTGGAGACTTTGACTCTAATTGATTTTAAAAAAATAGAATTTTATAGGCTGAAGTAAAGGGGTTTTATAAAGTGAAGCAATATAGCTACAACTACTGGAAGCCCAGGAGTGGGTTTGTGTTTTTTTAAAAGAGGTCAGTGACTAAATGAAACAATCAGTGGTTGACAATTTCCAGATAGTGGTTCATTTATTTTTTAAAAATATATACTTTATTTTTAAGAAATCGAGAAGATGCATTATTTACAGCACAATAACTATGGAATGAATTCTTAATTTTGGTTTAAAGGGGGAAAATATGGTGTGTTTTCCTCCCTCTTCCTTCCTCCTTCTCCACTAACATCTCTGTTAAAAGTAGAAAAAAATAACTTTACAAGCTGTGGGTAAGATTGAAAACTCTGTAGGATTCTACCTTGGGTCCCATGTGAGGACAGAGGTGGGATATAAATAATAGCAAAACATAACATATAGGATTACTGATACATACCAAAAAGCCTTAAGGGCTGCTTCGTTCTCCTTAGTATTGGGGAATGTGTTCTGTATGCAGTGAGAAAGCAGGGAATGTTCTCCTGTTGTTAGAAGAGAACAGAGCTGGTTTACACATATTCTGCACACATTGCATGCCTTCTCTATGCATTCAAGCTGCATAGTTGACATTAAAGACAAGTGTCTCTCTAAGGGAAACCAGATTGCCCAATGGTGGCAATCCCCTTTTAAATCACTCCACGTTGAAGGCAGTGGTGAAGCATGTGTTAAGCAAAGCTTTCAAGCATGATGAGGTAATGAAATTAGGTACTTAGTGTTCAAACACTAAGAGGTAGTGGGAGGGGGAATTGGGTAAAAGTCAATTGTGGGGGAAAGGAAATTAGATCACATTTAGTCATACATAGTGTACTATTTAATGGTTTTGAGGGTAGATAGTGTTGATATTAGGGCTAAAGTGTATTTTCCAAGGATATGAAATTAAATGTTACCTGATTATGTTCCAATCATGTTCATTAGTTGAGAGGTCTTCTAGAGCAGACTTTTCTGCATCAAATTGAAAGGGGTGTGTAAGTGTGCAATGTATTTTCATTGTTTTTCTCTGTCTTGTCCTTGAAACAGCTACTGTTCCAAATACTGTACAATTTTGTATGTGCTCAAAGAATGTGGAATCTAAAGCCTGAAGCAAATTCCACTGGTATCCAAACCCTTACATTGTTTCATGTCTGAGCTTAATTAATGTTGGAGACGGAACATGGATCCTATAATACAGAACATGGTTTCATAAACCCTGTCTTTATTTGTCTCAGTTGCTGATTGTAAAATGTCATAGATGTTAGATGTTGTGATAACCTTTCAATAAAGGAGATAGATAGTAAGGACCAGGCAAGAGGAAAGATTATTGTGTGTCTCTCTATATGTGTTTTTTATGCTGAGAATAGTAGAAACTAGTTTTCAGTATTTTCATGATAGAAAATAGTTTGACTTTGACTCATTAAAAAGTTGCCATTACCTGATTTTTATGATGTAGTAATATCTCATCAAGATTAGTGATTTCATGAAGTTTATTAATACATGTAGTTTAGAATCTGTTGTTGGTCTCTTGGGAAACTGACAAAATTATTTTTGTTTGAAACAATACATGATTTCCCATCTTTAATGGGTTTTTTTCGTATTATTCCCAATAAATGTCTGTGCCATCAGATAAAACTCAAAAACTGTGTAGATCAGATTACTGTATTCAACATGTACTTTGTACTGAGCCTGTTTAAAAATATTCCTTGTAAATCCATCTTCATTCCATCTCATTGGACTGGGGGTTGGCAGAGCATATAGAATAAACAAGAGAAAACTTGATCTTTTAATGTTATTTGAAATATGTATCAGGGAATACAGAAAACAGAATGACATTAGGTTCCTTTTAACCCCATTTTAAATATCACTTTTGGACCAGCAGTCTTTTGTCTATCTAATAATAATTGAAGCAACAGGTTGGATTGAAAGCTGCCCTTTTAGCAGAAGCATCTTCTGTGTCAAGGTTCTAGGGTAGAAGTGCATTTAGTAGAAAATGCCTGAATTTTGAAAAAATGATAGTCTCATTCAGCAGCACAAGCTTACTTATTAGATTTTGCACAAATTTATTCTCATCTCTTCTTTTCCCCCCCACAGCCCACTAAAATGTATATGCTATACAAACTGTTAACATTCTCATTCACTGTTACTTATACTGTAACACAGACCTTGGCACTAAACTATGAGAAGCTTCTGAAAATGGGACAGCCCTAATGGATTTCTTCTATTTGCTCAGTTTGGCTCCATGCCATGGAAATTATAATGCCATTAAAATGATGAAACAATTAAATAGACATCAGTGATACTACACAAAACAGTCAGGGTACATCCTAAACCCAACAGCTACTATTCAGTTTGAAGGCTTGTAGAGCAATAGTATTTTAACTGAGCTATCTGAAAGAGTCGAGGGTACACTTGTGTGCTAGGATCCAATGGTTTGCATTCACTGGATCCCACTGTCCCTACTTCAAACCTCAGTTACCCCTGCAGCTCCCAGAGCATACTAGGAACATGATCTGAAAAGCTAAGGAAATGTCTGGAGAAAGTGTTGGTACCATGGACGATTGCAGTGGGAGAAAAAGAATGCCCCAGTTCCTCTAGTACTGGATATGGAAGTGTATACCATTGAAGTGCACCATGGGACTTGAAGTTCTTTTGTGGAGACAGTTCAAGCTGATGCTAACTACAAAGCAAAAAGGAAATGCTATTTCTAGTAACCTATCACATGGTCCATAATGATGACAATATTCACAACAGAAACTTCATATTAAAAAATTATTCACATTAAAAAAAAATTCATTGGGAAAGGTTATAGTGCATTCCTCTCCTGAAAAGGACTTCCTTGGATTTTGAGGGGGGGTTTGTTTTTGTTTATTACACTTACATTCCATCTTTCTCCCAAAATGGGATCCAAGGCAGCTTACAATAATTTTTTATTATTGTAAATATGGAGAGAGAGAGACTCCAATTAAAAGGTCCAATTAAAACATTAATTTACAAAAGTTAAAAAAGAATTAAACAGCAACATTATGAAAACATAATTAAAACAGCTAAAACACTTGAAACATTTTCAATGAAATGCATACACTGAGAGAAGTACAGCACATCACTTCACTCAGTGCAGTTCCATAGTTCTAAGAACTACCGTTATATTACTAATATCAAATTTGGTGCAGGGCATTTTGAGCACATGGTGGCTCGGCAGCTTCAGAATGTTCTTCAAAAAAACCAGATAACTTATTTCAGTGTATGAATTTAAACCAAGATATTATATCTAAACAGCCTTAGTTGCCCTAATTAACTGGATGAAAAATGTGGTGGGGAGTGCTCCCCTGTTGATCATCCTGTATTTCTTAGCAGTTGTTGACACCACTGATTATGGTATCCTATTGGACTGAGTCTGATGGATGGAAGTAGGAGCAATTGTCTTAAAGTAGTTCTGATCCAATCTGCAGGACCAATTTCACAGAGTAGAATGGGGTATTCCTGTCAACTTGATGACCTTAAAGCTGTGGGGTGCTGCTGGGTTCCAGTCTATCCTCCGTGTTGTTCTCTCTCTGTGTGAAGTAAATGGAAATGAGAGGTCATTAGGAGTTTTGGTGACTAGTGACATCAGCATGCACTTGGTGATTCTTAGGTCTAGGAATTGGATAGGCTTACACTCCCACAAGGAGGCACATACCTAGTGTGAAAGTACTTCTAGATCCATCTTGGTCACTGGAGACACAGGTTGATTCCTTGGCCAATAGTGTTTGGCACCAATTTCACCCTGTCTACCACCTGTAACATTTCCTAGACATGACAACATGGAGGTCAAGTGGACTGGCAGCTCCAGTTGCTCCCTGTTCGGTTCAGGATTGTGGTGACCAAATGCTGCGGTCCCGAGGCTGCCCACTGCCCCAGTCTCAGACTCCTTGCTGGCAGACTCTTTGCTTTTTTGCGTTCCTTTTGCCAGCGGCCCTGGGCTATTTTAGGTGGCTGTGGTACAGCTTCAGCCTGATCCAGGCGTGCGGCATCTGTACATCACACCCCTGGATTGGTCTGAGGCTGGGGTTTTTGGCTCATGTGTTTTTGGCCTTAGTCACAGTAGCACATGGATTGGTAAATTTTCAGTTCACCTACTGCATTGTGTTGGGGCTGCCCATAGAAGGCAACTCAGAATCTTCAGCGTGTGCAAGATGCAGCAGCTTGATTGTTGACCATCTCATTGCAGAAACTGTATAAAGCACATTTTCAAGCAGTTGCACTTGCTATCAGTATTATTCAGGTCAGAATTCAAGGTGCTGGTACTTACCTTTAGAACTTGGAACTTTGATATTTGACATCTGTGTCCCAGCAGTTGGAGCAATACATTGTGGGAGTACATGGAAGAGGGCCTTCTCTGTTATGGCACCTTGGTTGTGGAATACCCTCCCTTAGAAGCCAGCACTAATGTCATCATTTCTATAATATAGATGCACCTCAAGTTAACAATTAATTTCTACTGTACATATTGCTTCTGCCTTTTACAATATTTTCTTTCTTTTCTTTATTACCAGATTTTGCAGACCTATACAGTATCAGGATTCTTGACTGCTGTAGAAAGTGGTGGAATTTCAGAAAGTGAAAAAATGCTTGTGTTGGTCCATCTTCCACCTTTATAGAACAGTTAATGGTATTTGAAGAAAACCTGGAGCCTCTTCTTAGCTCTGAAGTCCAAAGATCATTGCATGACTCATTACAGGTAAGAAATTATTTAACTTGTCTGATTATTGCTTCTGAAGTATATTCATATGGTATGCAGAAAAATAGTTTTATTCTTGGAAATTAAAAAATAAAAACTCTTTTATAAATCAATATTCTTCCTGAAATATCACAATATTAAGTTCCAGCCATATGTAATGAATTAAAAACCCTAAAATAGCAATACAGTCTTGTCAATTTGTAGAAGCTTCAGTTATTTATTTTATGATCTAGTAATTACAGCTTTGTGAGCCACTAGTAGAAAAGGTTTACTTTTCATGCTACCTTGGAAGGAAGTTTATCCTACTTCAAAGGATTTTCTGTAAACTTGATAGTATATGAAGAGTACTGAGTGGTGGAATAGTTCTATATTTCATCTAGTGGTGTTGCAGAGTTTTTGAACTGCTGCGGTATAGAGCTTATAGCTTAGCTTTCCACTGATCTCCTATCTCACTTTATTTCAAGGAAAAGTGTTTTAACAGGAATTTTGTGTTTCTAAATGTGGAAGGTTCCTTTGAGCCATCATTGCAGATCGTCAGTGGCAGACTGTCTTCCATCAGTTTCTGTCATCCATTTTTAAAACTATGTTAGCTCATGGCTACCAGCACATACTGCGTAGTGAGCTCCATAACTGGATTCTTCATACTTGATTGTATGAAGAAGTCCTTCCTTTTATCTTCCCTCTTCTATGGGTAGTTACAGTCTGTTTAGACTCTCAGTGTTCTTCAATGGTTTCATTTCTGGAAGTGCAAGGAAATTCCCTCACCCCGCTCCAACATTACAAAGTTGTCTTTTGGTGTCAGTGAGAAGCTGGGAATCCTGTTGAATGTTGGTTTTGACCTGATGATACATATGTGGTGAATATGTATAATAAGATGGGTCCTGATTGACCAGCTGCTTAGCTAAGGCATTCTACATTACTTCCAGACTTTTGATATTAAAGCAGCTTCATTTATTTATCGCTTCACACCACACTGAGCAGTCTCTAAGTGGTTTACAACTGTAAGCTAATTGCCCTCATCAAGCTGGGTACTCATTTTAGCAACCTTGCAAGGATATTAAAGTGCAGGATTGCTTTTCTAGATATAGAAAAATAAAAACATGCCTGTACATATTGCCTTTGGGCACACTCTACTACCCTAGCCAGTCATCCAGTGTTTTGGGATTAGTCCATAATTTTTTGGTAGTGAAATGGGGTTTCCCTGCTTTTTTTTTTTTAAACCTAGTGTATCCTTATCCTTTCAAGAACACATTACCTCTTATATATTGATGAAGAAGGGTGCAGCCTGGAATCAGCCCACTGTGATGGCTGTGAACTAGGAGAGGCATCCACAATGGCGCTCTTTCAAGGTGGAATCATATTCATTGACAGCATACTTTTGTAGACTTAACAACAAAGAGTCTTGTGGCAATGTAAAGGCTAATAAATGTATTATGACCTAAGTTTTTGAGAGCATCTAGTAGCCTGCATAAGTTTATTTCATAATCATTTGTTAATCTTTTTAGTGTCACAACACAAGGCCACCAGAAATTGCTTCCAATTATGTGTGGTCAACTGAAGTCTGCTGACCTCCAATTTTTACCCTGTAAAGTTATAAAATAGGAAAAATATAAATAATATATAACATAGCCAACAGAAACACTTTAAGAAAAGCTATATTGAACACACAAATGTTTCACACTGACTCTCATACAACATTCATCATAAAATATCATACACAAATGGTGCAGAGTAGAGAAAGCAAAGAATATAAGAGAACTAAATATATTTGACTCTGCAACTTCATCAGCAGTAAAACATAAACTTGTAAATAATGGATTCTCCCATAAATATATAAAGTATAGTGTTTAACATGTGCGTATAATATTAACTTCAGTTATATTTATAGCAGAACCTAATAGGGGACAAAAAAACTTTACTCAGTATAGAAATGTAAGCTTCAGAATGTGCAAATAAACTATTTTAAATTAACAAAGTGCCTGATGTGGTTATACAAAAAAACTTACTTTATATCAAAATAATGAGCTCATGAACAGTACTGTAAAATAGCTAGGCTACTTTTGTAACGTTCCCCCCCCCCACACACACAAAATGGTTACAGCATGGAGGGGCAAACATGGTGGAAAAAAGATTTTTACGAATTCAGGAAGACTTTGAAGATTGTTCTGCCTACCTCAGTTCTGTTTTTCTTGCTTTCTTTGCATCAGTTGCAAAACAGTGCAGAGTCTAGCAGTTTAGTTTTGTCCAACATTAATATTTTCATTGTCCATAAATCAATTGGTTTAGGAAATGACAACTTGTAGTCATGGAAAACAAAAGTGAATCTTTTAAGAAAAACTATATCAAGAATAATAATAAAATAACACTATATGGAATAATAAGTAAATTTAGCATTTATGGTTGTTAATGAGCAAATATATTCTTTTATGATGCCTATATCAAGTGCTGCTGCTGCTGCTGTTCCTCCTCCAATATGGATAGTTCAGCACAGGTTTAAACTTTCCCTAAGGAGTAATTTGATGAAAACATCTGCCTATAATTTACAGGCACCTGAAACGCAAAACCGGGGAGAAAATTTAATTATGGAACCTTGATTTAGACAATGTGGTTAAATGCAGGGAGCATGGTTTAACAGTCCTCACTTAGAAGAATGCGTGACCAGAATAATATGTCAGAGGCTATAGGATTGTACGTTTTCAATGTTTAAAGTGCACTGTATGTTTTATAACCACAATAGTATGATGATTAGAGAGAGACTTTAAATCTTTCTGTGTGGGAAAAATGTTGTTGTTGTTGTTGTTGTTTTACTAAGACTGAGAATATACATGTTCATTTCCTCAGTTCCAATTCCCTAGTCAGAAAAGAAACTCACTGGATGACCTTGGACCAATAAATTGTCTCCCAAACATAACCTACCTCACCAGGTAACTGTGAGAATAGCCTTAGTCAGGGAAGAAATAATGTACAATGTTTTGATCTCTCAGGGGGAAAGGTGGGATGAAAATGTAATTAAATACCATCTATTTGTACAAAGAATATTTGAACAAAGTAGGCTTAAAGGCACATTACACATTAGTGTCATGGATCATCTCACTGAGGAGGTTTATATACCCTAGAAAGGTTTATACTCCCCCATTCCTCTGTGCTGTTCAGTTCAACCATCCAAAAAGAAAAAAAAATACACTAAACTCAGGTGCCAGCTATGTGCAGAAGAGTTTCTAAGACAGGTGTGTCCTTCAGCAAGGTTTCCTTCCACCTGTCTGAGAAAAGGAGTCTCCATTTCTCCTTCTTCCCAGGCTTCAGGTCATGCGTGGGGGCTTCATGATAAAAACACACATCATCTATGACCATTAGGCTTTCTATCTAGGCTGATATGAATTGGAGTGCAACAACATTTGGAGGCCAAGATGTTTAGGCATTTTGAGCTTGATCTTCCCAGCTAAACATTATGAAATTGGTATTTTTTTTTCCAAAAGAGGTGAAAGAGCACAGGTAATTACAGAGAAGAAATAGAAAGGAAAACAAATCTATCTTCACACTGAGTGTCTGTGTTGGAATTGTTCATCACTCAGCCCTACAAAGATTTAGCTTTATTACTAAGATGTTCTAGTGTCTGGAGAGAAAAGATGGAAGGTATTCTTTTGGAAAAGGATGAATCTGATGTTACTTTTTATTAGAGATTTTCCCCTCCAAAAGACACACTAAGGAAAGAAAGGTTTAGCTTGAGCCCCTGGCCCAGTGAGCTAGTCTAAGATGCTAAATTAGGATCAGTGGTTGCTATTAAGATTCCCACAGGCAAGTGTGGAGTGACAGTACTTTATAATAAATAAATAATAATAAATTATTTATTTATATTTCCCACCTCTCCCTGCGGATTGAGGCGAAGTTACAACCTGATAAAATCACATATAATTACAATCAATAAAATGGAACAAATCAAATACAATACATCACTTCAACAATAATAATGTCAGATAAAGCTAACTTATCAGAGATGATAGTTTTGTAGCAGTAGGATTGCAAAGAATCATTGTCAAGGATTAATGGATGGATATCATAAACAGGGTCAGATGGATAGGACCACCGGAAGAGCTCCGTCTTGACTACCTTCTTAAAAGCGTCCAAGGTGGTAATAAGACAGATCTCTTCCGGCAAGCCATTCCACAATTTAGGAGCAGCAGCAATAAAAGTTCTTTGGGAAGTCATAGCCAATCTGGTCCTTTGTATTTCTAACAAATTCTTCCCAGATGTTCTGAGAGTGCATGGCGGATTATGTAGAGAGAGATGTTCCTGCAAGTAACTCGGACCCAAGCCATGTAGGGCTTTAAAGGTAATAACCAACACCTTGTACTGTGCCCAGAAGCTGATTGGCAGCCAGGGAAGTGATTTTAATACGGGTGTTATATGGTCCAACCTGGAGGTACCAGTGACCACTTTGGCTGCCATATTTTGGACCAATTGAAGCTTCCGAACTTGGCGCAAGGGTAGCCCCATGTAGAGCACATTACAAAAATCAAGACGAGAGGTTACCAGTGCATGTACCACTGCTTCAAGGTCCCTTCAGTCCAGGTAGGGTCGCAGGTGGCGTATCAACCAAAGTTGATAGCAACCACTCCTGGCCATCGCATCCATTTGAGATGACAACTGTAAGGACAAGTCCAGGAGTACTCCTAAGCTGCAAACTTTGTCCTTTAGGGGAAGTGTGACCCTGTCCAGAACAGGTTGACCAATTTCCTTCCCTGGACCTGAGGTTCCTATCACTAGTACCTCTGTTTTCTCTGGATTCAGCCTGAGTTTGTTTTCCCTCATCCAGCCCATGACCAACCCAGGGCAGGCATTCAGAGGAGAGAGCCCATCCTTAGTCACTGCAACAGTCGGAGACATAGAGAAACATATTTGGGTGTCATCCCTACTGATAACACTGAGCCCCATGTCTCCAGATGATCTTGCTCAGTGGCTTGATGTAAATATTGAACAGCATGGGGGATAGGATGGTGCCCTGAGGGACGCCAGATGTCACCTCTCTTTTAGAATTCTTTCTTTGAATTCTCGTAACATGTTAATAAGGGATACAAAGCGGTCTGCAATTTAAATTCCTTAGAAAATGTAAAGGTCTAGTCTAATCAGATGGGTGATAAAAATGATGGGAGGAGAAAGGAAAGAGAAGTTCATAGGCATTTTGGCAGACATTTCAGACAAGCTATTTTTGAAGACCCAAGATTATTTAGTGATTGTTTTTCCTGGATGGTCACTGACCAAGTTGAATGTACAAAGATGGTGGGTGATTATACAATTTAGTACTAGAGATGACTGTCAGAATAATGAGCTGAAATGGCATAATGTTTGAGATATAGGTAGGACTTTTCAGCCATAAATTGTTTTTCCCAAAGGGTACCTGCCACCCACATACAAAAATGTACCTGGAAGCTGAAGGAAGCCCCAGGGTTTTGCAGAAATATCAAGGCGGGGGGAGGGGGGACCTAATGAATCAAATGGGACAGTAATAAATATACTCACTGGCTCCAGAATGTGGGATGATCAGCAGTGGAATGGAACACTCATAGGGTTTCTAGTTCAAGACTATCACAGGCCCTCAGATTTCACCACCAAAACCTGGGACCCATTGAGGTGCCACAGGAGGTGTGTTCTGGTCATGTTACAAGGGGCACCTCCTAGTGATTTCATTAGGCGTGAAACAGTAAGCATCAACCACACTTACACAAGAATATGTAAACCTGGGTATATATCTATCCGAAAATGGAACACTAAAGCGTCAATGTATGTTTTGGAATTATGAAATACCTCAATGATAGTGGCTAGGTTACTTAGCCATGGGGTCTAGTCCCTATGTATACCAGGTCCAGAGACAAGAAGAATTCTAGAGGCAAGCTTCTAAGTAGTTTATTGTAAAAAGGGGAACTCAACAATCATCCAATACATACAACCACACACACTCATAAGGACTAGGAATTTCAAAGGTGTAACCTTGGAACAGAGAAGGCCAAACCAATTTCCATACCTGAATTGAATAGTTTCTCCACTTGTTACAGGTCTGGAGATAAAAGGAACTCACTCACTATCGAGGCAAATGGAGGTTGGCAAGCGAGAGAGGGGTTATCCAAGAAAATTGGCAGCATTTGGTGCCTGATACTGGACTAAGCTAGGGAAACAAAGAAAAGTACCAGTATATATAGGTAATTTTAATAATAATAATTAATAATAATAATAATAATAATAATAGGATTTATTTATATACTGTCCAATCACTGGGAATCCGAGTGGTTTACAACAGAGGGGATAATAGACGGTTCCCTGTCCTCAGGCTTACAATCTAGCCCTGGGACAAAATTTAGGGTATATAAAAAAACCAAATGTGGGTGCTTCCTTTGAAATGGATTTGAACCACTTTGAAGTTGGTTTTCAGAGGTGGTAACATTGGGGTGTGAATGTGGGTAATGGAAGCACATTTCTGAAGTCAGACAGATTAGTAGGCAAGGATACCAGGGCCAATGACTCCTTGGCATCATCCCATTATGGACATTTCACACCTCCTCAAGGATGTCTGGAAAAACAAGACACAGGCAACTCTTATTGCTAGCTTACATGTGATGAAGGAATCCCAGTAATGGCGTTCACTATAGGGTTATACAAGGGCAAATTAACCTGTATTTTTGATATCAAAAGAGGAGGGGTGTAAGGAGGCTAACAAGTATGCCATTCAAATAAGGAAAGTCTAACAAATTACAAAATAGCCATGTATTAATAGGAAGACAAACTTCACCAGTATTGATACTTATTAAAAATAATATAATATACTAAACCATAATATTGTCAAGTGTAATTAACCTTTAGAACTCCTTGAAATGTACAGGACTATGTGATTTAATTCATTAACTCGAATCCCCTGGCAAAATGATGAGTCTGACTTTGATTAAAACTTGGATCTTTTTTTAAAAAAGCTATCCTTTAAAATTAAAGCCAAATTCTCAAGGTTATTACATTGTATATTTCAAACAGCCTGGTATTTAAATGAATTATTTTAACACTTGGAGTAATATTTTAATCTTCAGTAAATAAAGTACCCGTTAGTTTCTGAAAATTAGTTGGCATTTGATAGGGAGAACTCAGGTTTTTCACTGTTGTTGAGAAAAGAATGCATTAAAGATGTATTCAAATCCCAGTGAGTACTGATAAAATACTTCACCTGGGAATTGTTGATGGGATTAGGTGGGAGGAGGGAAGAGGATGGGCTTTCTCAAAGGCACTTTGAGAAAAACGTGAGCACCATCAAAGAGTACTGCTATACTTCGAAGCAGCCTTGTTCAATTAGAACTTATTAGTCAACATAAATCTATTAACTTTTTTGGAGTGCTTTCACAGCATGTCTGTTATAATCCTCTTTTCACCCCTAACCACATTTCATTTTAAAAGTTTTACATTTTGCTTCACAGACATTGGTACATACATTTATAGTGGGTTATTATGCCAAGATCAGCTAATGGCGTGCTTTCTTTTTCTAATTATGGGGAAGAAATAGGTCCCCAGAGGATGCAGGCTATATTGCCAGTAATAGTAGCAGAGTGAAAACTGAAGGAGCAAACAAAACATTCTGTCACTGGGAAAAACTCCCTGTAGCACTGGTGGAGAGAAACAGTCAATCACTGATTTCCTTTCATTTGCATCTTGGTCAGGAGAAAAGGAAAAACTATTATGCAAAGACAATATCTTATCCTTTGGGACTGCAGCATCCTAAAAACATGTAGTGTAGTGATGCATGTGATGTGATTGTCAAGTAGTGGAAACCATCTTCTGAACCTAAGTCACCAATTTTGCATCTCCGGTAAACAATCTCAGGATATTAGTTCAGAAATAAGCAACCTGTCTTGTCTAGAGCTAAAAGCGTACTGTGAACAATGAATGGCTGCAGTTGTTTGAATGAAGCAGAATTTCTGCATGTCTGTTTTGAAATACGGCACTGAACATGACGTCCTGTAAGTATACTTTGTATAACTGTGTACCAAACAGAAAACTGACTAGATCTCAATTCTTGTAAATTTGAACTTCTGGCAACATTGGTCTCAGCATCCTTGAGGTGTTTCATTAGCTCTTTCAGACCAAATTATATTACGCTGTCAGTGTGTGCAAGTGCCTTCTAGTTGCCTGTCAACTTGTGGCAACCCTATGAATTTCATGGGGTTTTTGGGGCAATAAATATTCACAGGTGATTTTACCAGTGCCTTTCTCTGAAATATAGCTTACTGTACCTTAGCCTGTCTATACAGTAAAAAACTGTAGGGAAGTGAATATAAACGTAGGGAAGTGAATGTAAGGAGTTGCCTAGTAACAGGTCTATTTATGCCAGTGCTGTCAACTTTTTGCCATTGGCCCATTTTTGCCAGTGCTGTCAACTCTGATGGTCAGTGGCTCTTTAGTGTTTCAGGCAGGACTGTTTCCTAGTCGTACCTGAAGATCCCTGGTGTTGCCTCATGACTGTCCATCCAAGTAGTAAATATGTCCATTGTTCACCCATCCTTAATTTGCTAAATCAGGTAAGATAGGTTTGTTCAGAGTGATAGTGGTGAGGAGAAGTAAAGGTAATTACTGGAAATGAGAAACATCATCTTCTTAGCTTTAAAGTAGTCATATATCAAGTCTTCACAATATTTTATATTGCTCTGTGTCATTAGGTTGTCTGGGAGCTAATGGATGAAATTAGCTCACACCCAAAGCTCCATGCATAGAAATTAGAGATGGTCACTACTTTTGACAGAGTTTTCTTTAGAAACAAGCAAGAATTCTGAGGCCTAAATCCAAGGTTTAGAAGTTTATTGCATGGAGCTTGTAGAACGAGATCAGAGCGAAACGAAAGGGGGTGGGAAGGGAATAGAGTGGGGAAAGGATGCATATTGCCGCACGAGAGAATGCTGCTGATGCTGCCGGAAGTCCTCAATCCGTTCCCCATCCGTACCACAGCAGTCGACTTTCAAGAACGATTCTGAACAGTTGTTGAAAATCGGCTGCCTTGGGATGGATGGGGAACGGATTGGGGAATTCCGGCGGCATCGGCAGCATTCTCCCATGTGATAATATGCGTTCTTTCCCTGTTCCGTTTCCTTCCTGCCCCCTTTTGTTCTGTTCTGGTCCCGTTCCACAAGCCTCGTGCGATAAACCCTTTAGTCTCAATTACAGTAAGTACGGTGGGCCCTCCCATTATGCAGGGATCCATTCCGGAAACCTCCAAGTAAGGGGAAATCTGCTTATGCTGGAGCCCCATTGAACTAATGGGGCTTGTGCCTGTGGCATGCAGCGCACGGCCTGTTAGTTCTTCCGAGGCACTCGAGGGGTTCTTCCAGTGCAGCTTTCAGCATATGCTCAAGCTGCGTATGGTGTGCCCTGCGTAAAACGCGGGTGCACTGTACATTAAATTGGTGTAACTAAAGTTTTGACTTACCAAGTTTTTGTTGATTTAATGAGTTTAATCCAGTCAGAAAGTAACAATTGGATTTAGGTCTTAGATTTTGGTTGAATGTGACTGGGAATTTTCTGTTGTTGTTGTTGTTGTTGTTGTTGTTGTTTAAAAGAAAACCGAGAACTGTCTGGGTTAATCTGTGAGACCAGATTGTTTCAGTGTCCACCTCCATCATTCATTCTTTTTCCTCTCTGTTTCTCACATAAAGTTATGGACAGTGGTAGTTGCAGTTCTAAGTTCTCCTTCACACATAAGCTGCTACCACATTGCAGAGTTAAGGCATTTCGACACTGCTTTAACTGTCATGACACCATCATATGAAATCCCGGGACTTGTACTTTGTTGTGGCACCAGAGCACAGAAGGCTAAATATGTCACATAACTACATTTATTCCATAAATAAATAAATAAATAAATAAATAAAACTTTAATTTATATCCCGCTTTTTGTTCAATCAAAGCGGCATACCACCTTTAAAAATACAATATATACAATTCCCCCCCTTAAAAAAGGATTAAAGAATTCTATCCATTAAAATTACAAACAATAAAATCTAAAAACACTAATACAATAATAAAATAATGGTGGGCAGTATCTTCGCTTATATATAAATAAATACCATTGAGCCATAGCAGTTTAAGCAGTGTCAAACTACATTAATTCTGCAATACTGATGCAGCCATAGTATCTGAATATACTTTGCCTATACATGGATAAAATGAGAGGTACTGTGCTTTCTAGACATCCATGCATATCCTTTGTTTTTTCCATATTTGTTGCATTTCAACCTGGAATTGCAATTGGTTTAACTGACATTATTACCACTTTATGTGCACTAGACATTTAACACTGTGAAGGTGCAAAATATTTTTATTGTGGCAAAAGGGTTAAGTAAACGACCCCCCACCCCGAATATTTCTGCAAGGCACCTTAAGCTAATAAGCCCAGTGTTTCAGAGTTTCTGTTTTTCTAATCCCCTTGATAACATATGAGGATGGAATATAGAATTGAATCATTAAATTTATAGCTGTATCTTAAGCATGTATGCTTACTTCTAATCTGATATCTCCGTTGAAAGATATATTGTGTTACGTTTGTTTCATCTTTTTATTCACTTCTCCTTTTGAAAAAATGTGTTGATGTAGAGCAGTGATTCCCTAACTGGGGGTGTTAGAAAGATCCAGAGGACAGTGAGGGAAAAGGGGGCAGTGAAAAAAAGTATTGGTGCACAAGAAAGATAAAGGGAACCAGCAGCCTTTAGGACCATGGTGGGGATGTGGAGTTAGAGCATATGGTGGCAGGGGAGAAGTGGTGGCAAAAAAGGAGTGAGTTTTACTGGAACTTGGCTGGCAGGTTTGAGCTGCACTTCTGCTCCTGCTTTCTTTTGGCTGAGAGGCTGAGACAAGAAGTAGCAGAAAAACAATATTTGTGCAGGATGGGGTGGGGTGGGTGGGGTGGGGAGATGACTTGAAGCTGTGTGGGAAAGACAAGTCTCTGGGGAAGGAGGGGAATGAATACCTGGTGTTGATACTTTAAAAAAGCCCATTGCTTCTCTCAGATTGAGAGTCCTTCCACATTGGGGAGAAGCTTCTTCCTTTGCCTCCCTCTTTACCTTAACCAAAAAGCCAGTAAAGCAAGACAGAGAAGGCTCTCATCCACATCCACCTTTGCCGCAAAGCCAGCATGGGCAAGAAGCTTCTTGGTTGCTGCTCAGCCAGTGCTGAGTTGCTGCTCCGAAAGTGACCGGGTGCAAAGAGAGCAGTTACCAAACAGCTGGTTGAACAACAACCAAGAAGTCTTTCACCCACACCGGCTTTTGCCACAAGGCCTATTTGAGCAAGAGGCTTCTCACTTGCTGCTCCATCAGCTGTTTGGTTGCTGCTGCCAAGGTGAATGGCTGCCCAGTTGCAGCTTGACCAGCTGCTCAGGTGCTGCTCCCTTTGTATCTGACCATCTTGGGAGCAGCCACTAAGCAGCTGGCTGGCCAGCCTTCCTTTTGCTATAAAAGTCATGCGGGCAAAAGGGAGGAGTAGACCTCAGCCATTGCTGTATTCATACATGAGAGGCAGAGGAGGATATGGTGGAGAGCAAACAACAGACCCAGTGGTGTCACTGGAGGGGGGGTTGTGGGGTGTGATTTGAGCATTTTATCCTCCTGGAAAAATCGGTATATATTCAAACTAAATTGGGAAGAGGTATTGTATTTGCATAAGGGCCTATGGCTATGCCAGTAACAGACAAATTGAATGTCAGATGGCCAAGTTGAAGCACAGATTCTTGGTCCCTGGTTTCAGTGAATTTATCTGCCACATCACACTGTTGAATCATGTTCAACTTGTAGTCTACTAAGGGATCTAGGAGTCTTAGTAGACCACAAGTTGAACATGAGTCAACAGTCTGATGTGGCAGCTAAAAAGGCCAATGCGATTCTAGACTGCATCAATAGAAGTATAATGTCTAGATCAAGGGAAGTAATACTGCCACTCTATTCTGCCTTGGTCAGGCCTCACCTAGAATACTGTGTCCAGTTCTAGGCACCACAATTCAAAAAGGATGTTGAGAAACTGGAGTGTGTCCAAAGGAGGACGACCAAAATGGTGAAAGTCTGGAAACCATGCCTTATGAGGAACAACTTAGGGAGCTGGGTATGTTTAACCTTGAGAAGAGACGGTTAAGAGGCAATATGATAGTCTTGTTTAAATATTTGAAGGGATGTCATATTGAGGATGAAGCAAGCTTGTTTTTTACTGCTCCAGAGAATAAGACCCGGAACAATGAATGCAAGCTACAGGAAAAGAGATTCAACCACAACATTGGAGGAACGTCCTGACACTAAGAACTGTTAGACAGTGGAACACACTCCCACAGAGGGTGGTGCAGTCTCCTTTCTTGGAGGTCTTTAAACAGAGGCTTGATGTCCATCTGTCAAGGATGCTTTGATTGCGAGTTCCTGCATGGCAGGGGTTGGACTGGATGGCCCTTGTGGTCTCTTCCAACTTTATGATTCTATGATCTTCCATCCGAACGTTTACATTTATATATTGCCTGGAGACTTACCTTCTGAGTCTCAGTGGTTCTTAAGGAAAGAAACAGAAACTGTATAGGTCAGTACATAATTAGCCAGATGGTAAATTTGTAAAGAAAATATAAGTATACCTCCATTAATGAAATAGTTGAGTTCCTGGGCATTGGTTCTTTAACAGAAAATTTGCTTGCACAGGTAGAAATGAACATGACATGAAATAATACATATAGGATTCTATGCCACAAAAAAAAGAGCACTTTAACATGTTTTCAAGTCCTGTCTTGGAGGTCAGCCATGGCCAAAGTACCAAGCAACATCTGTAAGAGATGAGACAGTAGCAACCCCCAGCTGTGTACAGAAGGATACTTGCCACTTACAGTTCTCAGAGGTCAGGCAGTCCATGTCAATAGGGTATAGCAAGAAAGCCATGGTTCCAGTCCAAGGGAGTATCTGGTACCCTGAACGACCTGTGATGCAGGGTCCAAGGTTCTTTGGGGAAATGAACGGTCCTTCTGAATGGTCAGTTGTTACAACAACCTCCTGAGGGAATTGCTGGATTATTTATGGCCTGGTAGCCTCTCACAGCTGTTGCTTGATTAATGAGCATTTCCTATATAAATGCTCTCCCTCTCCCCTCTCTGTTCCACTGCTGTAGGTGCTGTCCAGTCTGTCTTTGAAGATTTTCATACCAGTTCTTAAGCTCTGGTAAATCACCTCTAAAACACTGAGAAAGCACGCGCGTGTGAAAGCCTGGTACGCTTCCTTATTGTCAGGGAATTGTCGGCTCCCTCCAGCATCACTGAATCGTTCCAGGAGAGGGAATTTCCTCTGAACGCAAAGTTTCCGTTCAGAGGAAATTCCCTCTTGTGGAACAAAAGCCAGCGCTTTTAGCCCATCAGCTTCAGACCACAATCAAAGCACAGATTCCAACAGATGGCCATCCAGCCTCTGTTTAAAAACTTTCAAAGGTGATTTCACTACACTTATGCCACTGTCAAACAGCTCTTACCATCAAGCTCCCTTTGAAATGTTTAGGTGAAATCTCTTTTCCTGTAGTTTAAACCCATTGCTCTGTGGCCTAATTCAGAAACAGCAGAAAGCAAGCTTGCTCCATCCTCAGTATGACATCCCTTCAAATATTTAAACATGGCGATCATGTCACTCTTTAACCTTCTCTTCTCTTATCTAAACACACCCAGCTCCCTAAGCCACTCCTCACAGGGCATGGTTTCCAGACTTTTCACCATTTTGTCCTCCCTCTTCTGGACATGTTCTGACTTGTCACATCCTTCTTGAATTGTAGTGCCCATAATGGGATACAGTATTCCTGGCAAGGTCTGACCAACCAAAATTGAGTGTTATGTACTATTACCTACCTCAATCTCATGTTGATGCATCCTAGAATTCTTTTCTTTAAATGAAGACTGAGGTATGTACACATTGTTCCCAGAATATATAAAATTTATAGGCTATTTTGTTTTTCCAGAGTAGTGGCTATGTTAGTATGTTGCAGTATAAGCAACAGAGTCTTGTGACATATCAAAGATTAAAAGGTTTTATTAGCCCTAGGCTTTTCTGGATTCCACTCCACTGCAGGTGCCACAAGTGTCTGAAGAAGTGGGCAACAGGTTACTAAAATGCATGCCTACTAAATTTTGTCACTCTTTTAAGTTGCCATGGGACTCTTTACTATTTTTCTTTGTTTGTGTGTGTGTGCGTTACTACTTAGAATACTTCATTTGTGTCAAAGAACAACATTCATTCTCAACAAACACTTTAAAACCTTAGGCTGTTCTTGCATGGCAGAGGGTTGGACTGGACGGCCCTTGTGGTCTCTTCCAACTTCATGATTCTATTAAATTCTCATGTATTGCAGACTCTTTTTCTTGGTCTCAATGGAGTTCAGTCCCACTAGTGGTTCTATTTTTGAAATGTTTTGTGGAGTCTCCCCCCCCCCCCCCCGGCTTACATGGACATATTTGCACAAAATATTGATGGTGCTGAAAAAGTCAAGGAAGTCTTTTGGGGGCTTTTGGACTGAGAACCTTAGTTTGGATCTACTGTGAGTCATGGGAATAACATTTGATTGTGCTAAATAGTTTTGAGTATCTCGCCCTTTCTAAAACATTCTGTATTTGGTAGAATGAGAAGAAACTGAGAAGCTGTGGATAAAGCACATAATTGTCCTTCCACAATAACAGATTTTCT
>NC_056526.1:75211800-75220976 GCF_019175285.1 Sceloporus undulatus
AGTTCAGTCCCACTAGTGGTTCTATTTTTGAAATGTTTTGTGGAGTCCCCCCCCCCCCCCAACCGGCTTACATGGACATATTTGCACAAAATATTGATGGTGCTGAAAAAGTCAAGGAGGTCTTTTGGGGGCTTTTGGACTGAGAACCTTAGTTTGGATCTACTGTGAGTCATGGGAATAACATTTGATTGTGCTAAATAGTTTTGAGTATCTCGCCCTTTCTAAAACATTCTGTATTTGGTAGAATGAGAAGAAACTGAGAAGCTGTGGATAAAGCACATAATTGTCCTTCCACAATAACAGATTTTCTTTTTTAAACATGGGACTTCAGCCACATTTGGGTAACTGAAAGTTTGCAGCTGAAATCTGGTATTATAACTGCACATTTGTACTGATTTAATTGCAGGGTAAAGCTACATTATTATCCTTGAAAGGCTGCAGTGATACTCTGCCTTTTCCTCCCCATATCTACTAGAAAAAGAATCCCTTCCTGGTTATGGCCATTAAGTTGCTGGCAGTATGATGACTAGATTGCAGGGTTCAATTTCCTCTCCCTTCCTCTGAAATGAAGAAGAACAAAAAAGGCAGGGAGGCTGCTGTATTTGTGACCCAGTCAATCAGACAATGGTATGTGTTGCAAAATAGGAATAGAAAAGGTTTGCACACTTTGTGTACATTGGTTTTTTGACAATATAATCTGCATGGCAGTTATACCCAGACTGCTGGGACACAACAGCTATATGTGTCTCAAAATTACACTCCATAAATAAAGGTTCCTATCAGCCCCGAGTTGTCCCTTACAGATGAAGCTGCTGCTGTGCTCTGTGTGATTCACTGCTTTGGCCTTCTTTCCTTCCTTCTAGTCAGCTTGCACTGGAAGCAGGTAAATTCTGCTGCGTTGCTGCATCTGGTGGGATTGGATCATTCAATCATTTCTAGTGCAAATGCACAGAAGAATTATCCACTGTCAGAAGAAGCTGCCTTTGCACACCACTTGTGGGGTTACTGCAGTAAATAAATTGGATAAAGGTTACAGCCCTACTGTTATCCCTATCTGCTATGTACTCTTTTATGATTTTGGAGTTGACCTTTTCCATTAACACACTATGTGCCTTTGGGCAGGCCACTCTTCCTTCAAGGTGCTCCCACCTGCCATAATAGGAGTGAATTCTCTGGCAGACATGACACTGTCCGTGGTGGGTAGGTGAGTCCGGATGTTGTCCTGAATAGTAACTTTTCCAAGCTGTGTACCTTACTGAGATCGCTGTAATGGTGTTTGTCAAACCTAGTGAAGAGTCAAAAGCACTAAAATTCCCAAGTACACTCTACTTCAAAGTATTTATTTATTTATATATTTAATTATTTTAACCTACCTTATATCATCACATCTGAGGGTAGGGCACAGTTAGTAAGATCACTTTAACCACTTTAGAGCAGCTGGGGGTGTTGTTGTTGTTGTTGTACATCAAAGGCATTGCATATTATGTACCTTATTTTTGCAAAGGAGCCCTGGTGGCACAGTGGTTAAATGCCTGTACTGCAGCCATTCACTCAAAACCACAAGGTTGCGAGTTCAAGAGCAGCAAAAGGGCTCAAGCTCGACTTAGGCTTGCATCCTTCCGAGGTCGCTAAAATGAGTACCCAGACTGTTGGGGGCAAATTAGCTTACTTGCTAATTAGCTTACTTGCTGTTCACCGCTATGATCTTTGGAATAGTGGTATATAAATAAAACAAATTATTATTATTATTAAAGCAAAGCAACAGCAAGACAGGCTCTCAACTTTGTGCCATCCCCAAAGAGCTGAATCCACAAAGGGACAACTTTTCCAGTAGGGGACCCACTGTTGCTGCAGTCCCATTTATATTTCCCAGTCTAGGAAGCTAACAGAACACAGCTGGGGAACTTCCTGGAGACTACTAGTCCTTGCAAGAGGCAGTTCATGCATTTGTGACAAATTCACTCTAGGACTCTCCCAGAGAGAAGGAAAAGGTGGCAGATGGTATACACATTTGCTGGCAAGCTCCCTGTCTCTCACTCCCAGTTGGTCTTCAGGTCCTCCTCTCTCTTTACTGGGATGCCTGCAGAAACCTGCAGTAGCCCTTCATATATTCTCCAGCTCAGTGAGCTAAGGCTGCGGAACCACAATTCAACATGCTGGTCATGTCTTTACATAGAGCCAGGCTTTTTGAAGGGCCATTTCTCCCCATTTTTGAGCTCAGTAGAGCTCTTAAATCTTATGGAGTGAACTTTCTCTCTGTCCTGCTACCTTTTCAGGCTTTAGGTGAGAGCGCGAAAGATGACCTTCTTGGTGGCTGCTGCCAGACTTTGGAACTCCCTCCCTAGAGAGGCCAGTATGGCTCTGCCCTCGCTCTTCCTCTGTCAACAAGTCAAAACATTTTTATGCCATCGGGCTTTTAGAAAACTGGGGTAGGCTTTTAATGCTGTATGGTACTGTTTTTAAAATTTTGTATGTATCTTTTAATGAATTTTAATGTTTTTAACTTTGTTTTTATTACATTTATACTTTTATTGAAGCTTTTGTATAGTTTTAATTTGTCTTGTTTTTAAATATGCTATTAGCTGTCATGACTTATTATTGAGAAAAAGATGAGATATAAAGGAATACTATCAACAACAATATATTTTTAAGCTAAGTTGTATCCTACCTTTCTCACATAGCCATTAATACATGACACAATATAAACACATAATATAAGTAAATAAATAAGTTGACTCACACAGTCCATCCTATAGTGGCAATATAAAAAGCTAAGCTTAGCCCAAGGGACCATTGAGAACACTCAGGCTTGTAACTTCTGGGAAGCTTTAAATATCAACTTTAAAAAAAGGGGGGGGGACGGGGCAGGGGAAGAAACCAAATAAGCAATGACGCACTACAAAATTTGGAGACAGATCTATCAATCCCAAACATTACCATCGATGGGAGTAAATATAAATTCTTATTCAGTTGCTTTTGATTCACTGATGATTCAGTTTTTTCGCCCCTTCCATGATTGATTCTGTTATGAAAAATGTGCAGATATCCAAACTGAATTATGAAATCTTCTCTGAATTACAAAATGGGAAAGTTATGCTAATTTGTAGCCTTGTATGTCACTTGAACTGTTCATTAAGCTTTTGTGCAATTCCAATTATATATTAATGCCCTACACTGGAAATGTATCCTATGAATCTGCTGGAAAAATATGTAGGTAACTAAGCATGTCCAATATTTAGGAAGAGATATGTGTAGTATGTATGTGTGTGTATATGTATTATTTGTGGTATATTTGCATATCTTTAATCAGGAAAATGACAATTTACTTAGTAAATAGGTTGCAGGAACAACTCTCCTCAATGCAAGGGACTTCCAACTGCTTCTTGTTTTGTTTTGTTTTGTTTTGTTTTGTTTTGGCATGTTTGACAGTACATCTGGCCATATGAGGGATGCCGTTTAGCACGTGTCAATAACCAAGGCTTTCTTAGCATTGGCTATAGACAGATAACACCTTCCAGGCAGTTTGTGGGCATGGTGATTAGACAATGCCATGCTAGGGCTGCATTGGGGCTGCCATAGGCAGCCCAAAAAGCAGTTGATATTTCTTGCTTCTTTCTGCAGCCCATTTGGGACTGCAGCAGTGGGTATCCTTGGGGCTGCGGCATCTGCGGTCCTGGGGCTATTGGGACGAGAGTGGCTTCTGGCTGTTCCTTCCTGCTTTTCTGTTTCGCCCAAAAGTTGTCAAGTGTGCTTCAAGGTTCTCTGCATTCTATTCTCAGTAAAGCAAACTTTAGGCTGAATAGGTTAACTTTAGGTTAAATGTGAATTAGAGTAGGCCCGTGTGATGACTGACAGTTGTAAATCACCACTTACAAGTGTTCCATAGATTTCAGTGGTTCTTTTCTAGTTGGGAATAAAATTAGATGTAGTTCCTTGTCCTCATTATATTCAGTTAATTTATACATTTCTGTTTCAGATCCTGGCAGATGCAATGTTCAATAGCGCTTATTCCCAATAAAGTGTATATAGGAAGGTTGCATAATCTCTTATCCCTCAAGCTTTAATTACACCTGTCACAGTGGCCCATGTCTAACTCCTCCAGGCCTGTGAAGAAAGAATGCACTATATTAGCATTGCTGGGAGGAGTGATGGAGTAGAGATTGACAGTATGTGTGCCTTTGCCTGGGACTTTGTGTCTTTCAGGTGTGACACTTGCAGCCTTTGGGAATTAGGCACTTCTTTTATATAGGACAGTAGCATCAGTGAAATAATTGGCACAACGTAATAGTGAAGAAGCTGAGCTTTGAGCCAGGAAGTGCCTCATTTGATCTTGATCTTCAACTGAATAGATCACCTTAATATTGATCTATTTTACAGTATTCCTTTAAAAATTACAGGAAGAAAATATAGGCAGATTCTATAAATTAAAAACATTATTATTGCCTGGTCAGTTTAGCTTCAGCATCGGGGAAATCATCTTGTACAGCTAAAAACCAGATTGATTTCCTCACCCAAGTAAAGTTCTGTCTTGTGCTGCATGAATCATGTAAATCAAGATGAGATAGAACAGGTTTCCTGGTAATTGTTGAATATATACTTAACTTCCTGAAAGCAGAAACCCAAATTCACATTCTTGAGAGCTAAATTAAACTATATTGGTTTCTTGCACATAGCAATATACTAAGCTGACATTATTCAAAAAGAAGTCACATTCATTAAAAACTTCACTCATTCACATTAGTTTAAAGAAGCAAATAGCTTCATGTTTTATACCACAGCATTTAATTGATTTAGCTTTGTAGTTGGTGTTGAGAAAAGAGGTGTATTGCTTTCTTGATATTACTTTTTATAGTTTGATTGTTTCACATTTTTGTTCACTGCTTCAGAGATAAACTTTCATTATCTTTCCGATATCTCTTCACAGAGAAGACTGCCATGACTGCAATGTAGTTATAAGTCTTTTGAATTAATTATGCATCAACTTACCATTTTGCAGTGTCAATATCTGTTCGCTTAGGACTGAAATTAAGTTTTCCTAAGATGTCACCCTATAAAATTTCATCTGAATGCTGTAACTTGGTAACTAAAATTAGTAATAGTTGAATTTCTCTGCCTGAAGGCAGCTTCTGATGCTGTCAAGAAGAACTCTTTAAAAAGCATGTAATGAGATAAGAGCATTGCATATATACCATAACTACTGCATGGTTTTCCTCTTTAAAACAAAACAAAAACCAACCAAACTTTCCACGTAAAGTAATTAATGAATCTTAAGGTAGTATATGATGCACAACTGAATATGGTGGTGAATATTGATGAGGCTGATGCCAAATAATGTCCAGTCCTGGGAGGTTCTTCTTTTGGAGGCACATCACAGTGTCATGGCTGGTGGAAAAGTGCTCTACCTGTGCAATGTTTTCATCTGGTAGATCCATGTTTGGTCCTCACTGGACACATTTAAATTTGCGTGTGAGACCTTTCAGATTTGGCAGACATTTAGTTTAATGTTTTAACATTTTTATAGTGAAACAGTTTACTTTTTCCTCTTGTACTACTAAACTTGATCTTAAGCTTATAGTTCCCTGTCTGTAGCTCACTGGTTCAATCTCCATTAAAGTCAGCCCTCTGATTGCGTATCCACGGTTTCAAGCATCCATGGCTTGAAAGTGTGTGTGTGTGTCCGTCCGTCCTCCAAAGCAAACCTTGATTGTGCTATTTTATATGAGACACCATTTTACTCTGCCATTGTATTTAATGGGACATAAGTATTCACAGAGTTTGGTATCTGGGGGGTAGGGGTGGAACTAAACCCCAGGGAATACCAAGGGCCACTGTATTTCCACTTCAAAGGCTCTAGTAAGAGGTGATAGGAAGCCTTCTTTTCTACCAGAGACTCTGGTGAACAACTGCTCATTAGAGTGAACAGCACTGACCAAGTGAACAACAGTTCTAAGAGACTCTTTGATGCTTCTGATATTAAGGCTACTATTATCCCCTTGTTCTTACTGTTACATCACAAACATTGTATTGTTTCTGAAATAATGTGTCTGTTTTATTTTGTATTGTGAACATTACATGAAGTAGTATTAAAAAGATACAAAATTATCCAAATAAAAAGATTATCATAATTAAACTAGCACAATAAATAGCAAGGGGCAAAATAATTATCCCAAGAATTAAGAATGCTGGAGCAAAATCCTTATGATGAGAGGTGATTCAAGTTTTATCCCCCCCCCCCCCCGGTACCAAAAAAAGTGTGTGGAGGGGTAGTTGGTGTGTTAAGTGCATGGAGACCAGGATTTGTCTCAGCCATGGAAATACACTGGGTGACCTTGGGCAAATCACACACTCTCAGCCACAGAGGAGGACAAAAGCAAAACCTCTCTGCACAAATCATGGCAAGAAAACCCCATGTTAGGTTCACCTTAAGGTCGCTGTAAGTTGACAGTGCCTTGAAGGTACAGACAATAATGAAGGAAATGGTTAGTGCAACATTCTCTCTATCTGTGTTTCTCCCTTCCTCTCTGATCTATTTGGATCCTTGTCATGGCCACTAAACTTGCTAGGAAATCTTAAACTTCTAGCATTCAAGATCTACATTAAAAGACATAATTACTTCACTAGAGTACAAACAATAATAACAAAACAGTATGGCCCTCATAGCTGCAGGAGATATATTCTCAGATGTACCGCAGATCATGAAAACCATGGTTAATAGTGAAACCTGTATTTCTGCTGGAGGTTGACCATAAAGTGGCACTGGAGAATCTCCAGATGCCTAGAAAGACTGCATTTTTTCAGACATGGGTAAGTGAAGCCATAGGTAAGAGTCCTGTGGAAATGGGGGTCATACTGTATAGAGAAATTACAGAATTCACTACCATAAAATGAAGTAATGACCAGTGACTTTGGAGAGCTTTCAAGGTGATTCAGCAAGGTCATGGGTACAATATGGCTGTCAGTAGCTACCAGTCACAATGACTATATATTACTTTCATTGTTGGAAGCATTGTGCCTCTAGATACCATTTATCAAAGAGCATTAGCAAAAGGAGCTCTACTGTGCTCATGCCCTGCTTCTGAGATTCCCAGTGTCTGTTGGAAAACCACTGTATGCACAGAATGCTAGACTAGATAGACTCTTGGTCTGATCCAGTGGTGATCTTATTTTCTTCTTATGGTAACTACAACATCAGAAGACAAAATTTTGTTATTTGTACATTTGTTGGTATGGCATGGGGAGAGACAAACTCTTGAGACAAGACCTGTACTATACATCAAATTAAACTTACACTTAATTTAATTTTCACCTAATCAGAAGAATATTCTGTGAATCACCAGAAGTATATTAATCCAATAACTTTAGCAAGAGTTTGGCTAATTTAGACAGCAAAGCCTGGAGAAAAAAATATATGGGATATTATAGCTGTCTGCTTCATCTGGAGCATTTCATGATTAAGCTACACTTCTGCCATTTTGTTAAGCTGATGACAAAAATTGTAATTTGATCATTTTTGTCATGTTCTATTTTGTGTTAGTAATATTTTAAATTACTGTTTTGTTTTTTCTCTTGATTCAGCAGATATATTCCGCTCTGCACAGAGCAACATATTAAGCAAAATGAATTCACTCTTTTTGAATGCTCAGTAAATCATAGAATTGGAACTGGCCTCATGGGCCACTGAATCCAACCCCCTGATCAGCACAGGATCTAATCCAGCCATCCTTTGCTTTCTCTGCAAAAGATGAAAGTGTAAAGAAAAATAGACAATTCTGAAAGAAATTGCTTTCTCACTAATTCAAGGAAATGTAGGGTAGCTGCTGTATTTGCATATGTTCTGTTAAAAATAACTGAATATTTGACAGCCTGGAAGCTGGAAATAGTTAGTGTCCATATATAAATATGCTCATGTATGAAAACACAGTGGTTTCATTCAGACATAGTGCTAAACCATGAACTATAGGAATTGTGTTTGGGGTGAGTTTCAGGCTTGCATGTTCTACTCTTCCCTCTCTTCTTTGGCTGCATTTATCACTGTGAGAACGAATTTGGAGGCATTTGCAATGGTTTTCAATGAATTGTGGTTTGTCATGTTCACCTTGTTATTTATTTTAACTATGGTTTGTATGAACATGATAGGATCATGAAGTATGACTTTAAGGTAGTTTATTCAAATAAACCATAATTAAAGCCAACTGCAGTTTTGTGCAGTTTAGATATATTACCCATCAAGAATTATTTGAAAATGGAAGCAAACACATAATCTCTTCAGTTAACTGAAATCTGGGAAGGGAGTTGTACATAAGGCCAAGATTCACCCAGGCTTCTGCCCTTAGCCCTAATCTGTAGTGTCTCTTTCATCCAATAAAGTTAGTTTGTATTTGGTCTTCTTTCAATTATCCACAGAATTAAGCTTGCAGTCTTAATGTGGAATTTGCCAATCATATGTAAGCCCATGAGAAAAAGTTGACCAGCATTAAGCCACACTTGTTTGGTTTGTCCCCATTTATTTGCTGATATGTTGCCATGGAATTCTTTCTTCCTTTTTTCTAAATGTAATCTTTAGCATCCCTTAACTTGGTCACTTGAGGCTCTTGTTACACTTTTATGTTTGTTAAGAAGGGGACATGCAAATTGCTTTAGTGATGAAAAGTGCAATATCAGGCGGATGTGTAGGTGTCATCTACTTAAGGGTCATATTTAGAATTGATAAAGCTTTCAGAATACTTAGCAAGCTTAGTCTTAACATAGTTTCTGAGATTCTTGTCCTTAGTGCTGATTGCTTAAGAGCCTTTCAGACAAAAACAGAAGTATGGGGCAAAACAGACTGCCCAAACAATGCCGGATTGCACACCGTGGCCCCAATCCAGCTATTTGCTTGTGCAAAAAAGAAGTGGCAGAATGCCTCTCCTTTTTGAGCAGGCAAAAAGCTGCTATCGTGGCTTTACAGCACTCCTGTAGCATGTGTCCTCTAAATGACACGCTCCTGGAGCATTGTAAAGCGGCTGCTGTGTCAACGGCCAGGCAACGTAACAACGGCATCCTGCTGGCTTGGAGGCATGCATTGTGTGTACTACACACCCAAGATGCCGGAAAGCTGGTTTTGTTTCCCAGTATGTCCAGCCCTATGTGAAGCATTTTAAGGTTCAAAATGCTCCTCCAAAAATATTTGGTTGTAC
>NC_056526.1:75223976-75231585 GCF_019175285.1 Sceloporus undulatus
TCAATGATGCATGCGTCCTAAGAGTCCAGAAGCCACACCAAAGCCACTCTCCAGTTCTTACGGCTGGAGCGTGGCTTTGGTGCGACTTCTGGACTCTTAGGACGCATGCATCATTGAAACACCATACCTCCATTGTGACTCGAAGCAGCTTTATTTTGGCTGTCTGTAACAGGCCTATGATTCTGACATGGTAATCAGTTATTGCTGCATATCTTAAGTATTGGATTATACATTTCTTTCAATCACACAATATTATTTTAGCAAAATAGTTTTTTTAAAAAACAGAATGATGTACATTGGGAACTTAGCTTACACCTGTGAACTTTAGGCTTTACCACATTATATATTCATAATGTGTATAGAAGAAAATCTTCTTAACTTTTCTTCTATATAATAAATATCTTTGATTTGCCTTTGTCCCAGTTTACTTTGAGAAAAAGATCATGTGAACGTAACATAGGCCCTATACAGACAGGCCAAAATAAAGCTGCTTCAAGTCGCTTTGGAGGTATGGTGTTTCAATGTTGCGTCCTAAGAATCTGGAAGCTGCACCAAAGCTGTACTCCAGTCCTTAGGACTGGAGTGTGGCTTGGGTGAGGCTTCTGGAGTGTTAGGATGCATGCATCATTTAAACAGCATACCTCCAAAGTGATTCGAAGCAGCTTTATTTTGGCCTGTCTGTATCAGACCAAAGTTAGGTGTTTGGCCCAAGGGCTGCTTTTAAAAAGACACATTTTCTAATCAAAATGACTTTTGTGCAGGAATGCTGGTTGTAGTTTTCAGATAAGTAATCTATTCTGTGTTTGGTTATATATTTGTAGTTTATACATGCACTTCTTTGCCCTAGCACCTGCTCTGTTCCCAGATGAATTGGTGTGTGTTCCACCTAAGCAGTGTGACCTTTGTTATGTCATAGTCCCATGAGTGCACAGTTTCAGTAAAACAAATGTGATGATATGATATATTTTATATATGTCATGAGCCGTGAATTTTAATTATGCTGACTATTTCTGAGTGCTGGAGTCAGTGCAGTGCATTTCTTAGATTCTTATAGCTAGAATTGTTGCACAGCTTTCAGAGATTTTGAAGGTTTGCTTTTTGGAGGCATTAGGTCATTCCAATCACCTGTGCATCAGGAGACTCTGCGCTTTAGTGAGAAAAAGAAAGATCAATTTCTGGCTGCCATTTCAAGCCCTCGTAAGAGGTTGAAAATACATTGGTTATTCTGGGACATAAAGGGTGAGTTTATATAAATAAAGTATTTATTTACCCAGAGACAGAAAGAAGTTATTGATTTTATATATTATATCTCAGTTTTTCTACATCTACATGGGTGCTTTTGTGTATAACAAGCTACATAACTGGAAAATATCCTAAAGGTGATATACGCCTACAGCAGCATATGGTTTTATGTTTAAAGAAATAAACTTATATTAAGTTATAGTGACATCTATAGGAGTCTCCTACAGTAGCTTTACTGGCAGACATCCCCTAAAATAACCTTCTGCCACCCTTTACTGATTTAAAGGCAACAGTATATCAGTTCTCTTTGTGTGCTGGCTGTGGAATCAAAAGCTGGCACACCATGAACAGAATGCATCCAGACCAGACCACAAGTGGGATTAACCACCTGTGCTCTGGTCTAGATTTAGGCCCCATCGTTCAGAGCAGGTTGTTTCAGAGAATCATGAAGGGCCCCTGTTGGCTGTTGAATCCAAGCCCCCCCTCCGTTTTCAGGGCAGGAAATTCAGCTAGGGCATCCCCATTAGTTAGCTATCCAGCATCTTTTTGAAGATGTCTAGAGAAAGAGGTTCTGCCACTTCTCCAGGTAATTGGTTCCAATTTAGAACAGTTCTTACTGTCCAGAGCCTTCTACTATTCTAATATAATAACAATCCTTCTAATATTCAGTCAAAACTTGTTCTCCTATAATTTAAAACCATTACACCTGGTCTTACCCTTTGGGATCGCAGAGAATAAAACCTGCACCCTCCTCTCTGTTGACAGCCCTTTAGATATTTAAAGAGTGCAATTATGTCTTACACACACACACAGAGAGAGCTTTCTTTTCACCAGGCTGAACATGACCAGCTCCCTTAACCTTTCCTCATATGTTTTGGTCCCCATACCTGTTATTGCTTGAATAATAATAGTTCCCCTTTCCTTGACTTCTGATCCTCTCTGATTATACACACACATTTTTCTGATTCCAATTTATTCCATCATTCCATTCTGATTCCCTGCCATCAATCACTTTTCCAGTCATTCTTCTATTACCATTTTTCTGGACAAATGATTTTTGTGCCAGTAGGCAGTAGAAGCACAGTTTAAAAAGAAGAAAGATAAATAGATCAGGTTATAGACACAGACGTGGCTGGTTAGCTACATCTTTGCTTATATCCTGATCTGTTTTAAAAGTAGCAATATTACACTTTCTTAGAGACTATGTACCAGCATTAATTTCTAGTCTGTTGATAATCCAAGGTCACTTCCTAAAACATGCTGTTCTCTAACTCAGAATCATCAGAAACCATGTATTTCTTAAGTGGTGGCATATAAAATATTTATACACTTACTGGTGCTTATGAGTCCCTAAGTTCAAAAAGTAGTTGAAATATAAGGCTCCTCTGTATAATGCTACCCCTGGAGCATTAATTCAGACACTTTGTTTCATAACACAAAACTAAAACATATTGATTTTCAATTCCTCCTTTCCCAAATGTGCTTGGATGATTGTTGGTCATTCTCAAGGCATGTTTGGCTACAGTATTAATATTTTTAAGTCTCACTTTTAGCGTGGTATACTCCTTTGCTCCATCCAATTCAGCTGATTTTGAGAGAAACATTGTTTTGCCTAATCAGTACTTGTTGTGTTCCTTCAAGTTATTTCTGATATATAGGAACTGTAATGTAAACTTGTCACAGGAATTTCTTGGGAAGAATTATTTAGAGGAGATTTGTCATTGCCTTCTGAGAGAATATAATTTGCCCAAGATTATCCAGTGAGTTTTCATGGCTGAGTGGGGATTCATACCCCAGTCTCCCAGAATCCTAGTCCAATATTCAAACCAATGGCCTTCTTAACATTTGTGTATAGAATTGAATATAAAATGGTCAGATCCCAGAGTCTCTGAATACAACTTTAGGAAGCAAAAATATTGGTGTGTTCTTTAACTAGCCTCAGCATACTGACTACAGACTTTCAGCTATCCTTCAGTTAAGTGACCAAAAAGTTCCTTTCATGTGATGCATGCCAGTCTCCTTAAAGCAACATGATGGGAAATTCTAAATTGTAGTTTAGAATCTGTCACAATTTTTTATTAGATATTTAACTAGAGCAAATTTTGCGTGACATCAGGGGTTCATCAGGTGGTCTATAGCACTTCCATTACAGTGGGTCCTTGCTTTCTGCTGCAGTTTGCTTACAGGATCTACCATGGATACCAAAATCTGTGGATGCTCAAGTCCCATTAAATATATTGGCATCGTGAAATGGCGCCCCTTATATAAAATGGCAAAAACAAGGTTTGCTTTTGGAAGTTATATTATTTTTGAATATTTTCTGGCCATGGATGGTTGAATCAGTAGATTCAAGACCAACTGTTTTTAGAGGGCCAACTGTATTTTCTATCTCAAGACATATTGGCTATGCTTGCACCTGTGATCGTACAGAGGATATAATGTGTTCTCTCACATGACTACAGATGCAGATAAAGCTTCCTGGCTGTGATTTTGTCATTTTGATCATGATTTCAGATGATAACAACAACACTTTCCCAAGTGTTGTTAACTGTAAAAATTGCTTCCAGAGAGTCACTTCTGACCACCCAGTAAGTCCCTCAAGATAAATCATATCTAGAGATGATTTTGGCCACTTTGTTGTGCAAGAGACTGAGCCAGAATAAATATAAAATTGTCCTGTATACTCTTTCCTAAAATATGAACTGTATGTTCCTTTACTTAGTGTCCTCTTCAAAAAGAATACTGAACATTTGGGAGAAAATATATTCTGCCAACTAATTTGCCTATCAGCAGGGAAAATTCAATGGTGTTTTCTTTCTTCTCATTATATAAATGATCACATAAAAGTGGACTGATCTTTCTACCAAAGTCAGCTTAATTTAACCTTGAAATTACTTGACTAAACATGGCCCTTGACATGCATAAAGTAGTACACCACCTTTGTTGTTTGTGTTGCGCTCATTATATTGAGCAGCTGAAAATGGTATTGATCTTGCAAAATTGCTTCTTTTTAACAAAATGGGACGGCTCTAATTATGCTTGCTCAAAACCGGGAGGCCCCTTTCACAGGATTAATTTCACATCCAGAGCTAATGCAGCCTGTTGTCATGAGATGCTCTGTTTATGATAGATGAAGAGTTGTTTCTTCCTCTATTACTCAGATCATATTTGTGGAAGCTGAAGGTATTGTGGAAACCTTGTTCTAGTCATAATAAAGGAAACTGCGGTCTAAACACACTGCAGAAATAATCCAGTTTGAGACTGCTTTAACTGCCCTGGCTCCATGCTAGGGAGTTCTTGGAACTGTAGTTTTGTGAGACATTTTGTCTTCCCTGTCAGAGAACTCTGGTGCCACAATAAACTATAATTCCCTGGATTCCTGAGGACTGAGTTGTGGCAGTTAAAGCACTCCCAAAGTGGATTATTTCTGCAGTGTGTTTTGGACCTAAAAGACAGAAACACCTGAAATAATATACACTTAGGGATATAACAAAGGTTGGTTTCCAATACATCTATTATTTCCTCATCCTCACTGGTATCAACCATTAAAATTATTTTAGACAGACTGTGATTAAAGTTATAGTGGGATTGTATATGTGTGATGGAAAAGGGTGATGGAAAAGAAGCCTTCCTTGCCTTCAATCAATAGCTTCCTTCTATGTTTTTTTAATAGGTGGAGCAAAAATATGAAACCCAGTTTGCTTTCTGTGAAAGAGGTGGTGAATTAGTGGTTCAGTCCAGTCCTCCAATTTCAGTCCAGTCCTCTCCCAAAACATTGCATGTTGGGAAGAACATGGGATCAGGCATTATAAACATACACGTGCAATTTGGAAGTCATACTTTTGCCAATCAATAAAATCAAATGTGTTAATGGAAGAGGAATAAGTTAAAGATTGTGTGATAAAATGGGCTCAGAATTTTTTATATACAATAACATGTAGATGGAACAATGGGAAAAGATGTGGTCAAAGGAGTTGAAATTTACTTTGTCTTAGGATCTTAAAGAAAATTTTTATAAAATTATGTATTGATGGCGTTGCCTCTAGAAGAAAATGTATAATGATGTTTTAAATGCATTTTGGAAGTGTGAATAGCATGTAGGGACACTTTCTAATATGTGGTGGAAACATGAAATACCTAAAATGTTTTGCCCTCAAATACATACCTTAACAGAGAAGTTTGTCCAATTAAAACACAACCTTTTATTTTGAGATTGATTGAGGAACAATTGGAAAGGAAATAAAGAAGATATTAAGACATATGACTACTGCAGCAAGAATGCTATATGCACAAAGATGGAAGAATAGAATACCAACTAATGAGAAGAGATGTTAAAATTGAATGATTTAGCTGGTTTTCTAGACAGGTTTTGGACAGGTTTTCTACTCTGTTTTGAGAAAAAAAATGCTGGAGATTTTGTTTTTTGCAAAAAAGAGGAGTGATATGATAACTGTGAGTTTTGATAATTAGTAGGATTAGTTTGATTAATAGAAGAAGTATATGAATTGCTGACCTCAATTCTCCAACTAAAGATTACCTTATATACTTCTTCTATTAAACTAATCCTACTAATTATGAAAACTCAATTATTTTATTCTTTTCCCCTCAGTAAAGTGTGTGTGCCTGCACACGCACACACACATTTAACTTATACCCATCAAAAAGAAAGCCATAAGTCATTGCTTTGTTTGTTTGTTTGTTTGTTTCTGGTAGGTTTTTAAAATATTTTTTTCTTTTTCTTATGAAAGGGAAGACATATCAATATATGTGGAACTAAGTAGGAAGGTTAAAGTATCAGGCTACAAGAAAAACCTAGTAATGCAGAGGGAAGACTCAGCTCGGGGACACAGTAACACAAGGCACATCAGTAAAGAGACTGCGCTGGAGGAAAGAAACTCTTAGGAGCTGACAGCAGACTTGTTTAAATAAGGTTATTTAATTTTTTTAATATATCTCCTGTTTCAGTTTTACAGATAACTAAAACTACATGATACACACATGATACTACTTTTAAAAAATAAATAAATAAGAAGAAATAATTTTCCTTTCAGCATTTACATTCAAAAGACAAGTATTAAGGGAAAGTTAAACAAGAAATAGCAAAATAGATTGGGCTTTGTTTCACTAATTTTATGCAAAATAAAGCTTCACAAATATAAAGAAGCCCTAGAGATTGCAGTGGCTTATGACAGGCAGTTACACTGACAGCTCCTGAGTACTTGCGTGCCATTAGTGTAGTGATGAACAACTTTGTCTCGGTAGTGTGTTCACTTCTAGATATTGCCACATGTCTCTCCCTGCAGGAGTATGAACTCATTCCAAGTGATTTGCAGGTTACCTTGATTAAATTTAAAGTGAGTACACTTATGCAAATCAGAATTGTTAATAATAATGGCAGTTACATAGCTTTCATATATTCTGAATGTAGAGAATGATGTACAGTGGTTTTGTGAATAATTACCATAATTCCTTGCATACACATATTTTACCAATCTGTGTAAATTGGCCCCTTTATGTGAAATAAGCAGTCAAAGTAAGAATATTAAAAATCAAATCTATTTATGATTGTAGTGATTGAAAATGATTTTTTTTGTTCCACTTCCCAGCTTTCATGTTTTTCTTGTTTTGCTGCTCACATTAGTCTGACTGTGAGATAACAAATAATGTCCCTTATAGCATTGTAGTGTTAAAACTCCAAGTTCTTTGAAGTTAAATGAAATGATCTGCCCTACTGTGTCTCTTTATTATAATGTTTAAATGCCCAGTGGTTTTATGATAAATGTCAAACCAAGTTTTATCAATAGCACCACTTGGGAGGCTGATTGACCCATGGTCTCATTAACAGTGGTGTAGTAAGAAAATATATTTCTCCCAGAGATTCAAACAAGGAAGAGAGAAACATCTGCAGCAGATTTTACAGTTTGTAGAAACACTTGACCAAATGGTAGCTTGCTTTCCTCTTTTATGGCAGGAATGAACAAAATAGCTCTTGTGTTAGACAAATTTCACAGAAGAACTTGCTTCCTATGAAGATGTTAACTTTCATCCATCATTATAATGGAATGACAGTTTCACTGAAAAGTTTCAGTTGCGATTCTTGATATCAACAAACTCAGATTTTATGAATTTGTATACACACACATTTTTAATTTGACTACAACTAGTCCACAGCTGTATATTCTACAAGCCTCTCTTGACCTTTGAACTAGGTATTGAACCTTCTGAATCTAAACCACATGCTGTCACTGTGGCCTGTTACAGACAGCCAAAATAAAGCTGCTTCGAGACACAGTGGAGATATGGTGTTTCAATGATGCACACCAAAGCCATGCTCCAGTCCTTAGGGCTGGAGCGTGGCTTTGGTGCG
>NC_056526.1:75234585-75447593 GCF_019175285.1 Sceloporus undulatus
TTCTCACAGTTTCTGCTACAAAATGTATTTGTACACAATATGCATGTGCACAAATATATCACCAGACATGGTCACATATCTCTCATTACTCATTTTTCTGGAATGTCTTTGAATCATGTAAAACCATGAAGAATGTCAGGCTGAAGATGGCTCATCTCTTCTTTAATAGAGATCAGTGAGCAGGTGGGAGTGTGCACACCCAACATCAGTTTAAACAAAGAATTCCAATATCAAACAATGGGCCAGACACAGGAGCATAACACACAGATATACCTTATTGTACAAGAAATTGAACAGCATATCAAGTGTTGTTGTTCTAAGACTTCTTGTTGTTGCTGTGTGCCTTCAAGTTGTTTCTGGCTGAAGGTGACTCTGAGGTGAGCCTACCATGACATTTTCATGGCACGTTTCTTCAGAGAAGGCTTGCCATTGTCATCCGCCAAGGCTCAGAGACTGTGACTTGCCCAGGGTCACCCAGTGGGTTTCCATGGCCAAGCTGGGATTCGAACTCTGGTTTCCAGAGTTGTAGTCCAACACTCAAACCACTATGCCACGTTGGCTCTCATATAAAATGTAGTGCCTGCTTCTTTTGATACCAAGGGCCTTATCTATAAATGAAATACAGGTTAAGTATCCCTGATCCAAAATTCATGAGTCCAGGAGCATTTCAGTTTGGGGATTTTTTCAGATTTTGGAATACACAGGTAGCATAGTATGTAGCTTTACTATATTTGCAAGGCTGGAGAGAGAGATGCAATGATGTGTGAAATAGTGAGAGACATGGATTTGCAGTGAGAACTGTGCTTGGGTTCCTGCAATTTCACAGATCCTCAGTCTTTCTCTAGTCTTATGTCTTTTTGCTGCCAGCCATCCACTTCTACCTTTGAGGTGGTGACTGGGGTGCTGCTTCTCTTTCATCTCTCTCCAGTCTCACATCTCTCTCCAGTCTCACATTTCGTTCATTCATTACTTGTGTTGTGTCTGAGATGAGGCTGGAAAGAGGCAGAAGTGGCTGGCTGGCGGCAGAACGTTTCAGGTTTTGGAGGTTTTTTTATTTTTTGGATTAAGGATGCTCAACCTGTGATAAATTAGTACCAGACATTATTTGTTTGTTTATTGGCTGTTTCCCAGGTGGGGAACATTGGTCACTTTCATAGTATAAAAAAATAAATTCCATTTTAACTGCCATGGTAACATCCCATGCAATCCTGGGCTTTGTAGTTTGCCGAGGCACTAGAATTCTCTGGCTGAGAATTCTAAATACGCCTCTCTAAATGCCAAATTCCTGATTCTATAGATTGTTGCAAGGTATTTAAGTGGAATATAATGCTATAATACTGTTCTGTGAAAGGACCAAGAGTCTCCCATGAACTAGTCTACCAATAAGGAAGAGATACCCAAAAACCACAACCCCACAATTGTCCAAAGAGCCTTAGAGGAGGGCTCTAGTTTGTAGACACCTCTCCTCCCCGTATGTGTTTGTGTGTGTGTGTGTGTGTGTGTGTGTGTGTGTGTGTGTGTGTAGATGTAGAGCAGATTGAAATGTTTGTCTTTGATGGCAGCAACAGTTTCACCTTCTCACTAATTAAAGTGTCTTCAAATCCAACCCCAAAAAAGAAAGAAACTGACAATTCTTTTTTGAAAGTTTAATGACTTGCAAGCTGCACTGGGAACCTGTTGAACAAGAGAGAACAAATTGAATATATAAAATCAAACAAATTACAGTTGTTATTTTCATTTTTTTTTTTTTTAAGATTCACTTGTCTCTAGACTTTTAAAGAAACTCTGGAATGTAACTCACTGTTGCATATAAATTTGGACAGTTTATTAGCACTGCTACATGCCTTCTAAGATTCAAGCATCCTAATTCGGAGATTTTAGCAAAATGTCCCTGTAAGCAAGTAAGGCACTCTAGGTTAGGGGCTAACAGCAAGATTGAAATAGAGAGAACTAATTTATCCTGGTTCCATTACTATAATTTAAAAACTTTTTAAAAAACTGTTGAGAAATGGATACCTTGAAATTTCCATTTAATCTATGTTTTCTTTAATGGGATAATGCTAGGTTTTAAGCACAGTACCTATTTATTTCCATGCCAGACGGTACATTACTGTGAATTCACCTGCCCATTCCTAAGATTTCTGATTATTTGAGATGCATTTTCCGAATTTATTCTCAGCATTTCCCATGAAGTTAGTCAAATTGCCCTCCAGTACTTCTTTCAGTTTTGAATCAGTAAATGAGGATTGTTATGTGCGAAGGGGGTCGAGTGAGCAAGGTATTCTTCTTGGTTTTGATAATTTGATCTTAGACCATTCTGTGTTAAGAAGGGATAGGCATGTAAAAGAATCTTTGTTTAATTTGGAATAATGATGTGTATCGTTTTCATACCCTGGGGCACTCGCACATCTCATGTCTTGAAGGACCAGAGATACCCATACTTCCTGAATATGAGTACAGTGTCCCTGTTACTTCCCAGTAGCTGAAGTATTGGATCCAGTTTGGACAAGGACTTGGTAGATACTTGTTCCCACTGTACCATGAATCCCCCTGGTGATCTTGAACCAGTCACTTCTTCAGTCTAATTTACCACTCAAGGTTGAGCCCATTGGGGAAAATATAGGGTATACTTATATACAGTGTACCTGCTCCATATGCAGCTTCCAGTTTATGCAGAAGTCATGCTGCAGGTGAATGAATGGCGTGTGTGTCACTGCGAGCACAAGCCCCATTCTATTGACTGGGTCTCGAGCCTACGCATAATTTGCCTTACGTGGGGGGGGGGCAGAACGGATCCCCCGTGTAAGGAAAGGCTCCACTGTACTTGACTATATGTTGACCTCGTGTATAAATGGAGGTCAACTTTTTGGGGCCAAAATTATGGATTTTGACATGACCCATGGATAGATCGTGTGTAAAATTTGGAGGCTTCTTCAATGTGTGTATGCGAGCAGCAAGAGAGAAGCAGCAATAAATACGAGACTTTAGTGTTTCAGCCTTCATTCCTGAGACAGCAAAGTGCGCAGGTGGCAGCAGGACTGTTAAACAAACAGCAGTCATACAGTCACCAAGGACTCTATCTGCTTGGCTCAGGACGGAAAGAAACTGCATGGGGAAACCGGAAAGAGAGATGCCATCACTTTACCATACTGACCCATAAATAACTCAACCTGGGATTTTAGGGTCAATTTTTGTGCATACATTTTTAGACTTATAGAAGAGTATATACAGTAAATATAAATAGCTATTTATTATTTTGAACTGTCAATTCAGACTCTGGTTTGACAAGTTTTTGTTAAAAGTATCTGTTTATATATCTATCCTCCTCCTCCTGCTGCTGCTACTGTTGTGTTGTGTGCTTTCAAATCAACTGTAAAGGCAATCCCTATTACAGGGTTTTCTTGGCAAGACTTATTCAGAGGAAGTTTGCCTTTTCCTTCCTCTAAGGGTGAGAAAGTGTGGCTCATTCAGGGTCACTAAATGGGCTTCTGTGGCTGTGCAGGGATTTGAACTCTTGTCTCATATGATTTTAGTTCATCATTAAGAGCACTAAACCATGCCAGCTCTTGTTTATGCCTGATCACTATCAAAAGTTAGGTGCTTCACCTATTGTCTGATAGACATCATTTTATCATGTTTACTCTCATTTTTTCTTTCCTTGACAATTTTGGTTAACCTGACATAACTCTTTCATTTACTTCCTGGTGTGTCAGAATAATTTTTGGCTTTTAATTCAACCAACAGTAGATCCATTTAATGCAGCGTGTATAATAGATGGGAATGAGAGACTTGTCTTCTTAAAAGACTGTGAAATTAATGGTGGGTCATTTGCTGCTGTACCCCTTCATGATGGATAACAAGCTATTTAATCAGCCACCTGACATATGCTTCAAGTTCAGGTCCGGTTGTTGTTCTTTTGTTTTAATTTTATCTATGGAAAGAAAAGAGTGTAATTTTTTGGATTTAATGATAATATTGCCTTTGGTAATCATCAAGCATATGGCTGTATTTGAATAAACAAATTATATATATATATATATATCCATAGTTAAGTCCTTGCTTTATTTCTGTTGCAGCATAATAAGCTTGGGTGACTATGAAGTAGCTGAATGGATGGGCTAATTTGGAACTAGGCAATTTCATGCTTTCCTCACTTGTTTACTGAATGAAAAGGAGGAATAAAAGAGGTGAAAATAGCTCTGATGTGCTCCAGAATAGCCTTAGCTTTCTTTTTTTAAAAACAGTGTGAATAAAAATGCATGTGCCTGTACCAGTTAAACAGACTTCTCTGGAACTAAGCACAATTTTGTTATGAGTCCAGCAATTGCATTTACCTTGAAGGTACACATTTGTATTTTTGCACAATACCACTAAAACTAAATGCATTGCCTTGGTCATATGTTTCTTGGCTGTTGAAGACTGTTATGGGAAGCAAATGGTAGAACTGTTATCATCAGCTCTATTTTAGTTAAGTTTTTGTCCTTAAGGAAAAAAAGAGTGGTGAAAGAATGATCCAGTGTCTCAGTCTTTTGTTCAGCATTTGAGTAGGATGTAGAAGTAATTACAACCTCTTATTTTAATTTGAATGATGATTTGAATATAACTAATTTAATTCAGAACAACCAAAGCAAGTATCTCTTACTATGATGGCACTCTCATTTATTAATACATTTATATCCCATTTTTCTTCCATCATGGAAATTAAATTGGCTTGCATAGGGTTCTCAATGGTATCCTTTAAGGCAGTGAACAGAGGCAGGCATATTTATCTTTAGATCATGCCCTGCTCCATATGATGGATTTTTAAAAAAGAATTAGACCAATTTGAGATGAGAGATCTCTGGTGGTTAGGCATCATCCCCAGCACTAACTTATTTTGTTAATTGTCAGTTGAAATATGTATCCCTTTTTTCCTCCGAAGGTTTTGAAGTGACATATATTGAGTCCTTATATTGGGAGAGAAGCGGGATACTGTATAGGAAAATAACACTAATACTAATACTAATAATAATTGGTTCACTCATTTCTATCTGTTTACAACCATGTATGTTAATGCTGAGAAAGTCAGTGTCACCCACTGCACTCCAAGGCTGAGTGAAATTTCAGCCTAGGTCTTCTCAGATTTTTGCAGCATCTGCTCTGCAGAAATAATCATAGAGTTCCATAGTCTTGAGCTATGGCAATTAAAGCGATGTAAAATCAGATTATTTCTGCAGTGTGGATGCAGCCCTGGTCTGACTCTGTAAGTGTTGCAGGTTCAATCTTGTGCTTCTCTATCAAACAATCCTGCCTGGGAAGATATGGTTGGAAGCAAAGCAGTGGATTAGACTGAGCTTTCAATTGATTAGCAATGTAATTTTTATATTGCTTGATTATTTACTAGGCATCCATCATGTCCTATGGCATGCACTAGCAGAATGGTTAATTATCTGTCACAGAAGAGTATTTGTGTAGGATCCTGTATTCATAATGGAATGAAGATGAAATGTATGATAGAGAGAGCACTGCCAGTTCTATTACTTCATATTTATATTTTATGCTGCAGCTTGCAATTAAGAAACTTATTACTGCAAACATCTGCTTCAAAAGGAAATGGGTTCAGATAAGGAAGGAATGTAAAATCGTTTAATAAATGAATGTCTGGCATCTCCCAGAAAAGTAGCAGGAAAATATGCTTCATGTGCCTATTAAGCATTTATGGGATGACCCTTTCTGGCTTCAGAGTGAAAACAGGAAACAAATATGAGTTCTAAACAATTTGCTGTAGAACTAGAACAGAAGGAATCATGATTGAGATTATTTTTCCAGTCCTCTTCTCTTCCCCCCCCCCCCCTCCTACTGTATATCATTATGACATGCTTTTATAGATAGAAAAATTGGGGATTTTAAATTGTTGCACACTGAATGCATTTTCACCTGGGATTTTAAAAATTGCTTTGTTCTTTTGTGGTGTTCAGTCCAGTTTTCACTGGCATGGCTGTGCACTATTTCATTTTGCACATGCATATAAAGTGAAGACAGAATTAATGTACACCTTATAGTTAGGTGAGGAAAACTATTCCTGTTTTATTTTATTTCTGAATCATATGTCAAAAAAGCCTTCAGTGAAAGAGAGGATTTGGAAGAGTGTGATGTAGCCACAGGATTAGAATAGTGAGCAGTTTTATCTGACCAGAGGAGGGGAAAAAATGGAAATTTAAAGGCTTTGAACAAACTTGTTTGCCTGCTTCAGAATATACTTGTGCTGTCCCTTATGGTAGATTGAAAAGGCAGCATGTAAATTCACAGAGCAATTCATTCCTCTATGGAGAAGCTGTCTTCAGCTATCTGCCTTTGTCCTGCCAGAACTGGTAGATTTAATAAAGAAGGTAAGTCAATAACATTGATTTATAATACCTCTCATACCACTTCCTGCATATTTTCCTCTCCCTCCTCCCACCGTTATATCTTCTTGTTGGAAACTTGTTTGTGGTAACTACAGAGTAGATGAAATGTACCTGTCTTCTACAAATGAGGCTTTTAAATCTGCATTCAGTAATGTCAGTGAATTCAATCTTTTCTGCCTTAGAAAAATTCCAATATGGCACTAAGTGTATTCCTATGGAGAGCAATGTGTGAGCGCAGGTGGCTCAATTGTATGATAGTATCTTCTGTTGCTGCTGCTGCTGCTATCTTATAGAGGCAGAGAGGATAATCGGAAATACTTTTAGAGGAGAAATTTAGGAATAAAATTAAGATTTCCCATGGCTTATTTGTACACAGTCAAGGAAAACACTGACGTAATGTTTAGCTTAGACTACAACTCTGGAGTCCAGGGTTCAATTCCCTACTCAGCCATGGAAACCCATTGAGTGTCCTTGAGTTAGTCACACACACTGAACCCCAGAAAACCCTGAGATAGGTTCACCTTAAGGTCACCATAAATCAGAAATAACTTGAAGGCACACAACAACAATGACAGGCAAAACAAGAATTTGAACAATGCACAATCTTTCTGAATATTTGGTAACTTTCCACCTATTCAGTGTGGATTCTTCTTAGATTAACCTTCCCAACTTCTTCACCTGTAGATCATATTTGACATTTCTAGTTGTTCAAAAAGCAAGGTGAAAAAACTGACAAAAGTGACATTTACTCAAGTGAAACCAGTTGATCAGTATAGAGACAGAGTGGTTTGTTCATGATGGCCTGTTACAGACTGCCAAAATAAAGCTGCTTCTGGTCTCTTTGGGGGTATGCTATTTAAATGATGCATGGGTCCTAAGAGTCCAGAGGTCGTGCCAAAGCCACACTCCAGTCCTAAGCACTGGAGTGCAGCTTTGGTGCAGCTTCCGGATTCTTAGGATTCATGCATCATTTAAACAGCATACCTTCAAAGAGACCCGAAGCAGCTTTATTTTGGCAGTCTGTAGCAGGCCCATATGACTATTTTAATGCTCTTTATGTGAGGCTGCCCTTGTTGCAGCTGGTGCAGAACCCAACAGCTAAATTGCATGGTAGAACCTCCTACTGTATACACATCACTCTTGTGTAGAAAGCTTGGCACTAGATGCCAGTTATTTACCTAGCCTTGTTCAGGATATTAGTCTTATAAGACTAGGGATGTCATATCCTGCCTGCAGGCGGGGCAATCCCAATTTTGGCGGTCCTGGCCCAGTCCCGGTCCGGTTTCCCGCCAAAAGTGGGACTGCCCCACCCACGGCCACCCTCCTCCGCCCCCGCGTGCGCCCTGCTTATGGTCGCTTCTGCGTGACCGCGCTGGGCGCTTGTCTTGGCCCCCGCCGGCAGACAGCTCGGGCGGAGGCAGAGGAGGCGGAGGGCCCACCCAAGCTGCCTTTATAGCCCCGCGGGCAGGCGCGCAACCAGGGGAGAGTGTGCGCTGCTGCCAGCTGGGGCCAAGGCATGCGCGGTCGCACAGAAGCGCGCGAGGCAGAGGAAAAGGTGGAGGTGCCTGCCTGCCTTGGCGCGCTCCCCGTCCGCATGCACCGGCAGCAGGCAGGCAGCCACCCACCTCCGCCTCCGCCTCGCGCGCTTCTGCGCGACCGCGCTGGGAACTTGTCTTGGCCCCGGCCGGTGGCAGTACACACTCTCCCCTGCTTGCACGCCTGCACACGGGGCTATAGAGGTGGAGGAGGAGGAGGCAGAGGTGGCTGCCTGCCTGCTGCTGGAGTGCGCGGAGGGGGAGCGTGCCAAGGCGGAGGAGGAGGAGGAATGAAGGAGGAGGAAGAAGAGGAGGAGGGAGGAAGGAGGAGGAGGAAGAGGGGGAGGAGGAAGAAGAGGAGGAGGAGGATTTCCATTCCATTTGTACAGGTTTGCTTTGTTTTAACAATGATACTGGTGATGGTGGTGGTGGTGGTGGTGGTGGTGGTGGTATTGATATCAGCAAGCCTCTGAGGTGATTTTTACAAACTCATGCACAGTGAAGAAAAACCACAGTCCCTTGACCAAGTACACACTTCTGAGACGTATAGTTGGTGCAAGACACTTGAAACCGAGGGCAAATTCACTTCTTGTTAAACCACCTTGACATATTCAGTATGCATAGACATGTGAATCCATGTTCAGTGTGAAACCCAAAGAGTTTGGTTATGCAATAAGCCTCTGAAATATGCAAGAGATTGCCATGTTAAGTAAAGCCATGTTCAATGCCCAAATGTGCTGTCGTGTATTTTGGAATGGGGAGGGGGATGGTTTGGCCAGAAAGGGAAGTCCATTTCTGCCATCTGTCTAAGAATAATGCCAAAATTTCCTCCATTTTGATCATGCCTAAGCAACATGCATTTATATTAAAATCGTTTTAAAAAACCATCCAATTTTTTCACGTGTCCTCCATTTTAAAAAAATGTCCTACATTTCTCCTACATTTGTCCTGGTTTGGAGGTCCTGACTTATGGCAACCCTATATAAGACAGGGCTCTAAAAATTCACAGTCTGAGACACTCCCTTCTTTTGTGTATGTATCCCTGTACTTTGCACTCTGAGCAAGAGACCCTTCTCTGTTGTTGCCCCTGTCTAGTAGAATAATCTCCCCACTGACCAGATGTAAGTTCCCAGTATGGGGAAATTTTTCTACAATTAACTAGTGACTGATTGGTTTGCCCAGGCATTTTCCTGCTGATTAACCTTCTGAGTTACCGTTACGATTTTAATGAAATACTGTAGTCCGTTGTTTTGTCATGGGTTTTATTATTTTATTACTAATTAGACTAATTGTACTACAGCAATTATGTTTTTTTTTTACTGTTTTAAATGAGTTTGAGATTTTATTGTAAAATGATGAACAGTAGTATAGAAATTTTGTTAAATAAAAATAAAGCCATTATGTGGGATTGAAAACTGGAAAATGCAATGGTTTACTGAAGGTTCTGTACTTCTTCTTTGCACTGTGCAAACAATTGGGTCATCACTATCTCTCTTTGTATACTAAGGACAGGTCAACACATTAAATAAAAAAGAAACCATTCATTATTGTCAGCCTTTCCAGATGTGACTGATATTCTTAGTTCAGTCTAGGCAACTCAGATAGTGACTAATGTGATATCTAGTGTCAAATAGTTTAAACATTTACTTATAATTATATAATTATAATATAATTAAAATATAATTAAAAGCATATCAATTAAAAGGAATAATAATGCCCAAATAGCAAAAACTATTCAATAGCAACTCAGTTTAAGTGCTAAATGTCTGTCTGAATTAAAATACCTTAGCCTGCTGGCAAAAGGATAAGAAAGAAGGGGCCAGCCTGGTTTCCTTAGCAAAAAGTTATAGATCAACCACAAAAAGACTCCTCTTGAATCCCCCCAAACATGTCTCTGATGATGACAAGTCCTAAATGCATGTGCATGTGTATCTTCAAGTTGCCTCTCAACTTCTGGCGACTCCATGAATTTCACAGGGTTCTCTTAGGCAAGAAATACTCACCAGTAGTTTGTCCTTATGTGAAATATAGCCTAGAGCACCTGGTATTCCCTGGCAGTTCTCCATCTAAATATGGTACCAACCAAATCGGGAGAGGCGGGAAGATACAAATACAATTATTATTATTATTATTATTATTATTATTATTATTATTATTATTATATATGGTACTAATTGAGCCTGATCAGCTTACAAGATAGGACCTGTTGCCTAGCAGATCCTAAATAGCTTCCCCCAGAAAACATAAAATCTGAGGAGGGCTTACATGGTAGAACACAGTCTTTCCCAAGCTTAGAAATAACTCGTTTTAATGAGGTACTTTGGTAACTAATTACTTTTTGTAGCATTGAGCTGGAATGGTGTTTTACCAATAATCCCCAGGGCTATAACTCACAACTTTTCAGTGGAACACAATGGCAGTTTTCTGCCTGTCACCCGTTATTGGATGTGTGCTGACACAATCTAAGCAATGGGAAGGGGAGAAAGAAGGATAACATGGGTGGCTGCCATGTCCTGCTTCATTATGGAACTAATGAGTAAAGGGTGTCACCTACACTGCAGAATTAATACAGTTTGACACCGCTTTAGCTGCCATGGCTGAATGCTGTGGAATTCTTGAGTTTGTAGTTTTATGAAATATTTTGCCTTTCTTGTCAGAGAGCTTTGGGGCTACAAATCCTGGGATTCCATATCATGGAGCCATGACAGTTGTTAGGCAGCGCCAAACTGCATTTATTCTTCAGTGTGTCAGCAGCCACAGAGGAGGATGAAGACAATCAGGAACAAGGTGTGGGGCAGTAAGTTAAAACATACTTGTGAAAACTTCCCCTTCACTTAAATGAAAGAGATACTGATGTCAGTGCCAGAAAGAAAGAAAGACTCAGTGTGAGGACATGGGAAATGGAGGGGGGGAGGCTGCCTGAGTGAGCTGCCCACTCAAAACAGCAGGTTGATGAAGATCATAGGAACTGTTGAAATGGCATAGCAACTGTATTTTTTAAAAGCAAGATGTAAATCCATTCTCCAGTTGGCTTGTGTAAGGTACTTGTAGTCCAAGGCATCTGAGCAAGGGAATTATTGCTCTGAAATGTAGTTTACATTTTTGTCAGAATCACTGGGATGCAGTATCTGAATTGACCACTGGGGTGCAGCAGATTGCATTTTCCTGGTTGGCCTGCACTTTTGAAAGGCACAATAGCAACAGTAATGGCAACTTGTTTGCAACTAGAAACTCTGTGAATTACATTTCTGAACTGCAATAACAATAACAAGTAATTACTTGTTAGGTTGTCAGAATAATGAGTTAAATAGTTAGTCCCTTTTAGCTCTGGCTCTTTCATACAGCTTCGTTCCTAATCATATAGGTCATAACCAAAGCTTTGCGTTGTGCCCAACAAACTCCTGGTGAATGGTCTCTGGAAACAGGGGCATGTGTCAGATGTGACCTGAGATGCTTGAAATATACTGAGATCTGTTGATCATGTAAAGAAGAATTGTTCACTTCAGACCAATTCTGAATTGACAACCACTTCAAGTAACCTCGATTATGTAAGCATGTCTCCAAGTGTGTCCACCTCTTGCAGAGAGAATGGCAGGTTCAGTTTAAATGAAGCAGCTTACTACTTTTTCTAACTATACCAACTGCCTTGTCAACTTGTTCTCCCTGACCCTCAAGCATTCTCATATCATGACTGAGTTGATTTCTCCACCCTTGAACCTGCTGCAACTCATCTGTTTTATGTTGTGCATGCCAGCTGTCTGCTTAAACCCTCAAGCATAGTACAGTCTCCATCTCTCCCAATCACTTATTCTGCATTCCAAAGCCAGGTTATTTGTTAGGAGTACAGACAATAGTGTGTCCCTTTTCAATGCTTGGGGCATTTAAAGGCTGCTTCTGTGGAGCACACTTGAAACTGGGAACCGGCTATATGTAAGTAAGACTATGAAAGCAGTTTGAAACAGGGGACAGTGTACGTCAGTTTGATTAATATGAACTTTCTTTGAGTTTTTAAAATGTGCTTTCTGCTGTAGGCTTCTTATTGATTGCACCACCCAACTTTTGCAGCACAAATTACATATTTTAGCCTCAAAAAGCTACAGTCAATGCCTGTGTTAGTTTGGAGTGTTTAAAATTTATTGTGATGGAGGTGGATTATCACTTTGCTTTAAATGGGGTGGTTGTAACTCTATAGAGGTGTAAGCATTTCAACTGGTAGCATACATTGGTTTTGCTCATTTATCTGTGTAAATAATTTGTGAACAGATTAAGATTAATTTTGTAAAATAAAGTGTAATTTTACTTTCCTGTAAAATAAAATGCCCCTTTAGCAATTGAAATAGTGATCAGTTTCACAGTAGTGAATGTCTTATAAATATCCCACAGGGGAGACTGATTCCTTTTTCTGTCAACTGCTATGTTATTTAAGAACACTTGGGTCACTTATTTCTGAAGTTTAAAATGAAATTCATCTGTTGCAAATATAAATCCTTGCTTGTTAAAAAGACAATTCAAATGTAAAAATGCCACATGAGGGAAAGCAAATATTCCCTTTTAATTTTCTGAAACAGATGAATTCACTATGTAGTGTTTTAAAGTAGCTTAGTTTTGGTTAGCATTACTACAATGTATTGCATTTACATTTTTGCCCCTTGTGTTTTGCAAAAGGGAATAAGTTTTAAATTAAAAGCATTTCTTAGAAATTAAAGCTAAAAGCCATTTATTTACTTAGTTTCACTACACCAAAATATTACCTCTTCCCTGCTTTATGTAATTGGTTTTGACTGAAATAGGGCTGGAGGGTGAGTGAGGGTGGAATTATTTTTTTCTTGTGTGAAATATTTACCCAACATTTCTTCTTCATTAAAGCATAAAGCAGACAATTGACAGTGACAGTTTGTTTGAATTCTCTGCATCAAAGCCCAGAAGTTGGTTGCTTCTTAAGTGGAACAAAGGAACTCTTATGATCATTTCAAATTGGCAGTTGTTTATAAAAAAACACCATGTCTCATTTATATAAGCAAATTGTCTGTAGAATATATCAGCAGCAGTGATTCAAAGTTAATGAGAAAGTGCCTCGTGATCGCAACTCTGAGGGACTCTTTGATACCTGTATGATAAAGGCATGGCTTTCTCATTTGTTACTCATAGAGAATACCAAAGGGTTTCAATTGCTAATCCTGCCAAAAGTAGACCCTTTGAATCAGTGTGATCTATATAAGTGTAGACGTACCATTCAGCAATTGATTCAGTGAGTGTTGAGACTGAGATTTGGATTTAGGCCCTGTTAGGAGCAGTGCACTGGTTTCACTGGTCTGAGAGGAAAAGCTCTTCCAGGTACTAACTCTCAACAGGACCTTGCGGGCTGAAGGTTTTAAGAAACAGACCATTAAGAAAAGTGACTTCAAGTAAAAATGAGGTAGAAATACAAGCTGATTTTGTTGCAAAAAGAATTATTTTCTATATTAAAAAGACAAAAAAAAAAAGATAGTAGCAAATCACAACTGAATATGCTAAATTCAAGACTGAGAAACAAAGAGGGGGAAAACAGCATGGAAGCTGAAACGCCTTGACCTAAACATGTGCTTGCAAAAAGGTGGAGGTGAAGTGCCCTTTGGGTTCTGATAAGTGGTCTGAATAGGATGAAACAATGGGGTTGCATACACAGGACAAAGCCAATCAATATAGATAATTACCCTCCTTCAAATCCAGATGGGTTTCCTGAATCTCTCTGCAAGTTGCACAGTACTTCACAATGAAGGGTGAACCAGTCTGAGCCAGTTTGGCAGGTCTCTATTCTGTGGAGGTAAACAATGCCATTAAAATGTGATTGTCTTCACCAATGCAACCATTTCCTTGTCGGTGGGGTGGGGGTCTGGAATCCGATTATCAGTTTTCATTTTAAAATGTGGCCTTTTTGTTGTTGTTTTGTTTTGTTTTTGGGAGATGGACAGGGTCCAGATCACCAGCGCTAGCTGCCCAGTAGGTTTTCTTAACAATTTGTGCAGACTCTGGCAACGGACAGCCTTCCTGTCTTATGCATCAAAGTCTAATATTCATAATTGAGGATAAGATATAACACCCCATGCATGTAACACCTTACACTAGTAGCAGTAGGCATACCTACCATGTGGATGCAGCAATCTGTGCTGCATAGTTTTTATTACATACTTGTTGTTCACTGTTTTACTATGTCTTGACAGAGGACAGTTTACCAATGTACAAATAAATTAATAAATACATTCAACACCATACAGATCAAACTGTGGTGTCATGTATGGGCAGATTGCAGTGTGTGGAGGTACAGTCCCTGGTCTCTGAACTGGAACAAAATAGGTGTTACACCTTAGAAGGTCTGTATTGTAAACTACAACGTTTTTACTCACTCTCCCAGTAGTTTGGTACGAATCGTATCTGATCAACCTAGACTGCCAACAAGACTTGTGCCTAGATGCTTTCTTTTTCTTTCACCACCCAATTTGACAGGCCCATCGTAGTCTGTTAAACAATAGTTGTTCCCAACCTTAGAAATGATGGTTTAAGAATTGCTATATGAAATGTGTATATGATCAGATCCTGGAGGCCAGGTATATAAGGGGATATGGAAGATAATGCACAGGTGTATAGTTTTTTCTCAGTCCAGTAAACCATGAATTACTAGATAATCATGTGTGAACCAAATGAATATCTGTTCATATGAAGCTCCATATTTGCCCTTTGAGAGCCCACATGGCGTAGTGGTTTCAGCATTAGAGTAGGACTCTGGAGACCAGGATTCAAATCCCAGTTAGGCAAGTCACACTCTCTAAGCCTCAGAGGGAGACGAAGGCCTGTTACAGACTGCCAAAATAAAGCTGCTTCAGGTCCTCTTTGGAGGTAGCTGTTTAAATGATGCATGCATCCTAAGAATCCGGAAGCTGCACCAAAGCTGCACTCCAGTGCTAGGAAGGGAGTGTGGCTTTGGCGCGACCTCCGGACTCTTAGGACCCATGCATCATTTAAATAGCATACCTCCAAGAGACCCGAAGCAGTTTTATTTTGGCAGTCTGTGGCCTGTTACAGACAGCCAAAATAAAGCTGCTTCGAGTCACAGTGGAGGTATGATTTCAATGAGCATGCATCCTAAGAATCCGAAGCTGCACCAAAGCTGCACTCCAGTGCTTAGGAATGGAGTGTGGCTTTGCACACCTCCGGACTCTAGGCCACATGCATCATTTAAATAGCACACTCCAAAAAAACCAAGCAGCTTTATTTTGGCAGCTTCCGCACCCCCCTAACCCTAGTACGTATTGAATACTACAAGATGGCGGCGCCCTGTTCATACGGCGCCGCCATCTTACGTATCGGACGCTGAGCGTCCGTACGCGTCGCGGGCGTTGTGACGTAGCGAGCGCGCCCCGGGCGCCTCGCTACGTCGCAAACGCGACTTAAAAAGAAGTCCATTTTGGAGCTTCTTTTTCGGTCCCGCGGAGTCGGGCCGTGTGAAGGCTCCGGCTCCCCCGCGGACCTACTGGCGGCGGCGCAGACCGCCGCAAAGCAGCGGTCTGTACCCCGCCTGTAACAGGCCAAAGACAACAAATCTTGCCAATAAAATCCTATGATAGGCTTGCCTTGGGGTTACCATAAGTTGGAAATTACTTGAAGGCATAAACAACATTGCCCTTTGCTTGGGCAGGAAGGCACTATTGCAGACACTAATTTTGAAGACTGAAGTAATTTTATTGGAAGGATAGGTTGCTTTGGAAAACTAGTATGTAACATTCATAAATCATCTTATCCCCTGAATAGAATATATACCCAGAGAAGGAAGTGAATTTTTCCCTTAAGTTAAGATACTATAAAGTATCTTATATAAAGGCACTATAAAGACACTTTCATTTTTAAAATGTCTCCTGTATGTGTGTATCAGTGATCTTTTTCTGTCTTGGCAAGCAAAGGCAGCACAGGGAATTTTGAATGTACTGCAAAGTAGTGGAAAACATGACTGATTATTGCTTGTTTTATGCTGAGCAGTGACGTTTTCCAGTATCTGCAAGCTGAATTCAAAATGATCAAGTCTTTATTAAATAGTCTTTTCTTCCATCTGAGGTGATGTTGTATAGTTCAGACTTTTCTCATAAATGATGTTTTATTTAAAAAATATTTTTTAAAAAAATCATCTAGTTTATCTTGCTACCAAAGCATGTTCATATGCATAAAACCAGAAGAGGTAGTTGTTGTTAAAAGTAATAGGAAAAATAATCATATTGAGCCTGTTCGGGCTAACATTGCATGTGTACTTCACATCTTTTGGGTGTAGAAAAGAACTCAAAGCTTTGTCTTAATAATATCCTGACCTCCATCAGTAGAAACAAGTGAACTTTTGTACTCTTTAGTTTCAAGAGTTTTCTGGTTTCAAGTGTATTCTGGCTTAGTCCTGTCTGCCCCACACTCCAACACAATGGTTACTTTCTGGATGCTATTGCTGTGAGATATAGACATAGATATTTAGGTTTGTTCCACAGCCAACTTTAAGTGTTCATTTTTTAAAAAATGCCTGTCTTTACTCTGAACTAGGACATCTCTCCGGCATTGAAGATTTCACTGTTCTGCATTCAGAATGTACATGCACTTAGATGTACATCCACTACCCTCTAAGATCTTAGTGAAAAGATCTTTACTGCTTCTCCTCTAGTTCAGACCTGCAACTGGATTTAGACAGGTATGAATTAAAGGAGGCTCATTAAATCAGTTCTTGAATTCTAAATCAAAACTTCTGTAAATTCCATTGATTCAGTGGTTTTACTCTAGTTGGAACTAGTAATTAGATGTCTTGCCCATCTTTAAAATAAAATCTCTTGTGTGACATGTTGGTGATTTTATGCCAGAACATAGAAACATGTTTTTCAAACTATATTGCCAGAATCTCCCAGTCTCTATTGGCTCATTGGTTGACTAGGGGCTAATGGGAGTTGCAGTCTAGAGTTCTTCATTTTTTCCCACCCCATCAAAGATGATCTAAACAAAATCTGGAACAAAATCTGGGGAAGGGGAGAACAGTATTTCACTTATTTTTGTAAATTTAGCTATCCAACTTCCTTAGTTTACCAATTGTATATATTTCTGGTTTGCAGAAGCTATTATTTCTTATTTATATCTGTAGTGTCCAGATGGAAGTAGACTAGAGAGGCTTTCCTTGATCTTGCATGAAAAGTTGACATCTGTTGCACTTTAAGGCAGATTTCTGAGCGCATCTGGTTAAACTGGAGTGAATCTGTAATCCTAATAAGAGGATGGAGATGAAATTATGACTTATTTTGTTGAAAAAGAAATTTATTTTCAAACACATCAGAGGGGATGGTTTAGGTAGATAAAGAGAAAATAAATACAGTAGAATGGTCTCTATCAGAAGCTTGGGGCATTTTAGTGTTGTGTAATTGCATGTGAGGTACAATAAATCATGGCATTTGTGGGTGCTGTATTAATTTAACAGAAAGTGATGGGAATTGTTTAAGGTTGCATCTTGCCCAGAGATTATTTAATGTGATTTGGTATGAGGAATAAAATCCATACAGTAACCCTTTCTGTATTATAGTAATAATTGAAATCTAAACAATATAAACATAATTCATACATGTTCTGTATGAAATAGATTATCTGGTTTCAGGCCTGGCTGTGGAACATAGACAGCCTTGGTCGCCTTGATGGATGAGGGGACCTGGACAGGGGGAGTGAGTCCAGCTCGTTCTGTTGGATTTCTAAGTGACTTTTGATACCATCAACCATTCTGGGCTGTCTCTTTGGGATGGGACTTGGAAGTATTGTTTTACAGTGGTCCTGCTCCTTCCTGGAAGGGTGAACCCAGAAAGTGGTACTAGGTGACTCCTGATCGACGCCCTGGCCATTGACCTGTGGGGTCCCTCAGGGTTCTGTATTGTCCTCTATGCTATTCAACATATACATGAAACCACTGGGACAGGTCATCCGAAGTTTTTGGGGTGTGGTGCCATCAATATGCAGATGACACTCAACTCTACTACTCCTTTTCACCTCAATCCAAGGAGGCTGTCCAGGTCCTAAACCAAGGTCTGTCATCAGTAAAAAATTGAAACTTAATCTAGACAAGACAGAGGTGCTCCTGGTCAGTCGGAAGGCAGATCAGGGAATAGGGATCCAGCCTGTGTTAGATAGGGTTGCACTCCCTCTGAAGATGCAGGTTCACAGGTTAGGTGTACTCCTGCATTCGGCTCTGAACCTGGAGGCTCAGGTCTGTGCAGTGACCAGAATTGCTTTGCACATTTAAACCTTGTGCGCCAGCTGTGCCCATTCCTTGAAATGCTGGATCTGGCCTCTGTGGTACATGCCTTGATTACATTCTGTTGGGACTATGGTAACAGGCTCTATGTTGGTCAGGTCCAGGCTGTTTGGCAGACTGTATCTCCCTGTATGAACCAGCCTGGGCTCTGCGATCCTTGCCACCACTATCTTTCCATCCCACCACTATCACAAGCACGGTTGGTGGTGACATGAAAGAGGGCCTTCTCTTAGACTGTGAAACTCCCTTCCTTGTTATCCTTCCACCGGCAGGCTAAGACCTACCTATTTAGACATGGATATTAAACAGAAAGTTTTAAAAGCATGGGATGGTGTTAAGCATGGTGTTGTATTCTTTTAAACTATTTTAATTGTTTTATCTTTTTAATTGTATTGTATTCTTTTAATATGTAACTTGTTTTAATATTTTAATAATTTAATTTTGTTTTAATATACTATTTTTGTAGGCTTTTAATTGAACTGTTTTTTAATGTTGTGAGCTGTCCTGAGTCCCAATTTTGGGGAAAGGGCAGGATGGATGGATGGATGGACGGACGTGTATATATATATATATATATATATATATATATATATATATATATAAAATGAATATAATAATTACAACAAATTAGTGAAGAATTAATAGTGGAAGATGTTTCCTATTAACCTTTTTCATGTATCTATCATGAATCACGGAATAAAATGATAATGTACTGTCTTTTTTTTTTTGCATTTTTTAAAACTAAGCAGCAGGATAATGGGAGGATGATTTAAGGATTTTATTCCCTTTGTAATATTCCACATTCCCTTTAAAAGTACAACAAATAATATATAGTTCTGTGTGACAGAATTCAAACTATGTGATTATTCAAAAATTCTTACTTGCATCTTCATTAAAATTAATGTGCTTTCTTGCATTAATAAAAAATTAAGCATATTCATTGTGTTTTATGAGTTGGTGAACCTTTTAGAAGCCGAGTGCCCAAACTGCAACCCAAAACCCACTTATTTATTGCAAAGTGCCATGTCCCTCTGGCTTTCTAGTAACAAACTCTGGCAAACTCTGTGCTGGGGCAATGGCACATGTGCCCACAGAGAGGGCTCTGAGTGCCACCTCTGGCACGCATGCCATAGGTTCGCCATCACTGAGTTAGACAATATTGAACAGATAATATACATGGTGTCCATTCAGAGAAAGTATTTATTATTCTTGAAACATTTCTGAAGCAGATACTGTATTCATTGAACCATTTCTGAAATTGTGAACTACATTTTTCACTTACCTCTGTTGACCAGCTTTAGTTTGATATTCATCATACAGTATATATTCTTCAAGCTTAAGCGCTGGTAAAATGCTGCAAAATCATTTAGGATGCATGTGTGTGTGTGTGTGAAAGCCTGACGTGCTTCCTAAACGTCAGGAGATCGTCGGCTCCCCTCCAGCATCTCTGAATCATTCAGGGAGAGGCAAATTCTTATGAATGCAAACTTTCCATTTTAGCAATTTAGCAGCTATTTACCAGCGCTTAAAGTTCTGGTCTGAAAATCCTCTGTGTGATGGAATTGATTGGATTATTTTTAAATTATTTATATATAAATATTTATGCATCACCTTTTTGTTCCATCAGTTCCACAATGTATTTAATAACATTAAAAACACAATTTTGAAGCTGAACATTATAAAAATACTATAAAAAGGAACACAATAAAATAGTGAAATTAATATATGATAAGACATGTAGTTAAAAGTAAGTCTTCACTGCCCAAATATCTGGACACAGATATGATAATGGTTCCTGGCATATTAGACAAAAAAATTCATGTTCCTCTCCTTAATTGGATCAAGTGTACTGTCCGAATGGAATTTGCCTCTGTGGCTTCAAATGGATGGGCCAAAAGAAGTGATTTCAGGCTGCCTTGAGAGAGTGGTGTTTAGATGACTCATGCCCCTGAAGTGGTTGGAAACCTCACCACACCTGCTCCAAGGCAGGAAAAGCTGGACTGAAAAGAAATGGAAATAAACCTCTCTAGCAGGAAAGTGTGCACCGTTGACCCTGCATATAAACACCCTGATGTGAATCTGGTCTCAAAGGAGTGCTCCATCCTGACCATTTATATTTAAAGTGACATATAAATGCACCTGTGCAGGTGTGCATTTAAAAAAGAACAGAGCCAGTGGTTGGGGTGGCAATGTAAAAAAAAGGGAAAGTGTGGAACCTCCATTGGCTATAAGTACAACATGTACAAACCAGATGGTCCAAGACAGGAGATGTTTTATTGGGCACACCTCTGCTAAGATGCCCTGTCTCGGTGGAGGATCGCAAGGGGAAAGCCATCCAGTGGGATAGCATTTGGGAAGAAGGCAATTGCCAGTGGTGTGTTTGTGTGATGGTGTGCATGGATGTTGGGGGGGGGGGTTAAAAATTGCCCAGGAGTGTGGCTTGATGCCATGCGGCCATGGCATGTATACAAGGGCTGCCTTGGGAGTGGACAGTGCAGCCAGTGGGGTTTCAGTCCGCTCTCGGAAAAAGCAGGTTTGGGTTGCTCTTTCCTACCTGCCTGCTTGACACCTATATTTCCTCTACGTTTTGGTACAATTATAATATCATTTATTAAAAACCAAGATAGGGGTGGAGAGAAGGGCAATATGCCAAAGAATATTGCAGAAAGCATTGGGAATTAAACTGGAAGAATGTTAATGAAGACTGAATGATATGTGTTTTATAGTTCCCGAAACATTTTGGGAAACATATTTTATAGGCAACTTGTAAGTTTGAAAACCTACTATAGTAACACTTTATGTGACGTCTTACATTCTTTCTTTTAACAGCATTAATACTTAATAGTCAAAATGCCAGTACAAAATATGGCCTATGATAATGCCAGCTAGGCAGATTACGAACATATTTAAATGTGTTATTGTTTTGGTCTTTAAATGATCTGAACCTGTGCAATTTTGCTACAAGAAGGCTGTATCGTATCTTAATCTATTGTGACTTTTCCATCCTGCGTAATATTATGTTGTATGATTTTCAGAGATATAAATGAGTGTGCAGTGTCTATTTACTGATAATAACTAAAATAAATATTATGGTAATCTTTCTGTTTGATTGTGTTAATCTTTTTATTGTTTTGTATTGTATTGAAGTGAGACATAAAGTAACCGTTTAAAACCCTTTAAAAATGACTTAACGTTTTAAAATGGCTATTGAAGTAAACTCCTCAGTTTCAGCAGTGCATTTTTGGAAACAACCTGTTTAAAGTTAGATGGATGCCAAATGTTGACTTCATGAAAATGATGCTTCATAAATCACTACATGCCATGTGAGTGACTGATCAGATGATCAGGATGTGGAGCTATTTGCCTGTTCATCTGTGTAAAGCTTTGTTTTCAGGTGGCTAAGTAAATCATTTTCGTACATTGGAGATATTGATGGGTCTTTCTTTCTTTCTTTCTTTCTTTCTTTCTTTCTTTCTTTCTTTCTTTCAAAGGACAGAGGGAACATGGTGTTTCCATAGCTTTGGAAGAATGAATCCATGATGGATTTTATGGGAGTTAATCTAGGATTTACAGGAATTACTCTTGGTTCACAGGTACTATCCAATGTGCTGAACCTTTTAGATGGAACAGAGCTTGTCACCCTGGATAGCTCCAGTAAAACCCAGACTGACTCCTGCAAAACCCTGGCTGCATCCACACTGCAGAAATAATCCAGTTTTACACCACATAAACTGTAATGGCTCAACGCTATGGAATTCTGGGAATTGTAGTTTTCGGAGACATTTTGCCATCTCAGTCAGAGAGCTCTAGTGTTACAGCAAACAACAGTGCCCAGAATTCCATAGCATTGAATCATGGCAATTAAAGTGTTGTCTGGATTATTTCTGCAGCGTGGATGCAGCCTCAGTTTGGGTTCATTGCCTTGGGACGGTATCATAGATCACTTGCAAATGCATGCCAGATGGGCTACCAACTTTTGTGGACACATTTGAAAGTTTTTCTTAAGGTCCACAATCCTACAGGCATTGGCATGGCTCACAGCTTGTGTGTGCCTAATTACACAATGACGATAGCCCTTTCTCCTTTAGCTTGCATGACAGGAGTGCAGTTAATTGAAGAATTTACCATTCCGTCATTTTTAATTGCTTTCGAGGGAATGACTCTTCTAGATTTAATTAATGGGTGCTTGTTGCAGTTTTTGCCTTGTTGAATGGATAATTGAGACCATTGAATATTCATATACATGCTTTAAAATCTGCCTGTTCATCTACTGCTGTTTTTTTAAAGCATCAATGAGATAGGAGTGCAAAACTACTACAGTATTGCTTTTTGGATTGCAAGGTACTGTGGAGGGGAGCTGCATTGTGCTATTCATTACTAATTGCTTTATTGGATAATTTTGTTTACTTTTAACAAGAGATTCTAGAGAAGATGTTGCTAATAAGTATATATTGTTCAAAAAGATGATTGACTATACCAGGGGCCCTTGGCATCTGCTGTGGTTTGGTTCCAGAACTCCCCTGGATACCAAAATTTGTGGATGTTCAAGTCCCATTGTGTACAATGGTGCAATAAAATAGCATCCCTTATTAAAATGGAAAAATCAAGATTTGCATGTTTGTTTGTTTTTAATTTCAAGGTGGTTGAATCTGTGGATATGGAGGGATGACTGTAATAGTGTCACCTTTAAAATTCACATTTCCCCCCTGTTCACTGCATTAGCAAAGAACTGAAACCTTTTTGCTGAAGGTTTGTTTATGACTTTATTTATTGGCTTTAGATTCCATCATCTCCCAGAATGGGATTCAAGGTGGGTTCAGTTTTTGCAACTCTCTGAGTTGTAAGGATTCTTTTTTTTCTTTTTCTTTTTCTCTTTTTTAAGAGAAAGAAATAGAAAAAAGAATAGCAGTGGAGAGGAACACTGATGGTGAAAATAGATGATGCTGTATCTTGAAACTCCAAGAATCACACAAACAAAAATTTGGCTTTGTGATAACAATCAGATGTTTCAGAGATGTATGGAACCTTTGGCTACGGAATCCGTCTGCCTAATAGCATTCACATTATATAAAGTATCTCTTCCATCCCAGTTTTAGTATGTCAGTATCAGATTGTCCCTTTGTAAATATCCATTAAGCTATAGACTGAGTATAAATATTTGAAGAGCTGGCTTATCCATTGTCTAATGAACAAAGTGGAAGAATGGGCATCCGAGAGTAACATGTAGGATGGAATCTTTGTGTTGTATGCGTGCACAAGTTCACCTACAGAAGTGGGATGTTTTTGTCCATTACAGAACAGCTATATTCAGATCAAGGTTGTGAAAGCATGCAATGCTATTGCCTATAGATGCATGTTGCTCATGCAGGTATGGATGTGTATGGATGCATGCAGATGTGTACATGCTAACTGGTTGTGCAACACTAGATTCATTTGTGCAATTCAGCAGGTGGCATTGAGCAGCTGCTACATAAACTCCATGAATGAAAAGTTGTGGTTTCTTTCCTTAATGTAGGGTAATGGCCTTAATGTGATGTTACCTGTATAAAGTCTTACAATGCACTGTGCACACAAAATGTTCAGCAAGATTTTACAAATTACACTATCTATAAGTCAGATAAATAGATAGGCAGACAGACAAAGAGTGGATTTGTGTGACTGTGTACAAACTTTGCATAGTCATGCAAGTTATACCAATTCCCTCCCCATTTGTGCTTTTAAGTAATATTTCTGTGATGTGAGTTTTAGGCCTTTACAGGTTATAAACACATATCTATGGGGTTTTGAGAACGAGTACAAAATTTCAGTGTGTTTGCTGAAAATGGTTTCTAGACTGAACAGATATTTCTTAGGCCTGTTACAGACTGCCAAAATAAAGCTGCTTCGGGTCTCTTTGGAGGTATGCTATTTAAATGATGCATGGGTCCTAAGAGTCCAGAGGCCACACTCCATTCCTAAGCACTGGAGTGCAGCTTTGGTGCAGCTTCCGGATTCTTAGGGTGCATGCATTATTTCAACAGCATACCTCCAAAGAGACCCGAAGCAGCTTTATTTTGACAGTCTGTAACAGGCCTTAGAATGCTTTGGTTATAATCCTCATGTAAAACTAAATTCCTGTTTACAGTTTCTCATACCATTTGAATGCACATTTTTACATTTAGTTTGAAAACCCTGAAGAACTCTGATTTCATCTGCTGAAGAACTGCATCTATTCCACATGGAATTGCTTATTGTAAAAGTACACACTGGCTGTGTACCAGTTCACATTAACATACATTAACGTACTTGAAAAAAACTTGGTTTTCAATATTTTTATTTTTATAATCTGCTACTGGACTGTCTGCTCCCATTTTACTGTTACAACTGTAAATGGTGTAAATTTACTTCATTATTTTATCTTAATTATTAGCCTCCTTGAGCATTCCAAATGAAAAGTGATATGTAAATAGTTTAAATCGGGCTGGACAACTATAGTGAAGCCAGGGACCATTTCTACAGTTGCCCAAATGCTGTTTTTAAAGAATTCTTAAAGAGTCCTCTTAATTTGTCCATTTGTTTCTTTTAATGTTGTTTCTGGCAGCAGGACAAGATGCTGGAATTCTATGATAGCTGGTGTATTGCTAGTCCCCAGTGGATCACAGAGACATGTATTTGTTAGCCAGGAAGTTCTGTGTTGATGGAAGGAGGCAGTAGACCTTTTTATTTTCTTAAGGGCTCTAAGAGAGCCACAGGGCTTACTTCCATGGGTGGGTGGGGATGAGAACTGATTGCTTCCTCTTCTAGCTTTCTTCCCTTTTCACCACTATTACATCAACTACTGCTAAAGCTCAGAACTCACTTCTGTGATGTTAGATGATTTCTTTCATGGAGGCAATTAATAATTGAATTTACTCCCCTTTCTCCTGCTATTGCAACTACTTTCAAATTGCCTTCTCAGTGGCTGCTCCCGCACTTTGGAACTCCCTCCCTTGGGAGGATAGGATGGCTCCCTCCTTGTTCTCCTTCTGCCAGCAAATAAAAAACTTTTCCATTCCATCAGGCTTTTAATAATTGACTGTAATTGGCTTTTAATGATGTGCTGTGCTGTTTTGTTGATTTACACACACACACACACACACAGTGATACAAACACATAGATATGGGGGGGATGTTTTCAGATGGTTTTTACTATGTAGTGGTTTTCAAAATTTGTAAGTCACCATGAGTCCCACTGTTGGGGAAAGGGATATAAAATAATAATAATAATAATAATAATAATAATAATAATAATAATAATAATTTATTTTTATCCCGCCCCTCTGTGCAACACAACTGGGGCAATTTACAAGATTAAAACATACATTCCCATATTCCACAATCCAACCCCCCTTAAAATACAGTTAAACAGCTTACAGTCCAAAACATAACATAAAAGCATCCAGGACATACAGTAGATCAGCCTCTCACAGTGAAAACAGGTTTTCATTATTAAGTTGTTTTGTTAATATATTCCAACAGCAAGTATGGGGGGTTGTTGATGTTTTTCTGGGGGGCAGGTTCTGTGTGGGTTTAAGGGAATGATTTATATGATTCCCAACCCTGATATATAGAAAGAAAGCAGTGGTGGCTTCAGGTCACTATTCAGACGCTAAATGTACCAATTTGTCTGTCCTGCTGATCCAGTTGGGCATTTTGAAATTTTCTGCAAAGTTGAAATAGTATGATATATTTTCCCAGACAGACAGGATGATGGAAACCAGGGTTTGAATCCCTGCATGGTCATGGAAACCCATTGGGCAAGTCACACTCTCCCCAGTCTCGGGAGAAGGCAAAGGCAAATGTCCTCTGAACAAATAAGTCAGAAATGACTTGAAGACAACAACATATTTTCCCCACAACCATAACTCCCAATGTGAAGTGCTGATGTCTGCAAACGGAAGAGCAGGAAATAAGTTTTAATTCTTAGTGCAAAATTTTGCTTCTGACAACTGAAAACCTGGTTTGGTTCAATGATTAATTCATACTAGTTCTGACAGTAAAAGGTATTAAACTGACATGCAACATGCTGAAAAGGGTGTTTAAAGAAAATGAAGCTGCATCACATCCACTTTAATTGTCACAGTGCAGAGAACAGGCAGGCTTGTGTAGGATTTTTATGCCTATCTTGCTTAGTATCAGTAACTTGTTCTACTTGTTTCATGGTTCTCTTAAAAGCATTCTTGGATCTTTCATGCTTGTTTTAATGACCTTCATTTGTGCATCAGGCTGACTGGTTTCCAACAGACTGAAACCTCAAGAATGTTTTCCTGTATGGTTGAAGCTGTTTTGAATAGATTAACCAATATGGATCACATCCAAAATAGTCCACATCTCCCCCAAACCACATGACACTATTTAAAAGATGGTTGATTTAGTTAAGGATTTCAGTCTTGCTTTAAATAATACTGAAAGGTGGGGGGAAGAGGAGGAGAGGTAATGCCAAGTTTAATAATAAATGTAAGTATCTTGAATTTCTGGGAAGTACAGTACATGTATGTCTATCTTTGCATGTTGAGCCATTTTTTTTACATTTAGGCAAAAGATAAGATATGAAATGCAAATCTATCTGTAGAATATTAAATTGCAAAGACAGCCAGCTCCTAAGGGAGACAGATCAACTTTGAATTTTTCAGATGCCTAAAACTTGTCATTACCACTGAAATTTGGGTTTTAGTCCTAGTGTCCTTGCCTTGTGGCATGTTTCTGCTAGCTTCAAAGTCACTTAGCATTATGTTAGAGAAATGGAAACCATGGGAATGAACTTCTTAGTGTATTATGTGCATATAGTCATTAGACAAGGGTAGTTTAGCTTGAGCACTATTTGGTGTCAAAATACTGTAGCTGAATGGATTATTTTATTACACAAAAACATCTGTAGTTAATATAATCCCCTGAGTACATCACGTGACTTATGATCTGTATGGGGAAAAATGTGCTGGTTTTCAGAAGGCTTAGTCAAAAGAAGAAACGGTGTTTGGAATGTGGTCTCTTAACCAATGTTTTCTACGGCTCTACATTTCTGTCACGTATAGTTTGAATTTTAGAATTTGCTCTGTACTGATTTCTTTATACCACATGTGCTTTGTAAAATTGTATCTTCTGGGTTTTGGAATTTGCTCAGTATGATCTCTTCTCCTAGAAATTTGTATGGGACTTTTGTGCATTTTCCCTACATTTACCCTCCATGCTAAAGAGCATCCAGTGGTGGTCTTTGAGCCAAAGTGTGCCTTGAAAAATAAGCAGTATGTACCCCTCTCCAGTCAGCATGCTAGAAGCAGTAAAAGAACTGAGAAGATTGGTTATTGTGGCCATAAGACTTGACAGTTTCCCACTTTGTGGTGTGGTGGTAAAGATCAAGTCCAGCAAATGTTCACCTCTTCAACAAAGTATCTCCCCAGTAATACCAGTGGTAGGCCAGGGGTGAAGACCGTGTTTCTGACTTGTTAACTTTTTTAAAATGTCCTATTAAATTTTCAAGGCATTTGTCTTGAAGCCTTGAATTTGTTTAAATAATAAATTCCAGTGGAAGATGACCATCTGTCCCACATTTCTCTCTCTTTTTTTCATGTTCATTAACACAACAAGGGAACTTGCAGAGTTCCAACTATCATGTATGCCCTCTGGTAATACAAAAGAAAAGAAAAGCAACATGGGAGGGGGGGATAACATTGGTTGTGTACTCTCAGAGGTATATTTGGAAATAGACAGCAAACAAGAAGTTATCTCAGGAACTGTTACCAAGGCTGTGAAAAGTTACTTTTATGTACCATAACTTTCAGATTTCCCATAGCATGGAGATGATCCAAGTTGGCTGGAGGGATTCTGACAGCTGTAGTCCAAAGAATTCATTTTCCAAACTCTCTTTTTTTTTTCTAGGCAGACGGATGCTGTAGCCAAAGTTTCATGAACACCAATTGAAGTGCATAATGTTTTGGACTTCAACGTTACAGACTAATCTTGAGAAGAATAAATGTGAGGGGATAAAAAGGGGTTTCTTAAGCATTGAGAAACTCTGACACAGAGAACCCTAGCTAAAGCCCCAGACCCAATTAGAGGCCCTGTCTTCGACTTAAAAGACAGCTAACTTTGGAACGTGGCAGATGGAAGCCATTTTCTCTTTCTGTGTGCCAATATCTTCCCAGAATCCCATGTGCTATTTTGGGCTTCAGGGAAGGCAATAAAATATTTTGGCAGCCTGGGGAAGTCAGATCCTTCAGTTGGGCAGGAATGAAGCCTCCCTCACCCCCCCCCCCCCCCCAAATCTGTTGCTTCCTTGCCACAAGGAGCTTGAAGAAAAAAAGAACTAAGTAGCACTCGTAAGAAAAATGCTGGAAGTGAAAGGGGAAGAAAAAGGAGACAAAAAGAGGAGATGGAGAAGAACAAGGCAAATCAGTGCCAAGATAGAAACAGGAAGGACAGGAGGAATATTGTGCGGAAGGAAAGGGATAAGTCCTGAACTGTGGGAACATCTTCAAAAATTTCAGTTTACTTAGCAGGGAGGTAGAAAACTGTGAGAATTAAATCAAAGAGAGTTACATCCCAATTTTGTGTGTGTGTGTTCGTTCTGTACCTTCAAGTTGTTTCTGACTCATGGTGATCCTAAGAACCTATCATAAGGTTTTCTTGGAGGGTTTGTTAAGATGATGTTTGCTATTGCCTTTCCCTGAGGCTGAGAGCATGTGACTTGCCAAGGTCACCCAGTGGATTTCATGGCTGAGCTGGGAATCAGACCCTAATCTCCAGAGTCCGGGTCCAATATTCAAACCACTACAGCACACTGGTTCTACATCCCAATTACTGTTGTGTTTTCTGTGACAGAGTGCTCAGGAAAACTATTTTTTAACATTAGCCCTATGTAAACATGACAAAATTGAAAAGATGGCCTTCATGCTACACACACACATACTCATTGATGTTGCCCAGGGACCAGGAATGTTGGTAGACAGACATCCTATATGGTTCAGTGTAGCATAGTAGGTCTGCATGAGGACCTGTGCTAGGCTGATCCATATAACCGTCCTGACTTACTAAACAGCCTCAGAGCCCCCTTCTGTCTTCCATCTAAACAATTATTCCATGTTTTGTGGGGAGCTGTTAGGATCACAGAAGCATCTGGCAATGTCCCCATAGCCAGACACAAAATGATTATAATAGTGCTGAGATATCTGGAAAACCCTGGAGAATCACAGCATTAATGTCTATCTACAGACAGACATTTCCATGATCGTGCCAGTTCCCCATAAAACAGAGAATGGCTTTGCAGGAGCTTCAGAAGCTGTTCAGTAGGTTGCCAGGGGGCTGTAGAGGAAGGAAGGGAACACTGACCTCTGCAGCACACAAAAAGTGACACACACACACACACACACACGTTCCTAATAAAATGCCAGCCATAGAGTAGCTTTGACTGAACATGAGTACTCCAGCCAAAGGTAATTATAGTCCCTTTTCAGACTTTTTTACTCAGTCTCATTCATCATGGAGTACCTACCTGCAGTCTGGTGGCGCATCCTTTGTTGTTGTTTATTTTCTGTCAAGTCAGATTGACAGCCAAGTAACCCTGTGAATGAGAGATCTCCAAGTGCAGCCTTGCTCTTGGAGATCTCCAAGACTCAGAGCTGTAGATTCCCTGATAAAATCAATCTTCCTGCAATGTTGTCTTTCTTTTTTCCTACTTCAACTTTACTCAGCAGCACTGAAGTCTTTTCCAATGAGTCATGTTTTCTCATGATGTATCCAGAGTGCAATAACCTCATCTTAATCCTTTTGGCTTCTAGAGAGAGTGCAGGCTTGATTTACTTTCAGACCATTTTATTTTCCATTATTTTCCATGGTATTTGTAGAACTCTCCTCCAGCATCACATTTCAAATGAGATGATTTTATTCCTGTCAGGTTTTGCAGGAGAAGCGGGGGGGAGAGAGCTGTGATCAGTTTCTGCCTAGAGGCCAGCATAGAATCTTTTGATTTCTTCCTCTTCTGCCTATATAGTTGGATCATAAACTTGGATTATATTGGTGAGTTTTCTGTGTGCAGTTTTGTTGATATTATTCAGTCAGACTTCACTATTAATGCTACTTCATTTCTTCTTGTCATTTGCAGAGTAAAACACTGTGTTTATCTGACTGAAAGTGCTCCATTCCCATCCAGTTTAGCTTGCTCCTTCCAAGTATTGCAATGTTTATTTGTTCCATTTCTTGTACAGTCCCACACAGATTTACTGCTTCAACTGTTGTGTTTCACAACTGGACTTCACTAGTCAGGTACAAGGAGCAGATTTTGCTTAACTGTAACATGTTAAAGGGAAGATGTTCTGCTGTGTAAAGGGAAGATGTTCTACTAGGATGTTCTACTGTGCAAAAACATGTGCACATGTTTTTCTATGTTCAGGGATTTGTTTTTACATTAAAGCATTTCCATAAATTTAGTCTTACCTTAATGTGCAGGAGTACAGCATAGCAACCAGAGCTTGGGAAAGTTACTTTTTTGGAGAATGGCTCCCAGAATTCATTAGTCAGCTTAGCCAGTGATAACCAGAGCTTTGGAATGCTACTTTTGGGATTGTGGTTGGAATCCTTTTGGTTTCTTACTCACGTTACCCAAGTTACCTATGGAAGCCACTGAACATTGATGTCTGATCTGTAATGTTTACATTCAGTTTGAGGTGCCAGAGGTGGAGCTGTGCATATGGTACTGTTGCTCATGTGGGTGCCTGTTCTGTTGTGCATTTAGTTGTGTGTTGAATTGTGCATCTGGCTCTGCATTCAGTTATATATTTTGGTTGTGCATTCAGTTGCACAACTTTGCCTTTCAGCAATGTAGCACAATCAACATGTAACTCTTCATTCAGAGATTTACTTTACACAAATCTGATGGAGGATCTCTGCCTGTATCTCCCAGAATCCCTCAGACGCATAATTGATAGCCATGCTGGCTGGCTGATTCTACAAGGCATAATCCTAAAATGTTACTGTTCTAGGCTCTGACAGTAATTGCTACAACATATAAAGTTCATTGTTATGTTTGCCTATTACTCAAGTTGCAAAAATCTGTCTTCCTCCATTATCTTTATAGCCCAATTTTTTTTAATCTAACCAAAATAGAGACAGAGATGCTGCCTTTAAAAACCACACAGAAACCCCTAGCAAAAGACATGTCACATTTTAGTATGGAGGAGAAAGAGTCTGGCTTTTGGAATGGATTTGTTGGACTGGTAATCAGTGAGTTCACCGTTTCAAGACTGGTCTGTTCATTACAATTGCTATGTGGTTCATTGGAGAAAAATGTCCAGTATAAAGTCTTCTAGCCATGTTTTCAGAGCTTATGCCTTTCCAAAGAAAATCTCACTCAATTTGTATATAGACTGTGATATATTGAAAGAGTATATAGGTTTTATTTTACATTTGTAATCTTGTTGTAACAATGCAAAATCTCATGTTTCTTTGGCTGGCAAAAACAATGCTTTCTCTAAAATATCAGTCAAAATGTGTAAATGTTGAGTTCAAGCTACTAGCTGATATGAAAACTGATAGCTTATTAAGCCTCCTTTCTTGATATAAAATGACTACAAGTTGAGTATCCCTTATCATAAATGCTTGGGACCAGAAGTGTTTTGGATTTTGGAATTTTTTTTTAAATTTGCATATACATAATGAGATATTCTGGAGATGGGACTCAAGTTCAAACACAGAAATAATTTATTTTTCATGTACACATAGCATGAAGGTAATTTCAATTTGTTTTGTGCATGAAACAAAGTTTGTGTACATTGAACCATCAGAAAGCAAAGGAGTGAGAGATTCTACACTGGCCAGAATATTGTGGACTTCCCCTGGAATATTCTGGACCAAGAGCTGCCCTGAATTCCTCCTCTATCTGGAGCAACACTGGGTGACTGTCTGCTACACATGCATCCCACTGTGTTACCTAGCACCACTGCTGGTAGCTCAAATCACTTCCTCTGAGGTCGAAAACAAGACACCCAGCATTGATCACATGACTGGACACCTTGTTGTGACTTCAGCAGGAGCAACTCATGCCAGCAGTATTGGGTGACACAGTGGGATGTGTGTGTAAATAGCTGCCTGGCATGGCTCTGGATTTTCCTGGAAACTCTGGAGCAAAAGGTGAGTCTGGTTTAAGGCAGAGATGTGAAACTGGCTTCACATCATGAAGATAGTCAAATTGGGAGTTTGGCCCTACATCATGGACACAGGGTGCCATGAGGGTGGAGGAAACTGTTTCATTTGGCACATATAGACATGCCCTCTAACTTAAGCAGCCACAAAAAAAGTTTTGGATTTTGCAGTTTTGGATTTTTTAGATAAAAGGATACTCAACTTATATTGACTTTTTCTCACAAATAAGCATGAAGTGCTTTCCTTTGCTGTTTTTTGCAGAAAAGTGAAATCTCAGATAAACAAAATACGTTACTTTCTGTTTTACACTCATCACCCACATTTGTGGCTTTGACTTTTGTGGATTTGATTATTCACGGATTTTATTAATATGTTCTCTCTAGTAATATCTAGTTCCTCCAGCACAACTCTGTAGTCAACTTTAACCAAAAGTTGCACTGAAGGACCTAGAGATTCCTAGAGACAACACTCCACTAGGCATTGATAGCTCCTCCAGTGCAATTCTATGGTCAATGTTTGGCAGATGTTGACCACAGAGTTGCACAGGAGGACCTAGAGATTCCTAGAGAGGTGTTCTCTCAAGTAAAAACATTGTGTTTTTGTTATTTGTGGTTTTTCCACATTCACGAGGATTCTGTGTCCCTAACCCCAGCAAATGTGGAAGGACGAGTATACTTTCAGGTGATAGAGTGTCTCAAGCTATATAGTTCTCTACTTCAGTCTGATGAATTCAAAGGCGTTTATCACACAGCTGACCTTCCACTGTGTTCCCATCGTGTAAACGCCACCAATCTGCGATGGGAGCCTCTTGGTGGGATCACGGATGGTGCAACGCTTCCATTTTCGTCATGGAAGCGTTATCGTGTTTAAAAAGGGCCCCTTTTTAATAACGATTTAATCTGTTATTTAAAAGGGGGCTTTTTAAAACACGATAACGCTTCAATTATGGAAACGGAAGCATTGCACCATCCGCGATCCCACCAGGAGGCTCCCGTCGTTGCAGATCGATGATGTTTACGCAACAGGAGCATGGCAGAAGGTAAGCTGTGTGATAAACTCCAAAGAGATGAACTGAGTTACAGAGTTAACCTTGGTATCCAGACCAGCATTATGCTCAATAAAAATGGCCTTCTTTTACAATCATACTTCATACACTCCAGTGGAATTAGCATCTTGTGAAAGTGAATTGAGAGTTTTTACACATTTGAATGCAAGCACTTGATTAAAAAATAACAGAGCAAGTGACAGTATCATTATCTGAACCTAGTAGTAGTTAAAATGCCTCTTACAGTAGTTTTAGTCACATGCAACTTCTCTTTCTATTTTCCACCCCAATATAAATGTAGAGTGTAGAATCAGACTCTTAAGTTACATGCAGGTAATCTTTGGTAAGGATTCAGACAAGGCAACAAATGACAAAACAGGTGCCCTTTTGGATTGCAGTGAAACTCTGGAGATGGTCAGGGTTATTGTTCCAAAATCACCAGAGGAGTTAAACTGCCTACATATCCATACTTTATATAGAGATGCCATTGATCTAAGAAAGTAGAAGTTACACAGATAATGACTTGTTATTCTTGTTTTTTTTTATGCCTTCAACTCATTAGCGACTTATGGAAAATTTAAGGTGAACCCATCACTGTTTTTGTTGGCAAGCTTTGTTCAGAGGAAGTTTGCCATTGCTTTCCTCTGAAGCTGAAAAAGTGGGACTTGCCCAAGATCACCAGTTAGTTTTTATGGATGAGCAAGAATTCAAACCCTGGTCTCTCAGAATCATAATTCAGCACTCAAGCTACTTTCTAAGATAGTTATTAATATTTTATCTATTATTTTATAAGCTCTTTCAGTTTCTTGCTCCTTCCTAGGGTCTTATGGGTGACCTTGAACCACAATAGATTTTGTTTTATGCATGGATGTGCACAGCAGAAGATTACTCATGGTTTCCATTTTAGCTGTCATATCACTTCCTAGCTCTCATTTTTTGCAAGAAAAAGAACATGGTATAATCTGCAACCACTATTTACTTGACTTAGAAACTTTGTGTATAACATCCCTTTACTAAAATACCAGGACTGATGAATCAAACTCACATGTTTGCAAAACTTGCAGTGTGCGGCAGAGTTTTTCACTGACCACAAACTAGTATACATGTCTTTCTATTTTTATGAAGCCAAACAGAGGTGACAAGAAAAAGTTTCCAAGTGAAAAATGGATGGGTTTGTTCTCTTACAGAACTTATTATACTATTATAATATAGTATACTGTAAGACCATAAAATAGAATAATAACAAATAAAATTCAAATTGGAATAAATGCATTTCATTTTCATTTATATAGCATATAGGTAGATTTAACAAAATAAATGCAAGATGACAAAAATATAATAGATGGAACTTCCTGACAGTAAAGGCTGTTTGACAGTGGAACAAACTCCCTCAGAGTGTAGTGGAGTCTCCTTCCTTGGAGGTCTTTAAACATAGGCTGGATGGCCATCTGCCAGGGATGCTTCGATTGAAAGTTCCTGCACAGCAGGGGTTGGACTGGATGGCCCTTGCGGTCTCTTCCGACTCTATGATTCTATGATTCTAAACTGAACTCAGAATGTCTACATTTCACTTAGTATTTGTGACTTTTTTCTAATAGTTGCAGCAAGAATCTTTTCAGTAATCATTTTGTTAATGTCTGCCATTAATAAACTATGGCCTTGTCTGCACTGGCCAAAATACTCTGGGGGCAGCCTAGAGTATCTTAGCTTCCTTGATCGGCCCCTGTTACATGGCCTTCCATTCCCATGCTGCTGCCCCATGTCACTTTCTGTCTGTATGGGCATCCTGCTGAGCTGCCCAGTGCGCCCACTGGGCAGAGATCAGAATGTGGTATCGGTTATATGTGTGGGCACCTTGTTCTGACCTGAGAGCAAGGGTCTGGTGACTCTGGTGGTACAAAGGCTGTCTCTGCTGGAATGGAGGGCTCTGGATCTTCCTGGAAGGTTGGGAGGAAGAGATAAGTTATTTTCTTTTGTTTTAAGGTTCTTATGCTTCAGTTCTGGTGCTGAACTTGCTGGATGTCATCCTAACTGCTCGCACCAGAATCAGGTTTGGATTATGTGTTGTCTGAACAGGACAATCTCTGAATGGGATGGGGTGGGTGTACAGACAAGTTTAAGACACAGACACAGCTGCATGCCTTGAGTATGAACAAAGGAGAAATGCTCTCACATTCTCGTAAACGTTACATAATAGGAACATATGATATAGTGTATTTATTAATCACTTTGTTCATAGACAAGATCCCAAGTACCAGGAAACGTGAAATTGTCTTTCCATGACTGTCAACAGGAAGGAATTCAGCCTCGCTATAAGGGGAGGGGGGGGAGAGACCTCTCTGTATTTTGTATATTAATGTAACCAAGTACCTTCCAGGCTATAGATAACCCTTAGGCTGCAAGCCAAGGTGTATTGGCAAGCAATCCCCTTTCCTTGGCAACAAAAATTTGGAATTTTAGTAATCATTGCTTAATGCAAGCTTTTTCTTCCTTGTACAACTTAAAGCAATAGATATAATGAGTAGCTAATTGGTTTTTATTATTATGGACAGATTTGCTATGTGTAAATAATCTAGAACAGTTGGGGAAGAAAGAAAAAAATGTACCGAGAAGAGACTGTGCAGCTGGAAGGAGTGCTTGCAGCTGTTAGGTGAAGTTTAACCAGATTCTTTACCATCATCTTCCAACCTGATGTTCTCTCTTTCAATGTCTTGAATTACAAATTTGCAAGTATTTTCTTTAACGGTTTCCTGTTAAAGGAAATTTTTGAGGACTGGCAGAAGAGTTGGCCTTCTTCCACAGCAAGCTATTTAATGGCTATTTAATAGATTGGTTAGCCACCCTTCCATTTTAGTCTTTCATTTTTAGTTTCCTGTCAGCCTCAAGATCAGGTTGCATCCATGCCCTAAGCATAGTGTTGTAAGGCTCCATCTCTCCCTTTTAGAGCCAGTTCCTGTACAATTTCCTCCATACACCTACTAATGTCTGCACTCCAATAATTTAAAAAAAAACTTTATTCACAGAAGGCATGGCATTGTCTGCTAGTTGTATATTCTACTTCAAATACTGCATTTGGAAAATTAGCTAATGGCCTAAATCCAATTAGTAGTTTCAACTAGAATAAATCCATGAAATCCATGGAACTTACATCAGTGTTGATTCACCAGGTCCCATTGTTCCAGTTAGTTAGGACTTTGGCAGATATGTTCAAAAAACTGAATTCTTGGTGTAGTGTCTCATTCAGATAATGAGCTACCAGAAGAGTGGGAGTTGTTATAAAGGTTTTCAAGCAGTTTTTCCATAGTGACCACATGTCTTGAACTCAATTTAAATAGTTTTTGCAGATGTAAATTGGAATAGTAATGTACTAATCCATAATGGTATACTTTTATAACTCTGATGGACTGGAGGCTTATTTGCATCATTGACGTTCTGGTGCATGGCTAATTGTAACAGCAAAACAAATAGAAGATTAGATTAATTATTCAGCAGCACTGGATGTATTTCTCTCTGTGTCTTTTTAAGGTTCATAGAACTCTTTATGCAAACTAATTGATTCTAACCATAGTACTGCAAGTGATTTTCAAATTTAAAACCTCTTTCCCCCGGAGAATCATTTCTTTCCCTGTTGATTTTAGCCAAGGGTGCTTCTTGATTAATCTTCATTTTTGCTCTGTTTTGTTTGCAAAAATCACATCTTTATTGTAATTAATGGTAGAAGATAATCTACACACATACATGTACACACATTGCACACAAAGATCACTAAAAAATTTTTTTTTAAACTCTCTGAAATCTGATCTGAGGTCTTTCATGATACACAATTAGAGCACTATGATTCTGCTCAAATTGCCATGGCTGCATCCTGTGGTATACTAGGTCTGTAGTCTGGTAGTCTTGTATTCTGACACTAAAATTTCCTGGCTAAGAATTCTAAATGCCTCTCCCTAAATTGCAAATACTAGGATTCCATGTGATGCTTTTTGTTGCTGTGTGCTTTAAAGTCATTTCTGACTTAGGGCAACCCTGAGGTGAATCTGCTCACAGGCTTTTAACAGTTACAGGTCAGCACTGTACAGATTTTTATCTTTTTCTTTCATAACTGATGTTTTAAGATGGAAACTTAATAGTCTGGCTCTGGGACAAGTTCTAGGACATGGTTCTCTTTTGTATTGTCCATGGAGCTCAGTTGTACAGTACAGTTATACAGCACGCCCTTCCCTTATGCGAGGATCCATTCCTGATCCCGCCCCCCATATAAGGGAAATTCTGTGAACTCTCGAGCATGTTTTAAAAGTTGACTGGCAAAAATGAACAAAACTGAAAAAAATAAGCAAAGATACACTTTAGACAATAGGAAGAGTTGTGTAAATTTGAGACATTGTACAAATAAATGCACAAATCAGAAAAAATAGTCTCACAATCCTATATGAAACAAGGAAGAAACAGAGATATGAATGGTTTTTTGTGGGTTTTTCGGGCTATGTGGCCATGTTCTAGCAGAGTTTCTTCCTGATGTTTCTCCAGTATCTGTGGCTGGCATCTTCAGAGATATGAATGGTTGTAGGGGGGGTTGGGGAGGGACTTTAAAATAGGGTTCTTTCAAATGGCTTTTTCTAGAAAAAATTGAAGAATAAATTTGGGGCTACAGTATTTTCTTTTACGATGATAAATAAAATGTTTAATACAAGATATTCATCTAATTACATCCCCAAAATATTTCTAAGAACTATGTGTATGTACGTACTTACTTATGTAACAGCATGTAGAGAATCTGATCTTTGCCATTTTTGGTCTTGGTATCATGTGGTGTTCTGAATGACATGGAGAAGAGTTACACACTTACTTTTAAATAAGGAACAAAACAAAAATATCTTATGTAACTACAATTTCAACTAAGATGTATAAAGTTTTATGAAACATAAATGAAATTCATGTTTAGGTTTGGGTTCCATCTCCTCAAAAACTCTCTCTGTTGTGCGCTCGCATGCATGTGTTTGTATGTATCTCTATGCAAATATAAGTATTCCAAATCCAAAAAAATCCAAAATCCAAAAACATTTCTGGATCCAAGCATTTCAGATAAGGGAGACTCAACCTGCTAGGAACAATTAAAAATTGGTTACAGTTGATGAAACGTCCCATGTTGTTTCGAATAAAACAAAAAGGCTAGAAGTTTATCTTTATTAGTTACAAGAACTGAAGAAATTTCAGGTCTTCATTATATTTAGGTCAACTACTACATCCCTTTGTGAAATGTTCTTCTGGCCATTATCTGCGAAGGTTTCTCACACATCTGTTGTTTGCAGCTGCCCTTTCAGCAGGGAGAAAGCCCAAGGGTAAAATATGCCTTTTTCTTCCTTTCACTGGTATTGCTGATGATTTTGGAAAGGGGCCAAGAAAAAATCCTGAGGCACAGTCTGAAAAAAAAAAAGGAGCTCTTCTGCTCCCTAAGCACCTGCAAAAGCAAGAGTAGCTTCTGTCACTGCATTAACTGGGCAGGTAAAGGTACAATAGTGGAAAGAATTGTTGATCTTGGAGCCATTGTTTATTTTAGGGCCCAAACAGACAGGCCAAAATAAAGCTGCTTCAGGTCTTGGAGGTATGCTGTTTAAATGACGCATGCATCCAAAGAGTCCAGAAGCCATGCCAAAACCATGTTCCAGTCCTAAGGACTGGAGCACAGCTTTGGCACAGCTCCTGGCCTCTTAAGATGCAAGTGTCATTTAAACAGCATACCTCCAAAGTGACCCAAAGCCTTATTTTGGCTTGTCTGTTCAGGTCTTTAGAGTTTTATTTTGTAAGTGAACAAGATGTCAAAGAATCCTTCATGCATCAGTCCTAGTAGATTCACTTCGTATGAACTCATAGTGGGATGAGAGACATAGAGAGTGTAGTTTTTACACACTGCTCTTTGATGTGAAAGTCTCAGTAGTTCATTTGGCCTCCTGCTTTCACAACAGTGTTTGGGTTGAAGATAATAGCCTGCAAATCCAAGTGGCTGGTGCATGATTTTGACAGGTAGCCCATCTGGGAAGTTACAGAATGGGCAGTCTGACTTCATTACTGGGGAAGAGACTGGAATGGATGATAAAAGACTCCATTTTAAAGGACTGGGTTTTAATTCCCGCTCAACCATGGAAACCCCCATGGTGACCTTGGCAGGTCACATTCTCCTTGCCTCAGAGGAAGTCAAAGGCAAACCCTTTCTGGACAAATCTTGCCAAAAAGAACCCACACACGAAGAAGAATGTGTTTGTAGAAAATAAGTACCAGTTGAAACGTCTTTTTTTTTTTAAAAAAAAAATAGTAACTTACAGTAGTTGATTTACAGTGCTGTGGACATAATTTATCTTGATTTCAGCAAATAATTGGACAAAGTTCCTCATGATATGTTGGTAAGGAAACAAATTAAATGTGGACATTAATTAAAAAGTAATAATGCCTATCAGGTGGGTTCTCAGATGGTGGGAAATTGATATTCAAGAGTACTCATCAGTGATTCCTCATGAAAACTGAAATAGGTTTGAAATGTAATGGTAGAGGCCTGTTGTTGTTGTTGTTGTTAACTGTCCTTGAGCTGACCCCGATTCATGATGACCCTGTATATGAGAAGAACAGAACAAAAAACTGGAAAGCATGTATTCACAGTGGAAGAGATAAAGGAAACATCTCCAAGACCCTCTATCCTCCACTGCTCTGCTTAGGTCCTGCAGGATCAAGCCCTTGATCTCCCTGATTGAGTCTAGCTATCTGGCATAGAACTCTCTTTCTACTCCCTTCCGCCTTTCATAGCATTGTCTTTTCTAATGAGTCATGCCATCTCATGATACGGCCACAACCTCAGTTTGATTGTCTTGGATTCCAGAAAGAGTTCAGGTGGCGCATCCCATAGGGATTAATGGGGTGTATGCTCATGGCGTGCGCATGCCGCCACACCACCACGTGCACAAGCCCCATTCATTTAAATGGGGCTCGAGCATAGGTGGTATTTGCTTTACGCGGGGGAGTCCGGAACGGATCCCCTGCGTAAAGCAAAGGCACACTGTACTCTGTCCGAATTTAAAAGAGCATCAAAGACCCTTCTCTTCTAGCAGGCTTATCCAGATGACTTTCAAATAGTGAATTTTAAATGTGGATTATTTTAATATGTTTACATCTCATTTGCCCTTTTAAATTGATGTGTGTTTTTGACTGACGTCTTTTTAACTGATGTTGTTTGCTTGTTAATTGTTGTTGTTCCCTGCCTCAGCCTGTGGGGAGTGATGGTTAGGAAATAATAAAAGTCTTCAAATCTGTTGGGTATGCTTGGATCTGAATTTCTTATGTCAAGCAAGGTCTTAATCCAAGTCTGGTAACTGCTGATCTTCTTCTTCTTGCTTACCCTCACCCCTACTAAGTATGGTCTTGGTTTTGGTTTGCTAATATTGGGAAACAACTGCAAACTTGGAATGGGAGTTGTGAAATAACATCATTTTATTAAATGCATAGTAAATATTACCAGGTTTGGCCCTTAAGAGAAAGGAAGCAACAGTTGACTTTTCACATTTGGCCTATTCAAGTTTTTGTTTCTTCTGCATACCAGTAAAAAGGCATGGTCAGATTAGCCCTTTTGGTTTTATAAAGCAAATTAAGATCCAGAAAACCTTTACTTTGTTCTTCATCCAGAAAATTTTTGCCTTCCTCCAGATATTGTTGGAGGCAAAAATTTAATAAGAGAAGTCTGATAGGATGTCTTTCAGTAGCTTTGCATATTTCATCTAAGCGTCTTAAAGCACAGCTCTGTCTTCAAAAACTGATGTCAAGGAATTGACCTCGTGTGCTAATTAGATTCTGCTTGCCACCTTGAAAAGTTTGCAAATGCCTGCCTAAATATGGCCTAGATTTCCTGCTTCATTATATCACCATCCTATCAGATATTGCATTTTCTGTGGTGCATAGATGAGGGAACAGAGTGTAGCGGTACTAGCAATTTCCTTTGATCTTTTAATATAGGTACATTTTTGTGCATTTTGTAAATGCATATCACGTTTTCAGGTCAAGTTTGTTATAATTTTTACACAGTGCTCTCCACTTAGCAAGTATCAGTGCTGTGCAGGTCTAGATGCAAATCAGCATCTTAGACCCTAGTGGGTTTTTTTTCTTTGTTAACAAAGTATGCAGCCTAACATTTCTAATTGGTGAGATTTATGAATAAATGTTTTGAGATATATTGTGGGAATCTATAATTTCAGCACACCATTGTAATTTTTTTTATATAGATGGGAAGTAGTTGGGAAGCAATCACGGGGTAAACAAACAGACCATTTCTAGGAAACTTTTCTAATTTTAGCTGAACATTCAAATTGCTTATTTATTCTTGTTCATTTTATTCTGAAGCTAGGGAACTATAATTGCTTATTCTCTGTTAGTTACTTCTCGTTTCTACTTAATTTTGCCTAAACCAATTCGCACCAGTTCCTGTATTCCTTTGGTCACATAGCTCCTTACTTGCCTTTCTCATATAGTATATATAATATAGTACTGCGGTCAATTCCTTGGGCCCTTCATACAATGCAGTTATAACATTATGATTCCATTTAAAGTGGCCTGACAACATTATGTGATAACCTAGGATTTGTAGTTTAGGAAGGATACTTAGAATTCTGTGCCAGATAGCTCTAGTGTCTTATCAAATTAAAAAGTCCAGGATTCCATAGGAAGCAGCCATGACACTTAAAGTGGAATCGTAGTGCATACTTGTGTAGTGTCAAAGTGCCCCCTATTTGGCATGCCTATTTCTTGCCTATTTATTTATTTACAAAATTTGTGAAAATAAATGTATTATCCTAAATCCAGCTGTTGGTACTAATTAGAGCAGATCACCTGAAACAAGAGAACATGATAATTCAAAATTTCTCTAAGTCCCATTGATTTAATGGCTCTACTCTACTTAGTACTAACAATTGCATTTGGGGCTATAATTTTGGTGTGATTGAGCATGTGTACACTTACAAAGATGAAGATAAACTGCCCTGAATCTCTCATATGTCATTTCATGTGTCCATTACCATATTCACAAGTATGTATGAGCAAGACTGTAGGCAAAAAGTTACATCCAATTGTGTGAGATGACATTAAAAGTTTGGAACGATATAGATGTCCATTGTATTTGCTATTTGTGAGAGCTAAGCCTATGTTTCCTGTGCATAAACAACATCCACAGAACCCTGCTAATTCTATTCCCTCAATTATTAAAATTGCATATTCTCACCACCATCCTCACATATCAGTTGATCAGATGTAACTGTAGAGGGTTGGAGACTTACAGACTTGTGTCACAGTACAGAGAGTCCTTTTCCTGAATCTTCAATACAATAACTGCAGACTCTGTAGCTTGCAAGTAATGCGGTTTTGGTTGATTTTCTTTGGCCGTAAACTGATGACTAATATGTTCCTTGTTTGCTGATAAACAGTATGCAGAGAAGTACTTTCTGAGTGCAGAGAAAAAGTCTTGTGAACAAAAAGTAGAGGACTGGGAAGTAAAGAAAGAAATGAAGCCTGCAAGGAAGAAGAGTTCTTAGCATTTAAGTGGAGCCACTTTTAAAACTGTTTTTATTGTTTGTGGTTTGGTTAGCCATTAACATTCATTTCACAAAGGGCACCATTGAAAGGAGAGAGGAATGTCTGTGGCCGCTGTGGATTTCCTCCATGCCTACAGGAAGAGTACATTAGTTACGAGAATCTGATGGACTCTCCTTAGCGAGTTAACCCTTTCTTTTCAGAAGCTAGTTCATCATTCCATTTTTTTGCTTTTGGAAAGGAAACCACATGAACATGCTGTTTTCCTATCTTACAAAGAAAGACCATACCAAAATGTGGTTTTTCTCTCTTGTTATTGTAGAGAGAGAAAGAGAGAATAAGAGACAAAGAGAAAAATGATTAGCTTCCACATGAAAGGAGAATTTTGTTTTGTTGGGGGAATTTTTTTAACCCTGATATACAAGTTTTTATTTCTTTTTCTTGGGTGAGAGCAGTGGTCCTCAAATTTTGGTCTGACAATTTTTTTGGACTTCACTCCCAGAATTCCTGACTGTTGGCCAAATTGGCTACAGTTTCTGGGAGCTGAATTCTAAAACACATGGAAGAACAAAGTTTGGGAAACACTGGATTAGAATAATGGCCATAAACAGAAACAAAGTAACTGGCATAAAGGAATGATTGATTGCTTCTCTTATGCTGTGCAATCCTATCTTTGAACACATGTTTGGCATAGCTATGGTCCTCTACCACCCATTATCCGTTACTTTTGAGTATGCAGGTAAGGGTTGGTAGGGCAGTCCATCCTGAACATCACATGTTCCCTGCCCCTGCTTTAACCAGAGCTTCTGCTTTTAACAGTTTCAGCTGTAAAACAATAACTAATGCAGATCCGGATTATGTGGTTTTGCTAGTAGGGATTTCAGCCTCCTAGGCTCATGCAGCCTGCTATACATGGCAAAACTTTTGTGTTTACTTTAGATCACCTTCTATCTTCAAAAGAATGTGCAACACAAAATCACAACTGTCTATCCTCTTTATGTAAGCTGCCACTTCAACACACTCTACCATCACCCACTTTCCCCCATCACAGAGGTGGTTTTTGATTTGTCTGTCATGGACTGTCATTTTGCCCATTATGTGTACTTTATCACATTTTCCCTGTATTCTTCAATATAAGCCTCATCCCACCCCTCCTTAGTACATAGTGCTGTACTGCATTGCCTAACAGAGAAACATGATGTGGGGAAATGCACAAATGCTTCCCTTGATAGTGTATAATAGCACAATTGGGGTTCCTGCATCCCATCAGAAATGGCCTTTTAAAAACATACATCTTTTGGTTCCCTAATTCTAGTGTGCTGATAAATCATAGTGAGTAAATTGCCTGAAAGAGAAGATACAGAAATTGCAGCATATTTGGAAAGTTATTCTACAGTTTGCATTGTGATCAAAAGGCAGTACTGTTTTTGTGTGTGTAATACACTGTATTCTATGTGATATCTGGATTTAAATGGATTAAAACAGAGTAATGCATGCAGCACATCCATCAAACATAAAAAGTTGTTTTGGATTCAGGAAAACAGGTATAGAAATTAATAGGGTCAAATGAATATGGACATGCTGCTATATTCAGCCTTGTATAAGTCATCTTAACACTCCCAAATGACTAAATGTAAGTGTAGCAGTAATGGTAGTCTTCAGTACAACTACTGCAGACTACTATTACTAGCAGAAAACCCTGCAATTTACCAAAACTGGATGAGTAATTTGATAATATAATGATTTTTTCATAATAGAGCCAACATTTCATCAAGAATTTAATACCTTTTCTGATATCAACAAATAAGTCTTATTAAACTAGATGAGGGTAGAAAGGTCATCCCTCCCCCCTCAGTGTTGCATTAGAATTCCATCACAGCTTGGCAGCATAGCCAGTTAAATTGCACATTGTTCCATTTTCTTGGGCATTGCACAATTCAACCCAGGACTATGGGGACTTGTCACTATAAATCCCACTGTTCCTTGGTATTATCTATGTTGAGTGGTAGAAGTTGTAGTATACAGAATCTAGATGTCCAGATGTTATTGGCAGGAATCACATAGCTGGTGGGAACCATTGCTGTCAAAAGCTTCTCTTTCCAAGAGGACTTGGTTGTATAGTTGTTGCTATTGTCGTCATTATTATTATTATTAATATTATTATATCCCGCCGTTCTCCCAAAGCTGGGACTCAGGGCGGCTTACAACAATAAAAAAACACCATACAGTTAAAAACATACAAAAATATTGTATTAAAATAGAATTAAATAGCTACTATTATTAAAACAAATTCAATGCTAAAATCAAGTTTAAAAACATTAAAATGCCTAAAATACATTAAAACAATTATATCTAGTTCTGTCAAGCATTGCCTGTTCATTTAAAAAAAATGAGAAATGCACTTTTCAAGGTTCTTTAGTTTTGCTAAATACTTTGGGGGAGATTGAAACATCATACAGAATAATCTCTCAGGTCAGGTCAATATTTAAACATCAGTTATTATTCAGCATTCAGCATAGTATCTGACACTGGAAGGATCTACTTTCACCTTTTAGAAATGGGGATTCTATTTCAAATCTCAGCTCCCTTGGATTTAAATTTTGAGGTGGTGAGCAGTGACTACTGTGTCTATAATAACCCTTCACCTAAAGTAAGATAAATGTGAATGTAATAGAGCAGATAGTGGTCAATTTTGTGGTACAAAACCCTCAGACACTATCTAGAATCTGAAAATAATGATGATAGCACAGTTTGGTACATATTCTGCCCTGGAGATTGTCATTAATTGTAGTAGCTTTACATATTTTTTTGAAAGAAATGTCACAAGTGGGAAATACTTTGCAAAAAAGAAGAAGAAGAAGAGATGCTTGTGAGTCTGAAGACAACTATCCAACAGAAAGCAATTCTGCTCTCTTAAGTGCCTACATCAAGTATTTCTATCATTTTTGAAACACTTAAGGTAAACCTGTCCACAAGACAGTATAAGTTCCTTATGATTCTCCACCACATTATTTGGCAACAGGTGTTTTCAGGTTTACCTTTAATTATTCCTGTTCATCTTTTTCACTTTGTGTTCCACAAACTATGAATGCAAAATATTGACAGAAGGGGGAGACCAGAATAAGATAACATTTATATAATTAAGGAATGTTGCTTTTGTAAAGATTAGAGAAGAATTGGTAGGATATTAATGTTAGAAGATTTTTGCATTCTCTCTTCCCCTCCTTTGATAGATTTTCCTGCATACAAATCCTGCTATCTCCTCTTATTCAAATTCACTCCTACTGAACTATTGGGTAATAACTCTGCAAATTGGTAAACAAACCATGTGATTCAGGTCACTCCCCCATTGGGAAGATTTCTCAATCATCATCATCATCATCATCATCATCATCATCATCATCATCATCATCATCTGCCCTATTGGGCTCCTCATCTTCCTCCTTTCTCAACTTTCTTTGGAAAGATGGTGAGATAAAGATTTCTTCGTTACCTGAACTATTCATTAGCTAGCTTAGGATATAGCCTCTATGCATACGAAGATTTAAACCACTAGTAAACTTTTGTTTAAACTGGAAGCTACTTGTGTTGTTTTTGAGTCAGTTCTTAGAGAAGCATAGTTAGACAAGGACACATTTCTGCCACTCTGCTGATTTAGAGCTAGACCTTAATAGGCTTGGCTCTGATATTTTTATGTTTAAATATTTTTGTTTCCTTAGCAAAGGCTGGAGCTTTAGGGAACTTGAATTGCCCTACAGTTAGTGTTCTTTGTGATTCAGAATAACTGCATATCTGCCCTTATTTATATAAAGGTTTCTTAACAGTAGTTAGGTGAGAAAAGAGATCTCCTAGCATTTTTCCAGATATGTACAAAAGCATATATTCACACATGTCTAGCATCTGAATAATCAATAATTTATTCTGGCGGGAATGTATTCTATTGAGAGAAAACATTCCCACTAGAATAAATTATTGATATGGCTGTGGAGGTGTTACACCAGATCTTTGACTCTAGCTACTCTTTTTCTTGTGTCCAACTCCAAATCTGAGTCTGATTTCAGCTCCTTCACAAGTAGAAAATGCATATTAATTAGTAATAATAAATTTGCAGTAGTAAAATGATAGCCCAAGGCTTTTTATCACCATCACATGAATCATCACCCTTAGACGGACAGAACATAAAATATATTTATTTGATTAAAATTTCTGAGCAAGAAAACTTCCCTAAATTTCTATGAAAGTAAATATGCAACAAACTCAGCATTTAGTATTATAAATTTTTGTTCTGAAACCAGTGTCTGAGGAAGTACATTTGTGTTGACTCAGACTCCACCTCAAAATGCTTCTGATGGTTCCTATTTTGATGAGCTAAGGTGCAGTATATACACTGACCTGTGGATAAATCAATCCAGGGTGTTTGGTTCAATTATTTGACTAAAATGTCTAGACTTATACATGAGTATATACAGTATTTATATTTTCTAGACTAGAGTACAGTGGGCCCTTCCTTATGTGGAGGATCCACTCCAGATCCCCAATGTAAGGGGAATTCCGCGTATGATCACGCCCCATTGAAAAGAATGGGGTGCATATTTGCAGCATGTGCGCCATACACTTTATTGCTGCACAGCTTCAGTGTAAGCTTGAAGCCGCATATAGTGTGTCCATGGTTGGTGCGGGCTCACTGTATAAAGTCTGAAATCACTATAGGCTGATTTTCAGCTGTCTTTGTTCCCAGTTTTCCTGGGATTTTTCAGAAACGTATGTATTTATATGAGTTGATCAGTCGACAATTAACCCTCAGGCTGTATGACTCTCAGGTTGTATATGAGTTTTCTTTTGAGTTTACATTCATATTATTCAATTTAATTTTATCCACTCTCTGTTTCTCTTCATTTGCTGCATGTTTTTTTTTTAATTAAGAGGAAACTGTAGAATGTTTGATAGATCTGGTTTCTTACATGTTCTTTCCAAAACTGAAAAGATATGGAATATAGCCATCTGAGACTGAACTATAATCATAGTATAAACTTCACTGAAAGTCACAGGAGAAACAGATTACAGAGTATGTAAGGGGCTTTGCTTTCACCTTTCAAATACCCAAAAGGTCAGAAATTGTTCTGGTACCATGTTGGGGCTTCCAAACATGCAGGATTGTTCCCTTAATATAAGAGGATCTGGAGACATAGCTGTGAGTTATTGAGGTTATGTCAATCTTTGTCTCCTTCTATTGACCTGCACACATTTGTTATATATTCATAAAGTTTTTCTCTTCCTCCGAGAGTGGACCTTTGTCCAAAAGCAGAAAATCCACCCAAATAGGATATCTTCTTGTCTTGTTTCTGTAAAAAATTATCCATATGACTTTGGTATTATTAAGTTTTGATATTTAGCTTTTTGATATTTCAGTATATGATATTGAAGGATAATTTCGTTTTAAGTAACAATTCTATTTTGAAACCCGTATAAACACACACATCAACAGAGAGATTATGGAAAAGACTTGCTGATTTAAAAGATGTAGGGTGATGCTGTGAAGGTGCTCTAGGGAGCTGCTCTTGAATGCAACCTTCTGGCATGTGTCCTATGATGTGAGGTTGCATGTCTGCCATCACATTTGGTAGGAGTAAGCATCAGGACACAACTGCAGCTTAACAATGTGAATTGCTTCAAAAAGCAATTTGATTTCACTTTTTATGGTTCTGGCTATATTAGCATCCTTTCTTCCTAAATCCTTTTACTCTAGAAAATATTGCCTCGTCCCTATATATCACTGTCTTACATGTCTATTAAAGTGTAAAGGGCACTTCCAATTCAGTTTTGAAATTAATTGTTAAGACTGCTGTAGTAGAAATATATATTTGGTGGAACCATTTGTGCCTTACCGTCCATAACCTTGATTCTATTCCTGCCAGAATAAAATATCCTTGCCCGTATTTTGTGGTGGGACAGTAAATTTCTAAAGGAAAAGTAAGTCCCATGTCATTAGTCAAAATTTAATCTTCTGGTTTCCAAACTTTTTAGATTTTAGATTTAAAATTAATTGTTGTGCCATCTATGCTCATCAGCTGCTCTCGAGTTATCTATAATGTAAGGACTAAGGTACTGTGTGAAACAGTGACTTGGGCCGGTTACAAACCGGCACTTGGGACGTCCATAGGACGTCCCATTTTAAAAAAGGGGCATCTCTTCTAGACGCCCCTGGGTCTAATACGGACTCTGTCCGTACAATATGGCGCCGGCCATTCCACACGGCCGGCGCCATCTTTACGTATCGGACGCTGTGCGTCTGAACGTGTCGCGGCGCCTGTGACGTCGCGAATGCGCCCCTGGCGCCTCGCGACATCACAGAGGCGCCGCAGAAAGAAGCTCCATTTTGGAGCTTCTTTTTTGCTCCGTAAGGGAGCCGCACGGTGTGGCTGCGACGGCTCCCTTACGGAGCAAACGGCGGCGGCGGCAGACCACCTCAAAGCGGCGGTCTATAACCCGCCTTGGGAATCTTTATATATGTCTTAAGATCAGACAGTCCACTATGGTTGAAAGCTCATATACTGAATGGGTAGTGCTTAGTTTCCATCTTGTGCTCTGCAGCTGTGTCCCAAGATCATTACTGCATTTTGACTGCCTACAGACAGAAGAGAGTCTTGTAATAACATGGCTGTGAACATTTCCTGTACAGTTACACTTTACTTAGCTGGCTAAAAACCCAAATGAGCATTCACCATTCCTCTGGTTGATTCATATAAAACATACAAAGAGCTGCTGTGGAAAAAAAAAATCTTAGAAGCTTTAAAATGGCATTATAGACTGAACTGATTCAGTTGCCAGCTTTGAGTCCTGGATATATACAGAGGGTACAGATTATAATCGATAGAGTATAACAGTGGTTCTTAACCTGTGGCCCATAGTCCCCTATTGGGGCCCAGCGTGTTTAGTTGCCCTCCTTTCTTCTTTCTCCTCTCTCCTACCCACCCTCCCTGTCTCTTTCACCTGTTGCTGGAGGGAAGGAGCCCAGGAGGGTGGCCCAGGTGAGTGGTGGGAATAGAGCTCTCCCCTCACCTGCTGGACACCATTGCTGCTAGTAGTTTACTCGGGCAGCTTGCTTGCCTTCCTGCGTATTTCTCCTGTAGTCAGCATGCATGTGGAGGTATCAGGCACAGAAGAGGTAAGGAGCCTGGGAGGGCAGCTTGGGCAAGCAGTGGAGAACAGAGCCCCTCCCCTCCCCTCCCCTCCCCTCCTTCCTCTGCCAAGTGCAGCCACCACCCTCCCCATGGGAGCTCACTCTTCCTCCTTGCCTCTTTCTCTTGCAGCCACAGCACTTATGGAGCAAAAGGTAAACTCAGCTGTTCCAAGTTAAGATGTATAGTAAGTGCAGTATTTGATAGAATTTAGGGTTTTAAATCTTGAGTTAAGTCTGGGGGGCCCACAAAAGATATTTCAAGGAGTTCCCTGGTAAAGAAAAGGTTAAGACCCACTGGAATATAATGTATATGATATAATGTAGAACACTGTCTATATTAGTGTGTGTATGTTACTGGGAACAAAGAGACAGGCTAATAGTGAGCAGAATGAATACTTGAATGTGAACAAAGGGATAAAAAGTTCTATCAGCATTGGGATATGAGCAGATTTTAGCACTAAGTCTCCTAGCAGATGCAGTGACTGATGAAGTCAGGATGGCAGTCAACCAAAGATTCCAACTGTACTGGGAGTGACATCATCTCTAAATCTCTAATTGGATTGGGTGATATAAATGGGACACCATGAATGCCATTGTTTTGATTGGATCAGATAAGACATCTGTTAGGCTGGGTGGAGGCTAGGGAGGGAATAAAAGAAGCCTAGAGGAATCAGACAGCTTTTGCGATTGCAATGTTTAAAGAGAAGGCTCCAACATAACCTCCAAGTCAGGCTGTAACTGATTAACTGCCCAGACATGTTGATAGATACTGCTGTTGAGAATCAACAAAGGCATGATAAAATAGATATGCTTCCTGATTGTAATGGACACCCATTATGAATGTTGATGGATACATAATGGATGTTGTTAGATTTAACAATGCCCAAGGACCTTAACCCCTTGGATTCCTGTTTAGATATGTATAGCTAAATATGTATAGTTCCTCAACTAAAAATATGATATTTCTTAATAGATAAGCTATATTATTTAAATTGGTAATGTTCCTCTGTGTCTTAACTGTTAAGAAGCCTACTAAAGAGTCAGAGAGATAGAGGTTCAGTCCTAATGAAACTTTAACATCTGACTTGCTATAGCTGGTAATGTAATGAATGAGTGATGCCTTGTATGCAATGTAATACAATGTGATGAAACCAAAACACCCAAATGTAATCATGTCTGTGTTTCTCCCTATGGGGACTGTATATGTTTGTATATTTATGATTGCATATAATAAATAACATAAATGATTACCTACTGTATATTAGCCTGCTCATCTTCCCAGATAAATTTCATTGATTTCTAATACCTAGGAATGCTTAAGTGGAATGTTGATGTTAAATGTGCTTCTCTAATTTTAACACACTTTACATGTTGGAAGTCTAGATGGCCAAAAGGTGATAAGAGGACTTAGACAGAATCTAGATTAACTGACAAAACACATAGGATCCACCGTACCTCAGTCTAAAGAGACATGGGTGGGAAACCATGTCTGTTTCAGTGCTCCTTTGCTGTTTTGGACTGCACTTCCCAGAATGACTCTATCCATGGATATTTCAACTCATGGATAGTTGAATCAATGGATGCAGAAGCCACAGAGAAGTGTGTATGTATATATGTGTGTGTGTGGCTATACTAGTTGGTGTCTCATACCAAACAATGTACACTAGTTATGTAAAGGGAAGGACAAAAGTCTTCTAAAGCCATCTGAAATTGTAATTCTGAACTGTGACATAACATAAGGTAGGCATGTCATTTAAGCTGCAGCCCATTTTGCCACAGGGGAGGTCAGCCTGATGACATAACTTTATCAGCCTACAGCAAATTCCAGTGATATTTCACAGTACTATTACATACTTCTGAACACCATAGCAAAATAAAAATTATGAAACAATCTGAGTGTGCTCTAAGCACTACAGAAAAGGTATAATCTTAAATGGCCATAATACAATTAATCTTTACTAGCTGCTTAAAAGGACTAGATGGATGGTTTAGAAATTTTGCATGAATTAATTTTGTTCTTTTGTATGCATCAGCAGACAGCTGTTACATTGTTGGGGTTATTTCAGAAAAATGTAATAATGCTAAACCTTGAGTATTTGGTCATTCATGTACTTTCTACAGCATTCTAGATCAGTATGCAAAAGAATCATATATCACCTTTGAGAATGAGAGAAAGAGGTTGGTAGCATAAGCTTTTATACACTTAAGTCTGCATGCACCTCAGAAAGTAGTCATAGGGGCTTGAAAAATGGGCAGAAAGGGGCAGCGAGAAACTGCCCCTTTCTGCCCTGGATGGAGACCATGGCAACCAAGCACCACGACCTCCGAGAGGCCTAAAAAGAACCTGTGATATGTTATGTCATGATACTGCCTACTCTTATACTCACTGACGTATATACTGTATTCCATACATTTAAAAGAAATATTGAAGGTTTGGAAAAATATCACAATTACACAGCGTGCTGTATATTTGCCCCCCTTTTAGGTGAACAAAACAGATAACCTGTGGAAAAATAAGTGAAGTGAAAGAAGATCCAGAGCACGTAAGTTCCTCTTCCTGTTTTTTTTTTAAATTACAGATTTCTTGTCCAAAATCAGTAATTATTAAACTGTTTAAGGTAGTAAGAGAAGCTTCTTTGTAAACCTAGAGATTTAACCATTACATTTTGAAATGCATTTCACTATACCATGAAGTAATGTCACATAAACAGTATGATAACTTTCTCAGGAATTCATGATGCATGAAAGTGACTTGATGCCATATGTTCTGTTCTGCAGCATATCAAGCTTAGTGTCCAGGATTGTGGGTTTATGTGTAGTAAGGTTTCAATTATTATAGGCAGTTGTATGGAAAAGCATTACCAACTGTTTGCTTAATTATTAGCCCTGATTGCAGAGGAGTGTTTAGTCAAAGCTGTGCCATATCAGATCATACCTGTAGAAAGGAATGGAAGAATAACAGGTAAATTACACATGAAATTAGTAGTCATGTGAACTGGGTGGGTGGGGGAATCCAATCACACTAGATCATACAAGTGTCTACAGTATGTTCTTTGCAAAGTCTTCTGAGAAAAGGGAAAGAGGGGGACTTCTGAGTACATAGATTTTGGTCATATTTCAGGCATTAGGCATGACTGCTTGAATTTTTTATCATGTTTGGCATACTGCAGCACTGTTTTGATATAGCCATGGACATTTTTACCCATGACACCTTGGTTGAACTTTTTGTTTCTTGTTTTTGACATATTGCCACCAGCAAAGTCTCCAAAGTTAGATGATTTCATTTTAGTAGAGAGATTTAGTTTTGAACCATTTTGAACAATGTTCTGTTTCAAAATCTGTCATATAATTTGTGTAGGAGAGACATAAAAACATGTTTTAAAAATGAATTGTGTAGTTCCCAAAGGGCTGGTTCACATACAGTAGGCCAGTGAAATATAAGGCCAAACTGGTAGCTTACCATCATGAGGGTGACAAGGGTTGCCTAGGTGGCAGAAAAGAACAGTCTAATGACAAAACATCATAGTTTAGATGCAACTTTGGTTTAATTTTCAGGCTCTTAATTCTACTCTTAACACTATTTGACCCAATGAAATAATTTGGTAGACTAAGGTCCAAAACACACTGCAGAAATTATCTCGTTTGAGACCACTTTAACTTCCCTGGCTCAGTCTTGGGGAATCCTAGGAACGGTAGTTTTGTGAGACATTTAGCCTTCTCTTTCAAAGAGCTCTGGTGCCACAATAAACTACAGTTCCCAGGATTCCCTAGTAGTGAACCAGGGAAGTTAATGCAGTCTCAAACTGGATTATTTCTGCAGTGTGATTTGGACCTAAGAAATATTAAAAGTGATATTGTTAAGATTCAAATAATATTAGACTGAAAGACATAAAATTCTATCATTCATTCTAATACATGGTCTATTCTGAATGACTACATGTATTTAAGGTTCTTTCCCCCCCTTCTTTTTGACAGACAGTATTATCCCTTATACTTCTCTTAACTGGATGCAAAGTTATGCATCCTGGAGAAAAGTAAGAAAACTTTTTGAGAACATTAACATTTTACCCATTTCAAGTATTTCTCTCAGATGTTGACCACTAATGGAACTAATGTAGAAAATGACAGAATTGTTCAACCACTTTTTAGTTCTTCAGCTGAAGACTGTGAATAAATATACAGAGATGGCATCTAGCATAATAGACTTCAGGCTGGAGCATTTGAGTACAAAGTAATGACTGATTATTTCAAAATTTGAAGCTGAATTACAGTATGAGGAAATGGAATGGTTGATCTATACAAAATAACTTTGGCTTTCACAAATGTGCCCATTGCCAGTTCTTCCTCCCACTACTTTATCAAACATTTACATTAAACCATTGCTATAATGGAGAACAACTGTGAATTTTTAAAAAATGTTGTCTTAGTGTAGACTGTATTTTTTGACACATGTTTCCACAGGGAAATAATTCCATAGAATGTGAGAAATAGCATTATGTTTAGAATATATGGTGGCAAGAGCAGTGCGAGGTACTGACATTAGCCATTGTTTACTGTGTGTGTGTGTGTGTGTGTGTGTGTGTTTAAAAACCTGCATGAACTGTGTTGGGAATAACATAATACAAAATGTATTGTTTAATACTACATTACTTACTTTAGTTTCTTGTCCGGAACAACTATAATGTCTCCCTACTAGGAAAACAGTGCCCCAGACATATGTTCCTCAAGGTGTATTACGTGGTAGCTGCATAACTGAGTGTTTACAAAAATGCTGTGTATTGCTTATTTGCATATGTATATTGCATACCAGGAATGATGTCCCCTTCTTGAGTCAAATCATTGTGGCTTTACTAGTAAAATGATTTCCACTGCCTTACTGAAATGGTTAACTTCATAAAAAGTACACTAAACCTGCATCTCCACTGCAGAAATAATGCAGTTTGACACTAATTTCCATGGTTCAGTGCTATGGAATTCTGGGAGTGTGGTTTTGTGAGGCATGTTGCCTTCTCTGTCATCTGGTGCCATAACAAACTACAGTTCCCAGAGTTCCACAGTACTGAGTTATGGCAATTAAATGGTGTCAAACTGGATTATTTCTGCAGTGTGGATGCAGCCTAAATGTCCACTAGTCAGTGAAATATAACTTCAGCATCGCTTCAGAGGCAAAGTTTTCACCTTTGGCAGCCTAATCCACAATTAGATAGTACTGTGACACACACATATCAACCCTTCTCTGTATGATATTTTTTATTTCAGTGGAATAAGCATTTCTCACTCTGTACCCCTTTGTATCTACAGAGTTCCTCCTGCAGTGTAGACAGCAGCCGAGTAAATATTATTCACAATTCTTTTCATCCTTGATAAGAAAGTTGTTTCAAGAGTTCCAGTTCTGCTCCTTTCTCTATGTTTCCTTCACATTAGGGGTTTTGGGTGAAAATTTCATTTGTGGAAATGCAACAGTGCAGAAATGTATAATTTTTTCACAGATGAAATTTCTTCCAATAAGTCCCAAAACAGAGGATTATCAGAAATTCACAAACCCACTGGTAGTTTCATCCAACTAGGAGAACACTTCTGAAATTTTTCATTTCTCTGTGTGAAAATGAAATTAACAAAATTTTACATCACTGGATAAGTAGCATCCTGTATGTGCATGTCTACATCCCTGAAACCTGTGATTAATATTTTCCTCAGAACCCAGAGAGTTTAGGATACATCCTTTTCAACTGAATTAGCTTTGGAAATTTACCAAATGGGATGACATTATCTCTAGTCATCAGCAGTTTCTGTTTCCTCATTGTCTACTTAGAGAAACAACTCTGGTTCTTAATGTGCAAGAGGTTTTTAAGTGTTTTCAACTGTTCTAAATTAATGTTTTAAGTGGACTATTGTTTAATGCATTTTAATTTTTATATTACAGATTGTTTTAGCTTTGATTCTGTCATTCTGTGTATTGTTTTGATGTTTCAATGTGTAACCCACTTTAGGTCCCACGTGACAGGAAAGCAGAACATAAATAAAATATCTTTTGTTCCACAGTAAAATACTTCACGAACATGCATAAATATGGGCCTTTTATCTTGGCTTGTAGTCAGTAATATCAGCTCCTGCACTTTAAGTGATTAAATTTTGGCCTTGTCTACACTGGCTTTACATCTAGGGCCAGTTCTAAGACTGGCTCCTGGATTGGCCACAAAGACAACCATACATACCAGGCTGCACCCAGTGTTGTGGTTCAGCGTTGTTTGCATGGGCCAGCTGGCATGACACCCATCAGCATTCTCCTGTCCCCGGAGCCAGAATCAAACAAATAAGCTTCATTTATATACTGCTTCATACCACCTAAGCAGTGTCTAAGTGGTTTACAACCTGTAGGAGCTTTATGGACAGGCTTCCTGGCATGCCCTTGTTTCTCCTGAGGGTGGATCTGCTGTGTGACCAAAGAGAAGGGAGGGTAGAGGGACTCCCAGATCACATAGCTGAGGTCTCTGGAGACTCCACCCATGAGATCGGGGAGGCCTCAGCCATGTAATCAGTGGTCTCCCTACCCTCTTTTCTCATTGGTTGCACATATGAGCTCACACTCAGAAAAAAGCAGTGGTGAACCAGGCAACCTGTCCATAGAACCCCTGCAGTTAATGGAAGTTGTGGCTCTGGGGGTATGCCATACCCTTTCCCTACACTGGGAAGGGGGATGGTAAGTGGATGGCATGGAACCAGTGCGATGGGCTGATTCAGGTCTGTTCCAACTGTTCGCAAGCCATTAAACTCCACGCTAACCCAAGGGCTTCAGGGAAACACCGGGGTTCCTCATGACTTTGCCAACTCCAGGGCAAGGTTGAATTAAGGAGGAAAATCTGCAGTATTCTACCAGAAGTTGCCATGCATTGTGCAAACTGGCAGCACAGGTTTCAGGGTGAGGATGACGTTTACAGGCAAGGCCATAGTTGCCTGTTCAGGATGAGGTTGGAAAGGATCACAGCTTGAAACTCTGTTCCACCATGTTGGAATTCAGAAACCTTTAGAGCATGCCTTTCAGTACCTACAGGGTTTATCTTGTGTTGCTCCCAGACTGTGGATTACACTCTACGACAAACAGTTGCCAGTCTTGCTACCTTTAGGAACAGCATGAAAAGATGTGAAGACACATCTTTTCAGTCAGTCCTTTTAAGGTTTTTTATTATTATTTAAATTGTGTAGATAGATTTAGATTTGTTTGCTTGTTGATGTTGTTCTTGTTGCTGGCAGCTCTTAGATACCTTGCCCATAATTGGTAGTGGAAAGGCTAGGTAACAAATTAATGAATGATTTCTGGTTGGTGCAGCAAATAAATATAGACAAGTTTTGACTGGGAAGAGCTTTTTTGAAAGGTTTTAGGCAATGAGGAGTTGGTACATGGAAAGAGGTGTGTGAATTTTGAAGACAAAGAGATGTGCACTGACAGGTAATTTATCTGCCTCTCACTGTTGCCAACACTTACAAATGCTAGCTGCTACTGGCAATCTGTACTTTGCTTCTTGCTTTCTTAGCTAGGTCCAGTTGCACAGTCAGCACAACCAAACTCAGCATAGGTGCATTTTTTTTTATTCTTTGCTTTGCTGCCTTGCTTTTGGTAAATCTAATGAGTTGCGATATTTATTAGGTAATTGGGCATGTTCAATATGCAGTTTACTCAAATGGCCTGTAGTAAAGCATTAAATGTGTGCCTCTGAAAGTACTCTGATGTCTTGTAAATAGGAACCGTAACCAGTTTGCTTTCCAGAATAAAATAGCACTGTTGATTCCAACACCCACACTCACACATTGTGCTTAGTTCCCACCATCACCATGTGTGTGTTTGTGTGTGTAGTGAGAGCAAAGAAAGTGGAGAACAGTAAACAAAATAGCAGCAAAAATAGTATTTTGACTGAGGAGGTTGCCACTTATGAGAATGGGGAGAAACTGGGCACAAAAGGCCTGTCAACTTAATTGAGCAGTACATTTGAAGTAGTGGTTGAAATTGTTTGGATTTCAAGTTGAGAGGAATTCCCTGCTGTTTGCCTTTGGCCCATCCTGGAATGAAGGAATGTTACAGCTGGCAGCAAAGGCACAAAACCAGAACGGAATAATGAGCTCTTAAACCAATCCTCAGTTAACTAGAATACAAATTTACAGTCAGTTTAAGGAGGAATAACTTCCTTAAGCTGATTGACCCTCTAGCCCAGGGCTGGGTTTCATGTGGCTCTTAAAATGTTGTTGGACTGTAAATCCCAGCTACCGTAACCAGTGCTGAAGAATACTGGAGTTACACTGTAAAAACATCCCATGAATATTGTCTACTTGTTTGGCATAGTTCCTTCCAATAGATCTCTTTTGTATCATCTGCTATCTGTCCTTCCAACTGGAGATACCTGGGGTTGAACCCGAGACTTCCTGCTGCAAAACATGTTCACTATCATTGGACTAACTGTTCATTGCCGATGGTCTTTTTTGGATAATGAAGGAGCATATTACTATATGATAATGATGGATTTTGTTGTTCTTATGTGCCTTCAAGGTGTTTGTGACTTATGGAGACCATAAGGCGAACCTATCACTGGGTTTCCTTGGGAAGATTTGTTCAGAGGGAGGGTTGACTTTGCCTGCTTCTGAGGATGAGAGAATGTGACTGCCCACAGTCACATAATGGGTTTCCACGGCTAAACAGGGATTCGAACCCTGGTCTCTTGAGTCATACTTACAGCTGTCAAACCACTACACCATAACGGCTCTCTTAGTGATGATGCATTGGTTAAATACAAGCTCTGAAACAACCGTTTAAAAATGTATAGTGTTTTTGTTTAGGTAAATGGCATTCTGAGAGAATTTGTCAGGAAGGAATAAAGGCCATATTAAAATTTTCTAACTGGAAAGGGAGGATCTGGCAGAATATAGGTTAGCTACTTCATAGGAAAGGTGAAAAGGGGGTTTCTTTTCATCTTAATGATGTCCCAGAATGGTGGTGCATCTCCTGAACTGCTGTGCTGTTTAAGCATTCACATTGTGTGTACTTTATTATCTGAATATGGAACTTTATAAATATATACTTTTAAAAGAACCACTTTGCATTTTAAAATGGCAAAAATATGCTTTTAAAAGAATCACTTCATTTCCTATTAAAATGGCAAATACCCATCAGGACCTCAATAGCTTACCTGCAATGGGAATGTGAGGTGTAAACATATTTCTAGCCTGAGCTTCATTTAAACATGAACCCAGTCACATGAGAAGTACTTCTCTGTTGGTGCATTCCACATGGCTGGCTTCCAGCTTAAATTGAATTGCTGGCCCCTCTGTGTGCAGTACTGGTCATTTATCTATCCCATGCATATGCAAGAGCTAGAAGCTCCAGTTGAACAGAAAACGGAACCCGGGGGAGTGTATCACACAGAGTTCTGTAGTGCAATTCTGTGGTGCAAGTCTTTGTATTTTAAATCAGGCCTTGTGTTGTGTTGGCAACCCCGCTTATTCAGAGCTCTTGAACCCCAGTGTTTTGATGGATGTACAGTTAGGCTCTTAGCAGGTGACCTATTCTTCAAATGGATGGGTTTGTGCTGTTGATTTCAACAAACTTGTATTGGTTTCGGTGGAATCTGCAATGGACATAAATGATTCAGAGCTTTCGTAGTTAAAATGATTGGAACTGATGTGAGAATAGATTATTGTTTGACATACAAATAAAATAGCCTTAAACATTTCTCAATATCTATGGTAATAATGCTTGTTTGTAAAGATTTTCAAGCAGTGCATTTGATTGTGTTTCTTGACTACAACTAAAGTTCAGGACACTTTTGAAATATTTGACTTCCAAGAATATAACAGAAATAGACATTATGGTAGTGATCTGTATGTTGTTTATTATTATATTTCAAATTACAATTTATAGCTGTGCTGTGCTTTGTTTATCTGACTTCTATCTTCTTGTCCTGCTTGGCAGCTCATTTGTATTCAGTTGTGGTGCTTTCCAGTGGCTTCTATTTAAGCAGCACATCTTGCATCCGCAGTTGCTAACCTGGGACAATTATTTCCGTTTTTGGAGACTGTTTAAAATGATACTTTTGCTGTGATCACAAGAACTTCTGCCCTGTGGATTCAGGTGGTTGTTTCCCTCTTGGGATCATAATAGCTCTTTTTAAAAAAAAAAAAAAAAAATTACATGGTTAAAGGAAAGGGTGTAAGGCATAGAGAGGGACTTGAAGATCTAAGGCCAAGATGATACTGATGTTGCAGAACAGGCATTGTGGACTTACTTCCATTCCCTTTGGAGAGTCTGTGTTCTCCAGAGAAGTTTTTTGGTGGGCATGTGGACTGTAATAACAAGGGGAAATCTCTCCTTCCAGCTTCTGCTGGATTCTCCTGTTCCACACATGGAAGTCCTGCCCTGTATTGTGTTCTAAGTTGGAACAGTTGGTTTCACACGATCTTGAAGGAAATATTGTCCCTTCCTCAAAGCTGTAGAATTTTTTTTTTATCAGTTTCCGGACATCTTAAGAAGCAGCATGGAGTGCTACTGCCGTTTTTGTTAAATTTTAGCAGTTCTACATCTCCCCAATTTTATATATATATATATATATATATATATATATATATATATATATATATATATATGTTTTGATCATGAGATCTCTACATGCCTCTGTGCATACCTAAAATGTTTCTCTTTTCAGAAGTTGGCCCCACACTAGTCCTGCTGTTCAAACTCTACTGAATTAAAATCTTTGAGGATTCTTCACAAGAGCTTTTATACATGTTGACTCTGTATGCATTCGTGAATGACAATCTCAGATGAAATTGTAGGTGTCTGAGTCGCCATGAAGGCAAACAAGATGTGTTTAACATCATAATGTATGAGGAGTATAGAGTGCTTGTTCAGTTGTATTATACTGTTGACACTATGCATTATTCATGTTCTTGAACCTTGTGACTAGAATAATCAGACTTTCTCTAAAAGTTCAATTTAGATGGTGATGGACAGATGTGCTGGGAATCAAATTTTGCCAATCAATTGTCACAGTGGGACACTGTGCTGTGAAAATGACCAAAATTGATATAAAAGTGGCCAGAGGTTACTTGCATGTTCAGTTTTTTGGGTGTGGGGAATTGATGTTTTGGGGAGGGATGAGGGGTTAAATGAAGTGATCTTCCTGGAAGACTCTAGGAGAGTGGTCTCCAAACTGTGCTCTCTAAGGGATTTTGGACTTCAGCTCCCAGAATCCCAGACTATTGCGCAACATGGCTGAGGCTTCTGGGAGTTAAAGTCCAAAATCTCTTAAAGGGCACAGCTTGGAGACCACTACTCTAGGAGGAGACATCTGTCCATTAAGAGCTGTCTTGTCCCCAAGCATTCATGCAGTGTTTGCATGCAGAGGCTTATTGGTCACTGGATTGTTGGGGGCCACAAAATGATATGTTTTGAGGCTTGAACTCAGAAATTCTCAGATGTATAATGTTCTTCCAGAGATACTTGTTTTGCATAGCCCAGTTCTTAGATGGCTTCTCAAAACAATTATCTGTAAGTCTGAAATCCTTTTCTGCCCAATTATACAATAAATATATGTAATATATTTTAAATCTTTTTTTTTTTACAGGCATTATGGGTGCATCATTTCTCTGTTTATGAGGCACTGCTGTATGAGCGATGAACTGATATGATTTTCCCTACCTTTTTTTAAGCGGCATGAAGGATTAAGGCAGTCTGCCTCAAAGTCTCATTTTAATAGTTTTTGTATGGGCCATCGCCCTTTACTTTTCAGTTTTAATTGTTCCATTCAAACTATTGTGTGATGTGAACAGGTGTGAAGCCAAAGTACTGTAATTATAGATCAGAATGGATTATAGTAACAAGCCAGTTTGTTTTGAATATACCATCTTCATTTGCTCTTGCTTGCTGTTAAATATGAAGTAGTGCCTGGAGCTTAAAACTCTCACTTTTATTATGCTCATATGAACATGCTTTACAAAAGAGAGCATGTCTCATTTTCTCCAATGAACATTTCAAAAATTAGTGTCTGTTTCTTGAAACCAAATGTTGAAACCAAATGGCATAACACTATCCAGTGAGTTTCCTATTTCCTTCCAAGTATGGTAGAACTAGTTAAGGGGGGAAATCAGGTGTTTTTTTTTTTTTCCCCAGGGAAGGATACTAAGAGCATCTTCTACAATAATCTCTCACAGTTCTATTAATCTCTCTGCCCTCTTCAAATAATCAACTTTGCCAGGTCACACTGTCAGTGAAAGAATCTCTTTTAGAAGCCTGGAAATCACCACCTGTGAAAGAGCTACACCTATGACCCTTTTCTCAGGGACCTTCCTCAAGGAATAATGCTGTTTTCCCTGTTCTAGAAAGCAAGTAGAGTAGAGATTTTGGAAGCCTGGAAATCGCTACCAGTGAAAGAGCTGCACCTATGTGGAAACACCATCTAAATCTCTGTCCCTCTGTTCACTAAGGAAGAGTTGCAGAGGCTACCTTTTTTAATAGACCTGAGAGATGCAAAAATTTAAGAATGAAAGCTGCAAGAACAATGACTTTATACTCACCCCCCAAAAAAGTATAAAATAGGATTCTACTTTGCATTAAAGTGTGTATGCCAACTTATTCATTGTTGTATGACTTCATGTTTTTTTCTGACTTATGGTGACCTTAACGCTTTATCACGAGGTTTTCGTAGCAGCATTTGTTCAGAAGGGGTTTGTCCTTGTCTTCTTCTGGATCAGACAAAGTATGACTTGCCCGATATCACCCAGTAGGTTACCATGGCTGAGTGGGGACTCGAACTCTGGTATACACATTACTGTCTCAACAATTTATCCATATAGATGCAAAATTTGAAATGCTTTTAAAAAGAGAATTTCATTAATTTGTCCCAAAGGGGAAGACTGACCAGATGATCTGTCTGCCTACTGAAGTCTTCTGTCCAAGTGTCCATGCATGGACAACTTCAAGGCCCTGATTTTCCCCTTTATGGTTCTGTATGTTGAAATTAGGTATAGCTGGCAGATTCCCGGTCATGAGGATGGCAAATACCCCTTAATGTAGAGCCTTTAATATACAGAACTGTCCCCAAATGTGAAACATAATTCAAACAGTGAACTGAAAATATTAGGCCTCAGTATGACTTTTTGTGACTTTTTAATTTATGAGTTAAACAACAATCTCCAACTAGATGTTGTACAAGGGTTTTTTTTGATAGGATGTGCCATTCCATTATCTTAAGTTTTATATGTATTTTAAATTTCTTAAATATTTTTTTTTTAAAAAAAAGCTTTTGTACCACATACTTTTACAACTCTATTTTGATTTAACTTGACACTGTGGCTGCCTTGGTCCTCATGTTGTGAGAAAGGTGTGATATAATTTTAATTAAATTAAATAATTATTTTGTAACATTGCAATAGAAAATTATTATTTTGTGAAGAAATGGCTTAAAGCTTGTGCATCCCCCCCACTTTTTTTTTTGATCTTACGAGTAAGCAAAAATTTTAAAAAATCTTGCCATCCTTCAGATATAAATTGTCTTTGAGGAAAAAGTATTCATTCAAAGTAGTGGAGAGCAAACTATTTAGAGTTTTGTGCCCATGGAGATTATATTTATTTTCTGGGTTTTTATTCTGGTTTTTTTTTTTAAATTGTGACTTTTCTATTTCATTTTTGAGTTTTCCCTCCTTTGTGTGTGTGTGTTTTTTTTTTTAAGTATAGCAGAAACACTGCTCTTCTGAGCATCACCTGGGAGCAGAATTACATCATAATGCTACTTTAAAGGTGTGTATCTGTTATGCCATTCTGAATAAAGTGGGTTATTTTGTAAAGTAGGCCTGTGAACAGATACTCATGGTCAGTCTGTCAGATGCAAGCGTGATTCACCAGCCTTGTGTGATAACTCCTCAGAGTTTTAGCTATAAGAATATGTACTCTCCCATATGAGAGAGAACTATCAGGATATACTGATCAGTGTCTAGTATACCCATTTTAGGATATGGAAGTAATAACAAAGCTGAAATTTTTTGATGCCTTCATTTTTTATTATTTTTTATTTCATAAAATCACCAGTTATTTAGATTTTGAAGTTAATGAAACAAAATGTTCAGATGGGGATATACCAGTCACTTCATAATATCAAACATTGCCATTCTCTTTCACTGCATTTGTTCATCTTTACTTTCAGACGACACACTTTTCAGTCTCCCCTTTCAGCTTGCTCTGGTCATTATTATCACCTACAAAGCTGAATAACTTCAAATGAACATGAAACTCTACTTTGAGCGATCAAGGATGGTCTATGGCAAGATTCATAAAAGGGTCTGTTGAACCCTTCCAGCTCCATTAATTAGTAGACTGGCTTAAGCTTCTTTCTAGGCCGTATATTTATTTCAAAATGTCAGTGGTTTGCTGATCAATTATAGTCTGCCAGTTGGTGTGATGCAGTGTTCTGGCTTGTATCTTTTTCAGTGTATTACTGAGCTCTAGTGCTGTGGCTAGAGATGAATGCAGAATAGTGCTCTTGCCAGAAGCAAAATCCTTAGGGCACACACAAGATGATGTGGCTGAGCCTACTGGGGCTTGTTAGATTTTTCTTCCTGCCTTGTTGAAAATACCATCCTCTGGAAAATGATATGTCTTTATGAAATGAAATACAGTAGGTCTAAATTGCGAATTTTGCTTAAGTGAAAATTGAATTAGAATGTTGTTCTGTGAATCAAACCTGTACAATATTTTGTTGCTTTGCGTGTAGGGGTCCTCATTCATATATTTGACTGTTTATTTTACACCCTTTAATGAAAACAATGCTAAAGCTGTTAAGTGATGCTGCCAAAAATGATCCTAGCCTTCACAACTTGCGCATTGTCTTGAAAGCAGCCGAATGTTCTTCATAAATAAAACACCATTTCTGAAGGATATAGAAGAACAAGTGCCATAATATTATTCATGTCTTTCTTCATCCTTGTCAACACAGCCTGGCTAGGATTTTCAATAATGAATGTGTGTGGCTGCCATGTGATCAAGATAGAAGTAAAAACATGTGTAGGAATAGCTGAATTAAGGGTGCCTTTGAATGAAATTTCAGAAATAGTAATAGTTTGAAACCAACCAATCTGCAAGGAATGCCCATTTTTGATTAAATAGTTAATGAACCTTTAGAACTTTCTGTTGCCCATATATAACATGATATATATTAAGAGGGCATGAGCTGATCATTGAACATGTGTTAAGCTCTTGTAAACCTGTCTTACTAGTGGCAGAGTAGAACAGAAAGCCATAGTTGGAAAGAGACAGACAAATATGTGTTGTAGAGCTCATAAATGATCTAGGGTTTTACTGAAGAAAAATGCCAGCTATCAAGACAGCATACAAAAAAGCCACCCTGGGTCCCTCCAAGGAGAAAAGCAGGATATAAATGAAATAAGTAAATAAAAATAATTGGTCATTATGCAAAAAATTTTTGGAAGAGAGCATGTTTAATACACACAGAGACACACATATTAACTTGCATATAGTTTAAATAACCTTTTCCCCATATAGGGAAAGAGAATAATAAAGAAATAGTCATTATAGTGCCTCAGCAGCCTAGTGTGGCCCATTCCTTGCTACAAAGAGCTGTAACATCTGGCATTGTAAGAATATCCTTCCGACTACTTTCAGGTCAAAATGGGAGTTCTGTGCATTACCAACCCTAGTCATGGAGGTTCTAAATGCCAATCACTTTGGCTGTATATAAGGCAATATATACTCATTAGATTGTGGAAGATGTATAAAGATAGCATCCAAAAGCACAAATAAAGTACTGCATGTATTTCTCCAGTGGCTAATTGAGTTGAAGGTTAAAAAGTTCTGTTGCTTAATGGGGATGGAACAGGTATGGCTGCATTTTAAAAGACCTGGAAGAAGCTGTGCTTCCTACATAAATACAGGTTGCCTTCTCCTTTAAAGTTTAAAGATGTTTTCAATTGCAAGCGGAGTTTTGAAAAGCGAAAGAGCAGAAATTGGATTGTTTTTCACTTCTCTGCCAATTGGGCATTGAGAATGCATGGTGTCAAAGTGGACCCCCTCAAAAAGACCTGTAAATATTTATGGCCCTACACTGAGCTTTCCCTTCAGTGGAATAATTGTACCCACATTTCTTTGCAGTATAAAATTTGCAGTACATTTTGACTTAAGGCAGGGTCCACTTACTTTGGCTGCCCTTGCTTGGCTTGCCTCCAGGGTTTCATTACTGACATCATGCTGAACTTCTGAGACTTGGGACTGAGAACAAGGGCAGAGTAGTATACACTTTGGTTGAGCCACATCCTCCTCTCCCCCCCCCCTCAAAAAATCTCTTCAAGTACGGGGGCAAAATTCCCACGCTCTAAACTCAGAGAGGGGACCAGAGGACTCATTAGCTTTGAAAACATTTTAAAAGCAGCAAGCAATCTTGCAGTTTTCCAAGTGTCTCCAGTTGCCAGCATGATTTGAGAGGGCTGGTTTTTCTCAAATAAAGGGGGTATAAACACACACAGAGAGGAACCAAATGAGAGAAAAGGAGAAAAAAAGCTTTGCATCATATGCTCCTACCATCCAATGTATTTACTGTGAAGTTGAACAGCATATTTCACAAGGCTTTCTCCACTGGATTCCACATTGTTAGATTCCACAATTAAATCGTGTCAGAATAAAGCATGGAAAAGTTACCTCTTTGGATTGATACTCTCAGAATCCCACAGCCTGGACATGCTTCTAAACCATTCACTGGATATTTTTGTGTCATTTGGTATGTTCAAAGCCCATTTCTCTCATGCATTCAGTGAATGAGCAGAGAAGTCAATGGGATAATTTGCACTCTACCCAACCCAACAGGGGGACTATTGATTCCCATTTCATTGATTTAGTGAATCCACTGTGGGGTTTAACCAAAATTTTAAAGGGGCTATTCAGAATGCTGAACCCTATGTCTAAAATAGGTTCAGCACCTTGGATACCTCTTTCAAAGTTTGAACAAACACTCAGAACAGATTCACCATCCTCCTGACTGGATCCATCAGCTGTCAGCATATTTGACACAATTTCTAGTAATAAAGTGAAATATAAATAAAATAGACTAAGTCATCTCAAACCCTGAGACTTAGATATGGTCCCTGGTGTTTCAGATCCCACTCACCCCAAAACATTAACTTATACATAACTTACCACTTGTCATCATGGGTGATATTTTGTAATCTCCCAGGTTTTTTTTTTTTCTCTTGCTGGTGAATCGTAGAAACATGTTGCCAACAGGGAAAACTGAATTCAGTAGAGCTGACTTTCAGTAGCATAGGCATGCCAGCTAAGCTTAGATTTCCCTTCATAGAAATGATCCAAATACTTCAAAATTATAGCTTTGTATATCCCATAAAAATAATGCAAGTTGAATAATTATCACTGTGCATGAATAACAGAGGAATTCTTTTGTTTTCCAAATACTCTACAGAAGGGCAATGGGGAGACATAGAAACCCTCTGCTCACCTGCAATCATAAGATGATTGAATTACATGGCAGGGGAAGCATAATAGCACCCACTAGCTCTGCCAGCTTCACATATTCATTTGATAGGATCTGCATAGATCCAGGCCTGTCCCAAAAAGTCAAAGAATGGCCTGTTACAGACTGCCAAAATAAAGCTGCTTCGGGCCTCCTTGAAGGTATGCTATTTGAATGATGCATGGGTCCTAAGAGTCCGGAGGTCGCGCCAAAGCCACACTCCATTCCTAAGCATTCCTAAGTTTACTAGCCAAGTTGATACTTTGGGTCAGATCCAGGTCTGTCCAAAAAAGTCAAAGTAAGTTTACTAGCCAAGTTGAAATGCCTCAACTTAAATTCACTCCTTTATGTTGAACCAGTGGAGCAACTATATGGATGCTTCCCAGAGCTTTTTGGGGAAATCATTCTAGTATGTATGTGGGAAATATTTAGTGTTACATTTTAGTTATTGGCTCCACATTTTAGTCAGCTGGATCCGCTTTGAGGTGTTTGTTTTGCTTCCCTAATATTGTTCTCTTACTTCATATACTATTGACCATTGTTTCTCAGCCATACATTTTTCAGGAATAACATCTTCCCAGTTGCTTTTTGCATTGGTGTCATTTATCTGCCCTGCCCCAGTTTGCTCTGAATTTTGAGTTGATTTCTCAGGGGATCAACATTCTGGAAATCACCATGGCAACATTTGGGGGGGGGGAATGTATGCTGCAGACTTGAAGCTTCCTTGCTGTTATTCCTGTGAGAGCTCTTGATTATCTGTGGGCTAATGGAGGTGGGAAGGAGGAAGAGGGGCTAAAAGGTAAGCTAAGTGTGGCTTGCTTTGTTTGCATGCAAATTTGGGGGACTGCTGTTCTGTGTGGGAAACCAGAAAATGGCCTGTACATGCTAGGTTTTGAACCTTGCTTCTGAATGTGCCACAAGCACACTGTCAGTGTGAATGAGCTTTTCATAACAAGGGACACTGAGTGCCGATAGCCAGGTTCCAGTTTTAAGTCTGTCTCAAAGAATTCATGACATATTTTTTTAACGGACCATGGATTTTCAGGCTGTGCTGAGTGAAAATGAATTTTTACAAACGAGACAAAAAGGGAAAGCTTTACTGAAAATCAAGAACTGACACTAAGTATGGCAGTTGAGCAAAATGGACTTTACAGTGTTGTGCTCCTAAAATGAAAGGGGGGAAAAAAGTTAAATAAAGGCCTTAATAAGTATGTGCCAGAAAAATAATATCAACTGGAGTCCTGAGTGCACTTAAGCATGCACAAGTCAAATTGATTTTATTTCTGTGCTTAAAAAAAACAGAATTGTGCAATTGAATAAATCATGCAAATTTGGCAACTTTGCCCAAACATCTCTGTGTTTTCTTTATTGGGGTGGTAACATTTGTTGCAATAATGAGTTCTTTCAGTTTTTCTTCTTCTTTTTTTGGAGTGATTCTTCCTCCCACCCACCCGTGTTCCCTCACAAACTACAGAAAAAGGTTTAGGGGAAAGCAGTCAGCAATTATGAAAGAGCAAGAAGACATTGGTGGAAGAAGATGGCAAATTCTTTACGACATCTGCAATTTAAGTTTCAGACACTATTTCTGGGAGTTCTGGATACATATATAATGATTATCAATGCAGACTTCCCAAAGATAGGCTGCCAAACATGATGGTGGCTGAAGGTGTGCTGGAGCTTAGTGGAATACTACGAAATAGCCATAAACCTTCCACTAACTAATCCCAGTCCATCTTATATGAATACTGGCAAAAGTCAGAATCATAAAGGATCATAGAGTTGGAAGAAATGACAAGGGGCATCCAGTAAACCCCCTGCCATGCAGAAATAGATAGTCAAAGCACTCCTGATGGATGCCCATCCAGTAGCTTTTGTCTTCTGCTGTACTCCAGAAGCTCACTGAGTGCCATCTGAGGAGTTTTACTTTCTGGCACTATCTCTTGATTCATTTTTGGATTGTCTTATTATAGAGTATTCATGGTAAAGGACATTCAAAAGGGGTTGCTTTGTTCTGCTTAGGAGGAACAAGTGTTAGATATTTGTTGTCTCTGAGAGATCCTCTGCCAGTGCCAGCCCCCACAACTGTTGCTGCCCAGTTAATGTTCAGCACATTCCTTTACCTTTAATAGTTGAGTTCTAGAGGGAATTTCAGCAGGTGTTGCTTGTCATGCCGCCAAATAACAGGCAATAATTGCTGAATTTCTACACAGCCATTAAACATACAGGAGCCCTACCTAGTTTTCATTCAGCCAGTCCTAGTCATTCTACATCATGTTGTGCCCCAGGCCTCTTTATCAGTTCACAGACCCCCAAACCTCTTCCATTTTCAGGAAAAATAAGGCTTTGGGAGACATGATTCTCCTGTAAAACAAGACATATCCTCTACACCTTATTTTAGCAAAATAAAACCATTTTTCACATTGACTACTTTTGATTTCATCAGTGGCACTCAGTGCAGCGTCTGGCCTAGTGGTTGTGCAGTTAGGTGCCAAGTAAACATGTGGTTATTAGTCCTTTCAGCTTCCCTGATTTATCTCAAAATCGATATCAAAATTCACATGATTTTAACACTGTTTTAACCTTTTAGCATTTTAAAACTTGCAGCTGTAGTTAACATTCTTTAATCTATTTATATTATTTGTATTGTTTTAAATTGTTTTAACTTGTTCATGTTAATTATACTGTGGGCCCTTGGCTTCCGCTGGGTTTTGGTTCCAGGACCCCGCCATGAATATGAAAATCCTTGGAATCTCAAGTCCCATTAAAAAAACGGTCGCCCGACTCGGCGGGCAGACCGTTTTGCCGCTAGAAGCAGCTGGAACTACAAGCCCCAGTGTGCACTGGGGCTTGCTCCGGCTCCCTATTGGTGCGCGGAGCGGATGGGGCGGTCCCATCGCTCCGCGACGCTCTGGGAGCCGGGCTTGTTGGTGCGAAGCTTCCGGTCCTCCAGGGCTGCCCATTGGTTGGGTGGCCTTGGAGGAGGGAGTCCGCACAGCATGCAATATGGGTGGGGCCTAGGCCTATTTTAGGCCACGTTGCCGGCCCCAGCCCTCAGTTGACGCTTGGCTTCGAGCAGAGTGGAGCCAAGCTGAGGAAGGGAGAAAGACTTTGAGCTTCTCCCGCCCACCCACCGCTGTTTTGTGGGTGTTTTTTCGTCACAACTTTGGCGGCAGCATAGGCCTGGATCTGCACGTTGTTGTACCAGGGCTATGGAGCTCTGGTTTGGGAGTCAATAGGTACCCGGGGGCGAATAGGGCAGGCGTTTGGCCATTGCGGGGGCCAGAACACGGGAGCACCTCCCGGTGACTAGGGGCTTAGTGAATTTGTGAACGCAAGACAATGTTTGCGGTCAAGTTGTGTTCCTTAGCCCCTAGGTCATCCCAAGCACCTGGTGGGTGCCAGGTTTGGATAATCAGACAACATCAGGTTGTTTGATTTCACAGATCCTGACCTTATGCTTTGTGCCAACCCTACCAATTGTTTGCAAATAAAGTTGTGGCCTTACTTCCAACCTGTTGTATTGTGGTTATTTGACAGCAACATCTGAGGCAAATACATTGGCATAGTAAAATGGTGCCGCTTATATAAAATGGCAAAATCAAGGTTTGCTTTCGAGAATTTATATATATTACAATACTTTCAAGCCACAGATGGTTGGATATTTTAAATCAGTAAATAAATCCCTTGCAACAATTGCATGAAATAGAATGAATCCCCTTCAGAAGTAAAAAGTGATTAAGGAACACTGATTTAATAAACAGTTTCCCAGCTTGAACAGCCAATGAATACCTTACTTCATAGGTGGTCACATTAATTAACATTTAAAAGAAAAAAAATGTTATATCTGCATTTTTCCTTCCAGAAAAGGAAATATTTTGTTTACTGGGGTTGTCAGACGCTTCTATGTCCAAATCACAAGAGTAGTCTCTATCTCAAAATCTTTCAAGAACAATAAAAGATACAAACCCCCAAACGTCCAGATGATAGTCTGACATCTGGGAAGAGAAGTGTCTTTTTTGAGGAAGTAGTATGTGAATATTTGAACAGTTTAGAGAACAGAAATAGAGTGGCCCTGACACTTATTTTTGAAAAAAGATGAGTATGTCACATTCTTCTGTTCTCAAACAGTGTGAGATCCTCCTTCTAATTCTTAGGAATCTTCTGTGATTTCCCCAATGTTAAGAATACAGTTAAATGAAATGTACAGTAAACCAGCAGAGTATTACTTCTATCATTCTGTATACAAAACCTATTTAATTTTAAGTTTCAATTTTATAACTTACTGGCTGGATTCCTGCTGCTAGTCCCATCCAGAGTAGATCCATTTAATCGATGAGATGTATGGTCAATGGGTGGAGGATAATTTTAATAAGTAAATAAAATTTCAAAGATCTATCTGAAAGCATTCTCAGTTACTGCATAAAGAGAATAATATTCAAATACATTGTTGTATTAGTCTGTGTCTGTATTTGGAGCCCTGATGGCGCAGTGATTAAATGCAGCCACTCACTCACAAACCACAAGGTTGCGAGTTCAATACCAGCCAGGCCTCAGGCTCCTCTCAGGCTTCATCCTTCCAAGGTCGCTAAAATGAGTACCCGCCATGATGGGGGCAATTTGCTTACAGTTGTAAACCACTTAGAGATTTCTTAGAGTGGTATGAAGCAGTATATGAACGAAGTTGCTGCTGCTATGCAAATGGCTCCTGTAACACCTTTGAGTCTAACTGAGAGAATGAAGCATGTATCATAAGGATCAATCTGATGAAGTAGACCCAGTCTATGAAACTTTCTTTACAAAACTTTCTTTCAGTCTTAAAGGTATAACAGGATCCCTTTGCATACATATAGAAAGGCGGGGAACAAAACAAAGATTAAAATTATGTTCTTTGGTGTGTTCTACTAGAAGAGCTAACTGTTTTACACCCTCACTCCATGGGTCACTGTCAAGGTGTGTAGGTAAAATTAGTATATGTGAATATTTATTTATTTATGATATACACACACACACACACCATACCACACATTTGTCCCAGTACAGACTCAAAGTGGGTATTACCACTTCATAAATATATTGGCCCATAATGTTTTGGGAAAGCATACTATAAATTATACATAGGTTTCATTCAGGCTGGAAATTGTGTAGCCTTCCAGGCATTATTGGACTGAAGCAGTCAGAGACATTGTGACCAATGATGAGTAACACTGGGAGTCTCAGTCCACAACATCTGGAGGGCCACATATTTCCAACCTTTGCTCTACAGTGATTTTATAATTCCAGCTCTTTACCACACCCCCTTGTAGAGTCTTGGCACCAACAATGTAGAGTCTGAAAGGGATTAGCCAGTAGCCAGTGCCTGCCGTTTTCAGGCACAATGTAAAGTAACTGGGTACCCAACTGTGCATTTTTTTAAAAAAAAACCGTAGAGAAGGTAAAAGAAATTTCTCCTAAAATTGGCCTCATTTGTGGAGCTTTTATAGCACCACAATCACACAATTTAAAAGTAATTGTTCCATAATTGTGCCTCATTTCAGCGGCATGAAATGTCAAACTCAACCCAGCAAATCAATTTCTAGCCTCCTGTGTAGAAAGCTGAAGTCAATGTACTGTTAGTAAACTGCTAGAAGTAAAATTTCATTCCATAAAAGAAAATAGTGGTTGGATAATTTCACAAATGAAAGCTGGAGGGTGGGGGAGAGAGTAGCAGAGGCCAGAAGTTAAGGGTAAGAATGTTTTTAAGTTGTTTTTCAAGTTCAAAAGGAGTCTTCACTCATGCATTTGTCAAAAAGCACAAGAAAGCAACCAAAAGGATTACTAAGTCCCATATTGTGTGTGGCATCAATGCCATGCAATGGTATGAAAGCATTAAAACAGCTTTAAACCATCTCTCTTCCTCCCTCTGGCATCCATAGGAAGAAAAACTGGTAAATTCATGAAAGGGCATGAGGAAGAAAGACTGTAGCCACCCAAGTCATCTGACTCAGCTCAGCATAATGGAAGCTTTTCATAATTCCATTTCAGTATCAGACACAGATCTTGTCCAATACTGCAATGTTTTCTGGATGTGCCATTTAATGTCTTCAAGGCACACCCAGGATTCCTTGGTTGGTCTATTTGCTGCCTCTTTTCTAGCATTCCCATCAGTGGCATCACTAGGGGGTTGCAGGGGTGTCCCTTTCTCACTTGCCCAGCAACTCCAGAGACAGGTTGCAAATTAGTTTAGTTTATTCATAAAAAGAGGAATCCACACACATGCAAAGCACACTCTCCCACAAACATACACACAGAGAGAGAGAAAGAGAGACAAAAACTAGGATATATAAAAAGGTAGAACAAGTAAAGTAAAAGTTTTCCCTTTGACATGATTGTCTAGTCGTATCTGACTGTAGTGGACAGTTCTCATCTCTGTTAGTAAGTCAAAGGAGCCAGCGTGGTCATGTGGCCAGCATGACAAAATGCCAAGGTGCATGGAATGCTTTTACCTATTTATCTACTTGCACTTTTACATGCTTTTGAACTGCTAGGTTGGCAGAAGCTGGGAGTGGTGATGGGAGCTTACTCCGTCATGTAGTGTTTGGGTCTCGAACTGCCAATCTGCCGATTTTGAGGTAGTCAGCAGTTGGGCGTCTTAACCGCGAAGTCACCACATTCCACATTTTTTTAAAAAAAGTTTAGAATGGGCAATGCTTACCAGTTCCAGAAGCCAGGCCCTAATCTGGGAAGCAGATGCAGAGAGAGTTGGACAGATCACTCTCTGCAACTGAGTTCAGCTAGCAATCTGGGGAGTTTTCAATTGGAATTCAACAGTATCTCTGCTGATTCCACCAGAGATTAAGAGGTCATTTCGACATTGTTGTTGTTTTTTTGTTTTGTTTTGTTTTAGCAGAATGATGTGAATTAGCTCACTCATGCATTCTGGGTTTGTAATTCTCACTTTGGAGCTGAATCCCTGTGCCTCTCTGCAGATTCTGTTGCTCGCATGTGCAAGCACTCGAATAAACACGGAGTCGACAATGCAATGTTTTTGAAACATAGTCAAGGCATGCAGAGTTTAATCACGGGTCTATTTGCACTGGTTATTCACACTGCGGGCAATGCAAATCTTTTTTTAAAACTTGGGGAAAAAATGGTATTGATTATCCTGGGATAAGTGGGGTTTTTAGCAGCCCCCCCCCCAACTTAATTGGGTACATTTGGGATGCATGTGAACAACTAAGATTCTGTGTGGATTCATCCTGGATTATTTTCACCATCTGAATAATCCCTTCAATGGGAGTGCCCAATCAAGGGAATCTATGGGTTAGACGTGAATCAAAGCAGTTTGAATTTATTTTCCAGGAATCCCAGAAACAATGGGGTTCCCACCTGGTTGATAGTTTCAACTTCAGAGTTACAAAAGGAATATATTTGGTTGATGGCAATGACATTGATTTAATCAAGCAGTGATAAGATCATGACATCCCTAGAGAGTTTGGGACAGGATGGGGTGTGAGAAAATACCATGGGGGCTAACAGAAAGATTGGCTTAATGTTTCAGGCTGAAAAATCTCTTTGTCTGTGACCTTCAAGAGGAAATGCACATGGCAGGGAGTTGGAAGGCAACAATCCTCACATCCATTAAATTTAAACATGCCCTAAGCTTTAAGGCCTAAGGTCTATATGACCAATAATCAGAAGTTCACATAAATGTCATCATGAACTTTCCAGGTTCATGCTTTTTTAACCTCTCTGTAACTGCAGTTGTAATAAAATAGAACAAAATATTTGTACCCCAAAATAATGCAGGGGCATGGTAACACTTTCCTTTGGTCCTGGTATTCTAGCTCATTCCCTGGGTATCGCTTGTGCTAAGCAGAGGACCAAAAAAATAAAAGCAGATTCGGCCACTAAGTTATAGAGAACTGTATTAAGTTCCAGCCTTGTTATAGTGGAATACACAACTATTATTGTAATGCAGATTTAATTAATGAAAATTACAAGCTAATTAAGAATAAACTTCCAAGCACTTAAACAAGGAAATGAATGCATATCAGTTCTTGCAAATAGTAGAACATAGATAGGAGAAGATGAAGACAGTTTTTTGCTGCTAGTTGTGGAAGACAGAAGCTCTGCCACTGGGGAACTGATGCCATTTGTTTACATGCACAGGCTGGTTTTCTGCTGCAGTGATTTGCTTTGAATTAAGAAGCTTATACTCTTGCATTTTTTCTTAGCAAATTATAGTGACTTTCCACAAAGAAGAAAAGGATTTAATTTTAGGTAAATCAGAAGTGAGTGTCTTTGTTTCATGTAAGGGATAACAAATCCATGGCATTTCATTTTCAGGTATTTTGGATGAAGCATTTATTTATTGTATGAGGCATTTAACTCCATTTCATTTTGGCTTCAGGCATCACTGAGGGACAGAAACAGGTTTGATTGGCTTGGTGGATGCTCTTTCCAGGAACTGAACAGGATGAGTGAATCCTGCTACATTCTACTGGGCATCTGTGGGGTTTTGATATTACTGATCATAGATTCTTTCTGGAATGCAGTAGTATATGGAGATATTTCTTTGGAGCTCAAAAAGGTGGTTTCAGGTATTGCTGAAGACATTCTGTTCAGATTGTTCTTTTGCCCACTGATCTATTGTTGTTGTTGCTTCTGCTGCTCTGTCCCTTCAAGTTGTTTCTGACATATGGTGGCCCTAAAGGAAACATATAATAGGGTTTTCTTCACACGTTTCTTCAGAGGATGCTATTGCCATCCTCTGAGGCTGAGAGAGTGTAACGTGCCCAAGGCCACCCAGTGGGCTTACGAGATGAGCCAGGATTCAAACCCTAGCCTCCATTTACCCTGATTTCAAAATCCAATAGTACCTCTGTGCTGCTCTTTTCTACCATTTCAAATTGAATTAGAATTAGTGGGAGGAAGAGGAAAATAGGGAGATTTAGGCACCAACCTAAATTTGGCACTTTTAAAACATTGTACAATAGCTTGATTTTAAAAATGTGGGTTCATAATGATGTTGCTTTGGGAGAAAATGGGTCACCCCACATCTAGATGACCTAACTGTTCTGTTCAGTTTCAGAGACTTCTAATTAACTGTACATACTGCAGTGCTCAATTGTTCAAGAAAACCTAGTTAAAATTAGACTTTTCTCTCCACTCACACTGCCCAGCTGAAAAATGTGGATTGTGTTGAATCATTGCATGAAATACTAAAGAGAGAGGTGGGGGGAGCGTGTGCATGAGAGAGAGAAATATTCTAGATGTTCCTAATTAAGTAAATAGCCATTTAACTTACTAAAATTGTGTGCATACCTCAATGAATGGGCCAGGTGCCAGCTGTGGTAATTACCTTCTGCCTATGAAAAAGACTCCTTCTCCTTAATTGGATAAGACTGTATCCCAAAACTTTTGCACAGCGTAACTAATGCAGGAATGAAGGGATCGTATTATCCACTGCACATGTTTTGAGTAAAGTGACATTATTTCCATTTATAGCACATAACACTTTATAGTTCTGTGAATTGCTTTCAAAAGACCTAAATCACTTAAGAAGAGCATCACACTTAAACAAAGGGAGATTAATAAAATGCTGATACTTATCAGGCTAACAAGACAACTGTAGAAGTTGTCATCTTATACAAGCAGGCAGACTAGCATACAAGGTATAATGTTTTTTGAATGGGTATTTGGTTTTGTTTTGTACATTTATTAAAAATCATGTATGAAACTTGGGCTTGAGAATGCGCTATAGTAATTTTTCAAACTAATGTTCAGAGCTATCCTTATTTTATATAAAATATATTATGACACATATTTATAATTCGTTGACGAACAGGGAAGAAGAGGAAACAATTATTGCCTCCCACAATACTTAGTTCTTGTGTTTCAATGGCTACCAGAGTGGGGCCAAGCAAGGACACTTTACCAGGGCCTGGAGAACCAACCAGTCTAAGTTGAAAATTCAAATAACCATAAGAAAAAACTGTGAATCTAGGATAATGCCAAGATTTTTTTTCTAAAACTGTATCTTGACCAAAGCTTCTGGGTTTCTTTGGTTTCAGTCAGCAGCAGTGTTAGAGCATAATAAGCCACATTAGTAACAGTGAGGTGATGATCATTCTAGAAAGTGTATGCAAGGAGGAGAGTTTATTGGTGGTGGTGGTGGTGTTGCATGCCTTCAAGTTGTTTCCAATTTATGGCGATCCTAAGACTATCATGGGGCTTCCTTGGCAAGATTTGTTCTGAGGGGCATTTGCTTTTGCCTTCCTCTGAGTCTGAGAGAATGTGACTTGCTCATGGTAACCCATGGATTTCCATGTCCAAAATGGAATTCAACCCCTGATTGCCTGAGTTGTAGTCCGGTGCTCAAATCACTGCACCATGCTGGCCCTCAGCGTGGTGAATAGAGTATACTTGTGCAGTTAAATTGAAACTTGTAGTTTGACACAAAGAATCCCTATTCTGTTGTGCTGCAGTTGTGCTGAGCCAACACAAGGAGGAAAGCTTACTAGCTCCAACAGCCCGTGTCTCTACTTCTGTCTCTCACGGAAAATAAAACTCAAGAGGAGATATTCTAATATGAATGGATGCTCTCCACTGTTTCGTTTTGTTTTGCTGTTTGCTCCCAGTCACATAGAGAGCACCCATGTAGAGGGGAAGCAATTTGGAGATTCTTCACTCTCCATGTGAGGAGAGTAACAGAATTGGAGACAGAGCAAGGCAGGTGTAATTAATTCCTCTGTTTGTGTGAAGATTCAGCAAGCCTCCAGAATGAGCAAACAGAACTAGAGAGAATTGTACTTCCCTCTGCAGCAAGGACGTCCCAGGTTTTCTTGTCTGGAGGCAGGATGAGGTGTGATAGAACACCATAATAATCCTAATCCTAATAATCATAATAATTTTGATCTCTAGACAGTAGGAATAAGTGCTGGTGGCAGATTTATGCCCCCAAATTTAGATGAATAAACATCTGCTTCACAAGAGCCCAACAGATATTTGAGAATTTTCCTTACAAAGTGTTAGATTTTTCAGTCTGTTGCATTATTATGAAATAAGATTTACCAAAGAAAGTAAACACACCCAGCCCAGAAATTAACTACAGCTGATTTTCAGTAAAGTTTATATATTTTTCACAGTTAATAAGATCTCAGCATATTAGCATTATCATAACAGCACATGGTCTATCATGGGGCAAATATGAACATGCAAGAAGATTTACGTTTCAAAGCAAAATCCATCATTTTGCAATAATAAGAACTCTAAAACAAAGTGAATTAAATGAATTTAAGGTAATTTGGCTTCGTTGTAGAATTTCTACAAATGCACATTTTTATACTAATCATTTATATGCATGGAATAGTAATAATAGTCTGGGCATGTGCATGAAAGGAGGCATGTGTTAAATGTTTGTATTGCTCCCCTTTGCTTTGCTTTGCTTTCCTTTGGATACTGTAAACAGAGGCAGGAGTCCTGTTGTTGCTTTTAACTAAAATAAACCCATTGAATCCATTGGATTTACTTATGTGTTGACTTACATTCAGCAATTGATTACATGGGTCTATACTAGCTAAGACAAACCAAATAGACTCGAGCCATAATGTCTTATGTTAGGAATCTTCAGTCATTTCCTACCAAAGGAAATGGATGTAATTAGCCAATTATACCAAACAGTAGGTCTTCCCACCATTACTATTAACCCTCAGCCTTATGGACATATCACAAGACTGCTAGATTTGGGTGTTACAGGCAGTGCATCAGTATATTGGTCTAAGTGATAGATGAGAGACCAAAAGGTGATTTCAGAGCAAAGACAGGTATGCTGCAGTGAAGTAGGTAAAGGGAAAGGAAAGAGAGGTCCAGAAATAAATCATGGCATTGCAACACAGAATTTCTAATATATTCTTAAATAATGTTTTTTCCCCATAGGCAGTGACTGAAAATGCTGCAGAGAGAGTTCCTTGCAGTATGTTTAGCTATCCTGTATCATAATTATGCACTCCAGATTCAACCCAACCATTAAAAAAAAAAAAGGGGGGGGGGATTTATCTTTTAGAAGTGTCAAAACTTGCATGCTTGGTAAGACAACATTGGGGCTAACTGGCCAAGAAACACCTCAGAAGCAGCATCCCAGTTAATTGGGGTAATTTTCAATCTGGATAAAACATTTGTTTAATTAATTAACTGTATACTTGCATTCCCCTTGCCCCAAATGTGTTCATATCTAATAATGGCATGTGGTAAAAACAGTAGGGTTTTTTTTTTTTGCTTAACATCTCAAACCTTCTCTACTTTAAATGGACAAACAAGCTGAGCCTTTTGGTAGTTTTTCTGCTGTCAAGTAATTTTGCTCAGCAAAATGAGAAGAATGAGCAAGGTGACCTTGCCTTGGCCTAAATGATAACATGCTTAATCAAGAGGCTGACAGTGTTAATATTAAACCAAACACTGTTTAACTCTGTGTTCTGCAACAAAATTGTACCATTTTGAAATCTGCTCTCAGACCCACACTTGATTACAGTCTGAGCTTGATGAAGTTCTAATTATTAGTGTTGCTGTTTTTATCAGGATCTAATTATTTCAAGGTTTTAAAAAAGCTATAAGAGCAATACAGAGATGATTCCCTGTGCTTTTAATATGTGACAGGCTGTTCCTGGATAGACATAATTTCTTTGTCTTTTATCTCTGAAACTAGAAACACTAGCAAGCTAGCTGAGCATTGATTCTGTTTTTCTCATTACACCTAGCTCTGTGAACTGGTGATATGCCTGTCTTTGTTCTTTACTCATGTTGAACATAGTATGTATTTTGTCTGACAAGGAAGGTAGTATTAGGCTACACTATGAAGAATCATACGAAGTGAACCAAACTGGAGGAGGAAAGACTGAGGCCCCATTCTCTTCTGCTGGGTTTCCTAGATGCTCAGTATACCTCATTTGTTCAGCATTAAACCACACACACACACAGAGAGAGAGAGAGAGAGAAAGACAGAGACTGCTATTCATCCTAGGGCTTTGTGTATTTGTGATTATAAAAATATTAACACCCTAAAGTAATTATAGGATAATGTGTATTGAAGAAAACCTAAAAAGCAAATGTATACAGGAAAAATTGGGAGAATTTTTCTGCAAATCAAGAACTTGGACAACTTGATTGTGACCATTTACTATTTATTTTATATTCCACCTTTTCCCCAGCCTTGAGGAATTCTTCCTTACCTCTGTATTTTGCATCTATATGATCGTGCAACGTCTATTTTAGCCTCCCTGCTTAACTTAGCAGGATATCCATTTTCTGATTGTAACAGCAATAACAAATAACAAATTTACATGATCTGAATCAAATGTCAATAATAGAATCATAGAGTTGGAAGAGACCACAAAGGCCATCCAGTCCAACCCCCTGCCATGCAGGAAATCACAATCAAAGCATCCCCGACAGATGGCCATCCAGCCTCTGCTTAAAGACCTCCAAGGAAGGAGACTCCACTACACTCTGAGGGAGTTTGTTCCACTGTCGAACAGCCCTTACTGTCAAGACCTTCCTCCTATGTTGAGGTGGAATCTCTTTTCCTGGAGCTTGCATCCATTGTTCCAGGTCCTGTTCTCTGGAGCAGCAGAAAACAAGCTTGTTTCCCCCTCAATATGACATCCCTTCAAATATTTAAACAGGGCTATCATATCACCTCTTAACCTTCTCTTCTCCAGGCTAAACATCCCCAGCTCCCTGAGTCGTTCCTCATAGATCATGGTTTCCAGACCCTTCACCATTGTAGTTGCCCTCCTTTAGACATGCTCTAGTTTCTCAATGTCCTTTTTGAATTGTGGTGCCCAGAACTGGACACAATGGAACACTGATCTGTAGATCAAGCCACGAGTAATGACAACCACTCAACATAGAATTCCTAGAGCTAGTTCATAAGATACCTCAGATCATCAGAGCAAAATCAGCCTTTCTATAGTTCAATATCTTGGTCAGAGCCCCACCTCACTCCCCCCCCCCCCCGACCTCTTGTTGCATAAATGAGGCAGAATCAGTTTTGACATTTTCCTATGAAATCTTACTGTAATCCTCCCTCATTGCTCTTTATTGGCATCCAGATCTGGATCCAAGGCTATCCTTGGATGCAGACATGTGTCTCCCACATCAGTAAGAGATGGCGTAATTTAAATAAAATATGTACAGCACCAGAGGTAGGCACGCCACTTTCTAGCTGGCAGCATGTAGATCTTTCCTGACTTGGCTACCAGAGTTGACAACAGCAATCTGTCTTGTGTCAAGATATGTGCTGCAGTGAGAAACCAGTTTCCTTTGCTGAAATATAAATCTAGTTGTTGCATGGACTGTAGCCTAGTTTCGAACTTTACTATGTGAGACATTTCCTGTCCAAGGAGACATTCCCGCTCTCTCTCCTTTGTATATTTGGGCCCTCACATAGTTATGTGGTGTCAGTGCAGTAGTTTGAAGGAAAGTGAATGGCTGCTAATTTTGTCAGAATCATCTTTTTTAAAAAGTGATAATTACTAATGGTAAGAGTTGTGAGCCAGATTACTTATTTAGTAAAGTGAAATGAGTCTATCTGGAGATTCTGGTTTATAACTGTCCTCATTTATTCAGCATATGCATAATCTTTACTGAGAGTTATGTATTTTTCATCTCAAAAGTGTGCAGTTTTGTGTTGTGGGCAGAACTCAACATCAGAGTTTTCCCCTAACATTTATTGGTTTTCTAATAATTCCTGATGAAATCTCAGGGGTAAACGGGGATTAAAGGTAGGGGACATAAGATTTGCATTGTTCAAAAAGTGAGGCTTCAGTGATCTGTATATGTGACCTTCCTAAGACCAAGCATCTTATTAACAAAATAAGTGTGTATACAGAAGATGCTTTATTTGCCGTACGGATATGGTGCAATTTCACTAGGTATAGATTATAAATGCTGCTTTTTAAATATAATGTATAGATTTCAGTACTGAGTATGCATGGTATATATACATAGATTTAGTAAAGTTATATAAAGGCTAAATAAATCAAATCATAGGATCAGGGCCATGCAGTGCAATCCCTAACTGTGCAGGAACACAGAATCAAAACACACCCAAGCGATGGCCATCCAACTTCTCTTTAAAAATCTCTAAATAAGGAGACTTCACCACCCTCTGAGGGAGTGCCTTCCACTGTTGAACAGTTCATACAATAAGGACATTCTTCTTAATGTTGAGGTGGAATCTCTTTTTCTGCAGCTTGAATCTATTGCACCAGCTCTTTGCAGCTGCAGCAAACAGCCTTGTTCCATCCTGAGGTTTTCCCATGTTCAAGGCTGGCTTCAAGGATAGTTCATAGATAGATTGATTTTATGCATAAAAATCTGAGTCATATTACATTGGCTCTATGGATTGTTATTATTATTATTATTAACCTTTATTTATAAAGCGCTGTAAATTTATAAATATAAATGGATAAATATAACTATTTGTTGCCACGAAAAAAAAATTGAGAATGACCTCAAAGATTCATTTTTGTTATATTATCCTAAGGTGATAACTAAAGGAAAACCATTCATTTCTTTCCTCTTGAATTTTTACAATATAACCAACAGTGAAGCACAAAACAGAAGGAGGTATCATTTTGAAATTCACATCTCCTTCTTTCTCCTGATTAGTTTGAAGCTAACCCAGAGCCAGGTTTGGGTCCCAATTATATGCAGGATAATTTGGCATGAGCTACAGGTAATTCACATACCAGTAATCGTGTCTATGCATCTTTTGCTTCCTCTTTGCTGAGTTAATTGATCCACAAAGAGTGAGGCACCCAACCTAGCCTGTTCAGCCAGCTTCATTTCTCTGATGTGAAGCCCTGAAGCTGCTTGTGAGATTGCTTCATGACTGCAGGCAGTGCCCTGGTACGGTGCCATTTCTGCCACCTGCTCTATCCACCAGCTGGAGTTCATATTCCCAGTTTTCTTCTTGCCAGTGTTGCTTAAGCCAAACAAGGATTATGAATGCAAACTTCATAGCTAAGTGTGGACATTGAGAAGGCTACTACAGCCTGTACAAATGTAAGAAACGTTCCTGGCTGAAAGCTACCCACAGCACTGTATGCTGATTAATATTAATCACACCCTGCCTTTGTGTTACATGCAGTTTTACAGAGCTAGTTAGAACAGAGGAAGTTTGATTTCCTTCATTTATTTACAGTATGTATGGCCCCACCATATTGGATCACTGCTTAAAAGATGGCTTATAAAACTCAAAAGCCATTAAAAAAATTGCATATGCTGCATCTGCACTACAAAAATAATCCAGTTTGTTACCACTTTAACTTCTATGGCTCAATACTGTGCAATTCTGGGATTTGTAGTTTGCTGTGGCACCAGAGCTCTTTGACAGAGAAAGCTAAGTATCTCACAAAACTACAAATCCCATAATTCCATAGCACTGACCCATGGAAGTTAAAGTGATCTCAAACTGTATTATTTCTGCAGTGCAGATTAGTCCCTAGTAAATAAAAGCAAAATAAATAAATAAATAAGATTGCAAAATGCCATTATAATATGTCATAAAAATGCTGCCAACTATCTGTACAGTCTCTTCTGAAGGTAGCTGGTGGACGTCTCTTGAAATGTCTAAAGGGAAAAAAGATTTGCACAGAATGTATGGTCTGCCATTCAATCACAGCATGAGAAATCTGGATGATATTAGCAGGCATTACCAGCTGATAGCAAAAGAGACCAAGAAGCCCAGAGAAGACAGGGCCCCATTATGTCTAAAATCAGCCTCCATCTCTGGATGCTTTCATACATGGCTCTTCCCTCCTAGCAGGCCAAGATGTGCCAACCAGTTGTACAAATATTATTACTGCATTTGCTTTCCAGTGTCACCCATGGCAGGCCAGGTTCAGTTTATTATGGGATGAAATGAGGATTGTGAAAGCAACCTCTTAATTGCTAAACCCACAAGACAAGTACTGAACATTTTCCACAAAAGCAAGAGGCTGCATAAACCTTGCTGCATACCAGTTTCTCTGCTTTCCAAAGCAGAATTTGCTTGCTTTAGAAAAACAACAGGCATCAAGTCAAGAATATTGCTTTGTTCTTGAGAAGCATCACATGTGTGCCCTGCTTCCACTGCAAACAAGATAATCTCTTCTCGGGTATCTCTCCCAGTAGTGCATTCCCCAACCAGAGTGCTTTAGATCTTGCTATCTGCTTCTAATGGAACACTTTCTTGATTCCTGACCTTAGCTATAGATCACCTTCCTCCTTCACCACTCAGAGTGGAAGCGCTTGTAAAAGATTATATTGCTTTCCTCCCAGTGGTATAGCTGAAATATTCTGGTAGCACTCATCCAGTCAGGTTGCTATCCATATTATGCCTTATTGTGCAAGAGTGTTGGTTTGGGTGCATTTACAGAAAACCCTTTTTTTCCAGGGAGGTGTCACTATAAGGTGAAATTTCTTATGTTTCTCCTGTTGTTAGGCCTTAGAAATATGATACCACATGGTGACACATATATGCAGTTGAATGATTAATGACTTCATAGGCGTTTTGACATGGAGAGGGGTGGACAAAAACAAGTAATGAAGCTTTTAGTCTGGTGGAAAGGTTTTTTTTTTAATCAACACCGCCACCCCCCCCCAACACAGTTTTTTTCTCAAATCATTTTTTGCCAATGGGAGGAGAGAAGGTTATTAGGTTTCCTCTTGCCAGAGAAGGATAGACAGATGTTACAATTCCACTTGATTGAGAATGCATGTGTACATCAAGGAATTTTGTAATTGTAGCTAAGTGAAATCACAGTGCTCCTCCTGTTTTTGTTTTTTCTTCATTTTCTCTCTCTTATAATTTGTGCCCATCTTTCTGCATTTCATGGTGACTGGTTTATTTAAGGAGCTTCCCAGCGTGTTAAACCTATTTCACAGATAGCATCGAGCACCTTGGGTACTTCCTTTAAATTTTGGATTAAAACATGGGAAAGATTCACCTCCCCCATGACATGTTAGCCACCAGCTTCCATTTACACACTAATGACCCACTAATCTCAAATTAGTGAGAGCCAATGTGATGTAGTGGTTTGAGTGTTGGACTAGGACTTTGGAGTCCAAGGTTTGATTCCCTGCTCAACCAAGGAAACCCTCTGGGTGACCTTAGGTGAGCCACACTCTCAGCTCCAGAAAACCCCATGATAGGTTTGCTGTAGGGTTGCTATAAATTGGAAATGTCTTGAAGGCACACAACAGTAACAACTAAAACATAAAACCCTATGACATTCATGAGCCTCCACAAGTTGATAGGCTACTCGAAAGTATATACACATACACACAATCTAAAATGTGGACAATTAACACATTGTCCAGAGTAACATCTGAAAGCAGACTCCAAACCAGAGATATCTACTATAATTTAAGTGCAGATACAGTCATAGAATTCTTACTGTCTATTTTCACTTGAAGAAAGCATAGGTTCATATATCTATTACCTTTGGGGAACAAGGACAAATAATTTAGTTTCTAGTTAATGGAAAAGTTGATCTTGTCAACACATCTAAAACACAGTTTCTGGGTTTTGCTAAGTTCATCTGGTCAGTGTGGTGCAGTGATTAGAGCTGGATTGTAATTTGGTAGGTCTACAATGAATTCCCCACAGAGTAATGAAATTCACTGGGTGATTGTGGGCCAGTTTGTCTCTCAGCTTGATCAACATTACAGTGTTGTTGTGAGAATAAAGTAGGGAGAAGAGGCATATGCTCTGCTTTGAGCTCATTGGGGAAAATACAAGATGTAACCATAACTCAGAAATAAATAGCCATGCTTTATGACCTGTTGAAAGAAAGCTATGAGTTTAGAGAGATGAATATTTCACAAACATATAGCTATACCAGAACCTTTGATCAAGTTCATTGATCAGACAACCTGAGTTCTTAATATGTTTCCTTTGATAACAGGGAGTCAGTTTGGCCATACTGTTGTTAATTTGCAGCTGCATAGTACTGAAAAATAACTGAACAAAACAAAGCAAAAAATATATAAGGCATTGATGATCTTCATATTATGCAGTGCACATTTTTTGTACATGGAGAATATCAACAATCCTGGTTAGTGTTACATAATCTAATACAAGTTGCTTCATTAGTTTCTTTGGTCTTTTAAATACCTTGTTTAGTCTACCTCAGATGGGACCCTAACCTATTAATAATTTAAAATAATTGAAGGGAGCATAGGATTGTTTTAAAATATGCATAAAGTACTTAGTGGGCAATGGCTGTGCAAACCACTAAATACACTTTGACAAGGTGTGTCTGGGTGCTGATTATATTCCAAAATATATCCTAAAACTGTATTTCGGTACAATACATTTAAGTTGCTTTTACATCTCGCAATAGGTTTTATATGTACAAAATGATGAGTAACCGAAACTAGATTTATTTTTGTGGGCCAGAATGTAGGAAGCAAACACTTTTAAAAGCAAAAATTAGAAGGATTAGTTTTGCCACGCCATGGGAGTCATAAGAGAAGCATGCAAGTAACCCAAGAGGATAGGGGCTGGCTGTAATTACCACAAATCTTTTGAAGATTGCCTCCCTAATTAGGCATTCAGGGTGGAACTAGTCATGCAGATAGCTGTATTTAATTTTTTTTTCTGTTGCTTATTTTTTTCATAGCCTTTCATATCCTGCCTAGGGTTTTTCCAGCAGTTGTCCATATTGAATTAGCATTGCAATTTTGCATGTACATCGGCACAGGCATACACCCCAGATGACATGGCCTGCAGCTGTTGATCGGTCTGTACTGTGGGTTTCAAGCGGGTTCCACAAAATATGTAAGAGTTTGTTTGTATCCTAGGTGGTTTGATAGCTGGCTTGGGCTCCCGTGATTTCCCTCTCCCCACCGACATTGTGATGCTTTCTTTTTCACCTGATACACTCAGTTAAAGCAAAGTATGTAGCATGAATAGAATAGCATGCCAGGTAAATTGGCTTTTGATGGAGAATAAAACTTGTGATTTGTTGACAGTTGCAAAATAATCTTATTGGTGGCTTCCGGGTTGGTTCACAAGTGGTTAGTATCCCACCTTGGGGTTGCATAGGATTTTCTTTATTTATGTTCCACTCCCATGAAAACTGACAATGAGGAAGTGAAGCAACCAGCTGGCATGCCATTTGCCATGCAAGTTTGCTTCCCTTATGAAACAGTCTAGAAACTGCATTTGTACAGGAAAATAAAAATAGAACTAATGTAGTGCATAGTTCTATATTTTCCCCTGAATATTTCAAGCAACAAAGGAAACTTGAATTAATGCACTTGACATCAGGAGGAATTCTCTGTATTTTGCTCAGTGTGTGTGTGTGTGTGTGTGTGTGTGTGTTGTATGTCATCAAGTTATTTCCAAGTTATGGCAAAACTCTTAAGGTGAACTTATCCTGGGGTTTTCCTGACAAGTTTTGTTCACAACATTTACCATTGCCATCTTCTGATGAAGTATGTGACTTGCCCAGGGTCACCCAGAGGGTTTCATGGTGTCTAAATCCTATGGCCAGTGCTTCGTCCTGATAAAAACAAATATAGAAACAAAAATTACAAACTCAGAAGGGTTTGTAAAAGCTACAGAAAAACATTTAAATAAAAATGTACATAATATTTTCCATTATGACAATGGAGGGGTTAAAAATCTGCAAATTTGGATGTTTAGTGCAGAAATCTAGATGCTTATGTCCCTGTTTGATGATCTATGACATACATTTAATTTACTTCTTGTTTTCTTTTGGGTCTTCACTTTAGAAAACAGCTTAAAGTTGGAGGAGGTAGGGGTTAGGGAGGAGGTTAGGCAGAAGCCCATATGGCTTTCCATCAAGACAAGAGAGACTGTGGTTTTGTACAATTTTGGCAGACGTTCTTGTCTAGCGTATTATTATCAGCAGGATTTCAGCTCCTATTCATGTATTCTTTAGTTTAAGAAATCAAAGTACAGCTCAGGGTGGTTGAAAACAGAAGATCAAACATAAAAGCTGTCCTATGTATCTCTGATGTGAAACCTCCAAGGATTTCTTTTCACTCTTGGCTTTCAGCTGATACAGTTTATAATGTATGCTTGTGAAATGGATTCCAGTGATGCATAATCTATTGCGTAACATGGCACATACATTATAGTCATGTTTTGTTTATGACACAAATATAAAGGTCACTTTGTCCCATAACTGCTTATATTGGGGGTGTTGTATTAAAAAAGAATGATAGCCCATCCTCAAAGATCTTAAAACTCAGGCAGATATATAGAAAGAGAGAGATGCTAAGGACTTTACGGGTTATAAACAGCACTTTGAATTCTGTCCAGAAATTGACCAGTAGCTGTTGCAACAAGGGAGTTACTGTATATGTCCCCTGTTAGCAACACTAGTCAGCATTCTAGCCATAGCATTTAGACCCATTGAAATTTCTGAATAGACTGTGTTACAATTCTCATATAACAGTAAATGAGATGTGTCACAACACCCAAATCTGACATGCCCAGGAACATGCAGGGCTGGCATGTTAGTTTTAATTACATAATTGACCACTACTGAAAGCTGATCATCCTTGCTCAGAAATTAATCTAGAAACTCTCAACATGAGATGTCAAGAAGAGATTAATCCCACCCACCACAGTCTGAATCCCTGTTCTCCCTGATATGTATTTCAATTGTATTTCAATTGACCCGGATTAAGTTTGTTTAGATTAAGCTTCAGTATGTGCACCCCACCCATTCCATTACTGACAGCAGACAGAGGAGCTTATCACGTGGGATGTTTTTGTCCTCCTCCCATGATTAATTCAAATTTAAAGCATCCAAATAGCATGGTCAGGGTTCACACCTGCGCGCTTTTCTCCTGTCCTTCTCCCATCAGTAAATCACTACCAGCATACTTGTCCCATCAGTAAAGTGTCATGGAGCTACCATTTGGCAATAACAGAAGATGCCATTATTGCCAAATGGTGGCTTCATGATGCTTTACTGATGGGACAAGTGCACTGATAAGATGGGGAAGATGACAATTGTAATTTACTGATGGGAGAAAATAGCGGGTGTGTGAATCCCAATCATGCTATTTGGATACTTTAAACTCCAATTAATCTCGGGAGGAGGATGGAAGCTTCCCCATGTGATAATCAATATTGGTTTAATACCAAAATAGCTAAGGAGAGATAGGATTGAGTGTTATCAACATATTGATGGCACCAAACTGCTGAACTGCAGGTAACCTGTCACAGTGCTTTCATGAATATGTTTAGAGGGAACAAAACAGAGCCTGAGGGATCCCACAGATCAAGGATAGAATAATGCTTGCAAGCAGGCTGTTGAGTGATCTATAAACTATGCAGCTCACTTGATTCAGCTCCTTGGAAGAAGACTCTCAAGAATTAGCCCTGGCCAACTTCATTCCACAGTTCAACCATGGCTTTAACACAATCACTTGCTAAGAAAATAGAAAACTATTCATATCTATTAACTTCTGGGGTGTATTCTTCCACAACTCTTGCAGAGCTACTGATCTTGTCCTTGCCAGTGGAATGATGGAAAATTCCTTCATACTCAGATCACATTTATTCTGCACAACACAAAAAAGGAGAAAAAAGCTAGGCCTAGAGTCTGTTCTGCAGCATGGTTGAGGCCATTTACCACTTTGCACATACCCACAGTTGTCGTGGAGGACATGAAGTCCAATATATTAACAGAACCCTGCCCATTTTCAAATACTCACACTTGAACCCAGGGATCTGTGTGATAGGACACTTGTTGAGGGAGATGGGATCACAGTAGATCACTGCAATTCAGGCACACACAAACGCACACATGGGCATCATCTATTTTGACAAAGAGCACTGCAGGAACAAAACTGGGTGCAATTAATGCACACACCCCAGCTGCATCAGCCTGCCCTGATCTCTCTGGGCGTTTTGTATAAATATTCCCATTAGTCCCCGCCTAATGGGACTAATGGGGAAAATAATGCAAAATATCTGTAGGTGTTGATTGGGAAAGGCAGGCTTAAATTATATGCCCTAAACTTTAACTGGGCTCCACCAACATGAGGTAATATGTATAGTGCACATACATACATACATACATAAAGCATCTGACATAGTCTTAGTTTCATTTTATAGATATATAGATAGATAACTGCCACAGGCATAAGAGAACATGTTGGGTGGCTAAGAAGAACGGAGCATATTTGTTGCCATGCTGTTAGACATAGCTGATGCCTCTAAGTAAGGTGCAAGAAAATATACTGTTTAGAATTCATTCTCTTCAAAAGAACCCTCCAGGAAAATGCTCCTAAATCAGCAGTGCTGCACGCCATTCTTTCTTTACACCCCACTGCCTAAAATGAAAAAGAAAAGAAGTTCGGAAAACAAAAATCTTGCTGAACAACTCTCCAAAACAGTGAGTCACAAAAAATGTCATTTTATGGCCATGCTGTACGTCCATTAAAAAAATTGATTGTATGATGGCTGCACTGACAGGCCATTAAATAGATGGGCATGGTAGGTGCTATTGTCAGATCTGCACTAGTTACTGTTTAACTGAGTGTGTAAATTTGGAGTTAAAGGTGATGAATAGAAATGGAGAGCAAGTGTGCCCAGCTCCTGTGCAGGCAGTTTTAGAGACCCAAGAACACTACATTCATTACCCTCTTTTCAGAGACAGAAGCCAGAAAGCCACTGCACCTCTCCTTTGCTCTTGTGTGAGACAAAGAGAGAGGATGTAAATATTTAAAGAGTGATGGGAGTCATAGAAATTTGATCTGATCTTCCAACTAAGTCCACAATTGGGGTGGGGAGGTATCTTTTCCATGTTCTGGCACCCAGCAGGCTAACTTTTCAGTAAGGTTGGTAGTCTGTGTTTAGGTTCAGTCAGAACCAAGGTGCTCTAAATTGAGATGTTAAATCATGACAGCTAGATTATATTATTACATTTCATGGCCTTTTTGTCTCACTCTTTATGACTCCAGGCTCTATTGTATAGGTGGCAATTATGTGACCTTCCTGTTATTGTTGAACCCCAACTCACAACTACCATTGGCTATGCTGGCTAAGGCTGCTAGGAGTTACAATCCAACAACATCTAGAGGGCTGCATGATTCTCATTCTTGTTCTAGCCCACAATAACACTGTTAAGCCTAATTTTAATGGCTAGTCCCAAACAGAGTAGACCCATGGATGGAATCTGCCTATGCATTGACTTACCATTCAGCAGTTGATTCATTGATACTAGCAGTTGTATTTGTTGGTCCCAGAAGTTGTATTTAAGCCTTTGAAGTGCTATACTACTTGTGCAGTTACTGCCCCAAGAAATTTGAAATACAGATGCTTTGCTAATCATAGAATCGTAGAGTTGGGAGAGACCACAAGGGCCATCCAGTCCAACCCCTTGCCATGCAGGAAATCTCAATCAAAGCATCCCTGAAAGATAATATAGTTCTAGGCACTTGGAATAGCCAAGTCTTCATTCTACCAAGGATGGGGTTCATGTAGATACCCAGATGTTGCTGGACTTCACTTGCCAGCATCCTTCACCATGGGCTACACTGGTTAGGGCTGCTAAGAGTTGAAGTCTAAACATCTGTAAGTCTGCATCATTCTGGCCTCAGACTTACACACTTTACAAAACAGGCTGGGGTTGCAGTTTACGTAGATTTTCCTTTTATCTGATCCCCAGCTCTATACCTCTCTATGCTGACATCAAAGATTGGAAATGTTATTTAAAAGCTAAGAGGAAGGACTAATTGAGAGACCGTATCTTCCCATATGAACCTGCTAGAGTCCTAAGATCCTCAGGAGAAGGCTTTCTCTCAGACTTGCCACCATGACAGGCTTGCCTGGTTAGGACATGAGAGAGAGTCTTCTTGGTGGCTGCTCCCACTCTCTGGATTGCCCTTCTGTGAGAAGCAAGGCTGGCTCCCTCCCTGCTTGCCTTTCGTCAGCAAGCAAAAACAGTTCTATTCAAACATGGCTTTCATATGGGGGTGATTGTTATATGGCGTGGGTACTGTGGTTTTGTTATGGTTTTCTTGTGGTTTTAATGTCTGTACAGTGGACCCTTGTTATCCGCTGGGGTTTGGTTCCAGGAACCCACATGAATAACAAAATCTGTGTATGCTCAAGTCCCATTAAATACAGTGGAATAGCAAAATGGTGTCCCTTATATAAAGTGGGAAAATAAAAGTTTAATACTTGAAATTTATACTTTTAAAAAATATTTTCAAGCCGTGGATGGGAAAGGCAAGCTTAAATTATAAAAAACATAATATAAAAAATCCATGGATAAGGAAGGCCAAACTGTAATTTTATATTGTTTTTAGCTGATGTTTTTAATTGTTTTATTGTAATATGTTTGTTAGAATTTTTACTTGTGAGCTGCCTTGGGTCCCTTTCTGAGAGAAAGGCAGCATAGAAATCATGTGCGTGTGTGTTTGTGTGTGTGTGTTGGTGCTACTTTTAAAATAAAAGAGGAATCAGTTGCTATTACCTACTAGCTGTAGGCAAAAAAAAAGTACTGTATTTTGTTATTTAATGAAAAATAGTCCCCCCAAATTTTCTCCAAATAATTCCCAAAATAGCAATTTGAAGTCATGAATAAATGCAAGTTGTTACTAAAATGGTGGAGCATAATATTTTAAAATAACATGACCTATCTTATTATTATTATTATTACTATTATTATTATTAAGTAATAATAATATGTTTATGTTGTTTCTAAATTCTAGCTGAGATTAAACCCACCTAGGAAAATGACCTGGAAGTTATGTGTATGCATCAAGCAGCTAAGGATTTGAGAGAAAACCCAAGGAAGTGGAAAATAAGGTTTGGTCTACAATAGAAAATTAGGCAGAGAAAAACCATCCGACAAATCAAGGGGAGACAGGCAGACAAACTCAGCAAATGAAAAATCCCTAATGAGCAGCAGGCCAGACAAAAATATGTGAGCTATTTATACAGGAGGCAGGGGGGAACACACCTCCATTTCACAGCCATGTTAGGGCGGGTTTTTTTTTGGCTCAAATGCTTTGTAATTCCTGAACCAGGCGGTGTTTTTCCCCCCTGCTCCACCACACTCTGTGCAGATGTGTGTGCAAATGTGTACAGATATATGGTTGTTCAGGTAAGCTATTGAAGTCCAGTTCACTTCAACGCTTGTTTATTCTTCTTTGCCTTCAACAGTAACAATAATGTGATATAATAATATAGGAATTTGGTAAGCCTCTTGTGTGAGGTTTATCTTTGTATTGTAGCTAAAGCTCCGTAGCTGAGGCTGAGAAAATAGTGGGTACGATTACCTAACAGGTTTGTGGCCGAGGTGTACAGGCAGCCCTTACACTAAATGGGTGTCCTTTGTCTTCTCCATAACAAATCTTCAGAAATGTAAAATCCGAACACTACAAAAACGTTAAACAAATATCCCAGCTCTAGACCTGCTGCCCCAAAACAAGACAATTTGGGAAAGAATGCAAGAATATCTACCTTTCTACAGTGAATGTATTCCTAACTGGTACTGTACAACTTCTTCTCACCTTTTTGGGGGGGGGGATTCCTGAGGAAAATTCATTGCTTTTAAAATTGTTCAAGTCTGAGGTAGTTCCTCATTCACTTCCAGATCAGGAAATGAAATCATTCAAGATGTGAGATTAAAGTGAAAGACTTTTAGTCAAGTTCTGCCTGTGCATAGAGGAGCTCATAGGCACAGTAAAATTTATATTAAATTTCTGTTGACTTGTGAGTTAATAAATGTACATTTCCCTTCAGTCAAGATTAATGGAGAGGCTGAAATTATAGGTTTGTGTGCAGCCAAATTGCCACTTAACTTGGGATCTTGAACTGCAATTTTGCAGCTGTATCCTAGGGAGTCAGCCCTCCCTTTTAACATATGCTCTCATCCTAAACCAGGCTGAAGTGCTTAGCACACTGAAATTAAGCTGAAATCAAGGAAATTTGCTGCCAAGTAAACATGCTTACAAGTAAGGTGTTTGTCAACTTGGTAAACTGTCATTCCACTGAAATGCATCCTGCTTATGAGATGCAGATGCTGATTTCAAGTTGCCATTTTTAAATGGATTACTCTGTGTGTGTAAGTACCTTCAAGTCGCCTACCAACATGGCAACCCCATGAATTTCCTAAGGTTTTCTTATGCAAGGAATACTCAAAGGTGGCTTTGCCAGTTTCTTCATGTGAAATATAGCCTAAAGCACCTGCTATTTGTTGGTGGTCTCCCACCCAAGTATTAACCAGGGCTGACCCTGCTTAGCTTCCAACATCGGACGGGATTGGCTGCTTTTGGTGTACTTAGGCCTTACTAAATTGGTTACTAGAGAAAGTAAATTGAATAAGGTATACTTGCAATTTCTTAACACTATTTTTTCATTAATATGACTCCAAGCTAAAAAGCTCAGGAAACGTTTTTGTTTGTTAGGTAATGACTAGTGTAAACAGAAAAGAAAAAAAGGATATAAAATCATGAAATCTGGTTATTCTCTAGCAGCTTCTTCCTTGTGTAGTCATGCTCAGTTCATTTACATTGTGGGAAACTTAGCTGGTTGAATCTGTAGAAATCCAAATGCAGTTCCTGAAGATGACCTTCATGCTGTAAACAAGCAAGTCATCACTGAAGTATGAAACGAATAGCAAGCAGGTCACTTTGCCCATTTTTATGGATGAGCAGTGGATAATTTGCCTGGTTTTGCTGTTTTGTAACAACAGAAAAGTAACACTTTAGTTTCTGCCCTAACTTCACCTTTTGTACTCAAAGACATAGTCTGAGCATAAAATGTGTATGTATGAAAACTCTCCTCATGTGCAATATTGATTCTTGTTGTTTTTAAAGAGAGAGATGTCTCTGATTTAAAATGAATTACCCTTCTACTAGAAGAACATGGTTTACCCAAATTCTGGATCTGGGCTAGTTTAATGACTGGTTTTCCCTTGAAGGGAGACTAGTGTGGTGTAGTGGTGTGAACTTTGGACCACAACTCTAGAGACCAGGGTTCGAATCTTGTCTCAGCCATGTAAAAATCCACTGGGTTGGGCAAGTCACACTATCTCAACCACAGATGAAGGCAACCTCCCCCCCGAAGAAGCTTGCCAAGAAAACCCTGTGATAGGTTTGCCTTGGGGCTGCCATAAGTAGGAAAAATGACTTGAAGGCATACAACAGATTTTCCCTTGACATTATAGGCAGGCCTTTAGCAACAAGTCTCTTGCTGCAGAAGGGCTTTAATTGCAATTTTTTTTAAAACTTAATTGTTGAGTTTCAGAGAAATTGAATGCAGTGTACAAGGGGCCTAAATACCCCAAAACACCAGATCCTTTCTGACACTAGAAGCTAAGCATAATTAGTATTTGGATGGACCACCAAAGAAAAATGTAGCTATATGCTACATTTGAGAGGAAAAAACTGGCAAAATCACCTCTGAATATTCCTTGCCTAGGAAAACCCTATGAAATTCATGAAGCTGACCTAAATTGCCAAGCAACTTGAAGGTGTATATAAACACAACTGGCAAGAAAAGCTTTTTGCAATGTGTACTTGTAACTGGGGGAAGTGTTGGTCTGTCTTTCTCTTGGAGTTAGAAGACGGCTCCCGTTCTCATCTTTGAAACAATGGAGACTAGTATGTTAGTAATAATGTTAATTGTGATTGGAGCAAATCAAATTTCCTGCAGAGGCGAAAAAGTCAAAAAACACTATGGCTTGCAGAAGATTGTAGCTGACCTGCAGCACTGTTGGTGCATGAGGGTCAGTCCATTAAGCAAGAAAGGTTGCAGTGTGCCACTGTGGAATTTCATTTGCTCATAATAATAATAGCATGTCAGCATCACATGAAAGTGACACACTGCACAAACCATTCTTATGTGTGTCTTTGCATTTTTTTCTAGAGATAAATTCTAGACTTAATGCATAGTTCTGGTCATTAGTCACATTTTGACTTAAAGTAACATTGATGTTTGGGAAGGAGATGAAAGGAGAGACGCAGAAATTTCTGCTGTTGACTGTGTGTATGTGTGTATTAAATTTAAACTCTGTGCATAGTTAAAATCACAGGGTATCTACTAACACACTTGTTGTTGTGTTAAGAACAAAATAGTGTGACTTGTTTAAAACTGGGAAGGCATCATCTCTTTATGTTTCTGTCAGTACAGACCAGCTGTGGGAATTGTGTGGCTTTCCAGATGTTGGATTGCAGGTCTTGGCAACCGTAGCTCAGCCAGTGGTAAGGAATGCTGGGGGTTGCAATCCAACATGATTTGGAGGGCCGTGCAATTCGCAGCCATGTGCAGACAATATGCTACAAATTAGGAACTGTGGTTTGTTCCTGGCAACATTATAAAACTGGTTTTCTAAAAATGTAGGCTTACAGTTTTAGAGGATGAGATCCTGAAGTTCCGTTTAGGATCACTGGTTGATAGATCTGCCTAAGAAAAGTGGAGAAATACAAACATGGTTTCCTAATTATAAACATTTTAAAAAATCTAAAAGGAATGGTTTGTTTGTTTTCCTAGCAAAGAAGAATGATCATAATCACTAGAGTCTGTTACTGTGAATAGTCTCTGGCTGCTCCAAATGGCTTTATTGATCTGATAAACTTTTGGTGCAAATAAGATTTTTTTTCCCCAGCCTTTCTTGTCTTGGCTGACTGATTTTGTTTAACGAATTGTTTGTTCGTTTATTTTGTAATTTTACAAATCATAGTTTAACAAAAGCCTTTAAGTAAATTCATTGCTCTGTTGTAGAGAATGATTAAAGCTTTGTTTTTTGTGCCACTTAGAGGGCATGTATTTGCACAAAATGTTACTATTTCTGCTTTAACTGCAATTTTTGTACTCTGTTATAAAATTTTGTTTCTTAGCAAAAAAATCTGAACAAAATATTTCCTGTGTACTACTTTCATTGCTAGAAATGTGCCTTAGGTGTGTTTAAAAACATTTAATCTCTACTATTGTTCTATGTCAGAATATATATATATAAATTAGGAGCAAGTTGGTAAGACCACAATCCAACACAAGAGTTATTGGACTATAGAGACACAATTATCTAAAAACTAGAAAAGGGGAGAGTATATATTGTTTAAAGTGAACAGCCCTCTTCCAGTTCTTGTAGAAATAATCTTTCAACCAAGAGGACTTAGCCAATTTTAGTTCTTTCTCCAAGACAGATTTTAGAAATAAATAGTTACAAATAACTAGTTACTTGTAACTAATTTGTTTTTGTTTTTAAATAAGAGATGACTACATTGCAAGACAGGTATACGTTGCCAACAGATAATTTTAACATTCAATGTAACAATAATCTGTTTTAATTATTTAACATATCCATGTTGGCCATGCACCAAAGTAAAATAATATCCAAAATCCACAAAACAGTGATCTCTGTATTAGGCCCACTCAATCCCCAGGGTTTCTCTATCCTGTGAGTGGTTATCCTTCTTAGGCAGAGAACATGTGTGCTGTGCTGCTGCAATTGAAAAACTTTTAGGTGCTGTTTAGGTAAAACATGTCAAATGCACTCCCAATTTTAACAAGTTTTGCCTTTGTTGGAGGTAGCCTGGATCCCAAAGGAAATTTCTTTTTATGTTGCTAATGGAGCTTAAATTTTATTTCCTGGACATTATAACTCGTTATATCCCAGAACTCAAATCGCCAAAAGGGAGGCCTTTTTCTACATGGATATCCTTCTATACCATCTTAACTGAGAACAAACAAAACAAACACATCTTGTTTTCGTTATTGCTACAGTTAACAGAGGTTCAGCTTCAGGGGGAAGAATATAACATAACTCACATGCTGGCCTATCCTACTGCTATTTTCTCTCTTCTGGGTGCTAACTGATGACAAGTAGGACAGGAGAAGAATGTGTGTTTGTACCTACAGGCCAGCTGCTTGAAAAAAGCACAGAATGACTTTTAAAACATACTTGGCTTTTCACTATGTTTTGCAGCCTTGGACCTCTGAGTAAGCTTCTTTCTAAAAATAACTTTCCAAGCTCTGTTCACAATTTCCCTTCTTAGGAAAGTTAACCCAACGAGTAGTAGCAAACTAGGTATTTCTGGATCACATGTCCTTCCCATTCTGTTTTAATCAGATTTATATTCCTGCTCATTGAATAAGAGTTGGTTCTTCTGGACCTTCTAGCAACTTTTAATGTAATGAATCACAATCCTAGTTAACCTATAATGTATTATTAAAAATCTTGCATCTGATTCTTGAATAGTTGTTCTGTTATTTTCCATCTTAATTTTTAATATTTGTGAATGATATCACAGCCACTTGCTAGTTGGCAACGTGTTCCATGAGATTCTTTATTTGATTTCCAGCTATATATTTCATTAAATAAGCATCTGAAGGCAGCAGCTTTGCATCTAAACTTGTGTTTTGAAGCTGCAGTCATTGATAGGTTTAATCAAATAAAACGAAGTCAGAAAATATCAGTTCAGGACTCTTGAACTGACAAATGGTGATTGTCAGGAGAGCCATTTATCAATATGAACTGTTATATGGACCATATCTTTTTCTCAAAGAGTAACTCTTCCGATGTAATAGTCTATGAGCCAGTTATTTATATTCAGCATATCAGTAGCTGTTCTCTGAGACCAAATCATGTCAAGACATGTCCTTAACATTTTGAGAATATCTTAGGTCATCTGTGGCCATTTCCAATTGTGGATTATCTTGATGAGATTCATAAACTGCTCAAGATGCATTAAAGAATTTGCAAAATCAGAAAGGTTAAGCGAACTTTATGTCCATAGAAGTATTGCAGCTCCTGTTGATTTTACTGTATCTTATTTATTTGTCCAGAAAAAGAAAACCACCTTGTGTTTATTGCTATTAGTTTTTAATTGGGAGGATATTAATACAGAAATAAACACTACTTCCATTTGGGAAGCAAAGCATCTCCACCATATACACTTTCTTAGAAAGGTAACTATGAATTCTGAAGGAAAACACGAAATCTGTCATTGGGTGGGTCTGCACTGGCCAGAATACGCCGGGCTCCCCCAAGATTATTCTGGCCCCAAATTCCCCCAGAATTCCCCATTTAACTGCTCTCTTTTGCTGCAGATTTTTGGCGCTTGTAGTGAACAACAGGCGGCTGCCTTCCCACATGGTCCCTCTTTGTCACCCAATGCCGCTGCTGAAGTTAGAACAAGGTGCCCAGTCATGCTATCAGTGCTATCAGTGCTGGTCTCCCGTAATAATAAATATATTAAAATAAACAGATACATCTAAAACAGGGGGACTTTTTAAAAATAAATCTTACGTTAATTAGCCAACATGATTATTTAAAAAAATCAGAGAACCACTCAAGGATAAGGAGGCTTGGAGATGTCTCATCCACAGGATTGCCATGCGTTTGGGACCATGGTCAGCTCAAGGGCAGTTAACATCAAAGCAAACACATTTATTAATGTCCTAATATTACTTGATGATTAAAAAAGCTTAATATATAAAAGTAGACTCAAGTAAAATGCATACAGCTTTATACAGCTTTTATAAACCTTTATGGTTACAGAATATTTTGCCATAACAATATTTTCTGAGAGAAAAAGCTGCTACAGCCAACATCAGCTATGAATTAAAATTTGAAATATTTTTTAAAAAATAAAAGAAACAACTAAAATGAGTTCTACATTTAAAATCTATTACATGGACATTTGGGGCACATTGCCACGTCATGGAAAGCCATAAATACTGGCTTGGAAAACTATTGACCAAAACAGACGGCCCTTTTGCGCTGCCTTCCAGCTGACTATTTACACCAGATCCAGCTTCCAGGTGCTCTGGCTGCACGATGTTTATATGTTGCACACTGCTGAAGCACCTTAAAGCCAGCTTCTGGCTGCAGCGGGGCAGAAAGTCCGGCTTTTTGCCAGCCCAAAAAGGAGCCGCTCTTTGCGGCTCCTTTTTCAGCCAGCAAAAAGGCAGATTGGAGCCACGGCGCACAGTTGCAATGGCCACAATCCAGCTTTGGAAGGAGTGCCTTGAAGCTGCCTCTTTGGGGCGGTCTGTTTATCCCCTATATTAACCAACACCTGCTAGTGCATGCAGTCTGTTCTTTCTCCCTTTGCCCAAGCAGATAAACAAACCAGAGGTACAACTCAAAATAGCTAGGATTCCTAAACCAACAAGAAATTCTGATTTTTCAAGCTGCTTTTTTATTGTGGCTTGTTTGGAAATAATTAGTGATAGACCCCATTTCTGACATGAAGGAAGTTATGTAGTTCATTCTGACTTCCTGGTACGCTTGTCCACTCCATGCAAGAGGAGAAACAAAATGAAAGTGATTGAGCTGCATGCATAAGCACACTTTTTAAATGTACTGTATCATAGGTTATCAAACCAAGATTGTTAACATACAATCATCAGATCACCATGGATGCTCCATATTGCACAGATTGACTGCCCTATTCATGTCAGTGGAGATTGTGTGCAAAGGAATAAGAACATAAATATGCCACTTCATTTGGTCATAGGGCATCTTGGTCTTTGTTCTTATAAAATGGCGGGTTAAATCAGGATCAGTTAAACAAATAGTGATTCTTCAGAGTCTAATTTACTGCAAAAAAACTATTAAGTCTCCACAAATGTTTGCAAAACACAGCTAACCTTCTGTTGATTTAGTATACGCAGTTGTGGAATAACTACTCTGAAGAAGATATTAGTGCACAAAACATATTTTTAGAAATGCACAAACATCCCCCTGCCTTAGAAAACAGTGAATTAAAAGTTCTTCTGGAACATCATAAAATACTGAATTCTTTTACTATAGCAAAATGGAATGTTGTTAAGTCTCCTGAGAAAATGTGGTTGATCATAAAAGAAGCATTTATGGATCTGGCATAGAATTTCCATAAATACTTACAAGAACTTTCCTATTTTGCAAATCTACAGTTCTCTCTCTCTCTCTCTCTCTCTGTGTGTGTGTGTGTGTGTGTGTGTATAATATTTCCTTGAATTTGCTCTGATTTTGTTGTTCTGTGTGTGCGACTGTGCAGAAATGTGGGTGAGATGCACATGTCAGTGTGTACAGGCATACACATTTTTAGAGGAGTTATCTGACTTGCCTCTACATTTCCAGAGCTAAAAGTAGTATTTTTTGCACTCTCTGGAGTAAATCATCTGTATTTTTTCCTGTTTGTGGTGGTAGTGTATTTTTCTTTGTCCCATCTTCCTTTGTTAACATAGTTTTCACAGTAGTATCTTTTTTGTTCGTAGGTTGAGGTGAAATGTCACATTTATTCGTAGAAACAATGTTTTTCAGAGAATCTAACTTTCCTGTTCTGATATCCATGTCCCCCAATTCAAGTAAATTGACTGGCTAGGAATTTGATGACTCATGTGGATAACAGAATGGTGTAAGGAAATAGCCTGACAATTTCATCAGATTTTTCTCCAGGTTGATTTCTGTAATAAATAGGGCATAATGGAATTGAATAATTTATTACCTGAAAAAGAAGAAGGAAAAAAAACCTTAAAGCTGTATCTGTCAGGTTCCTTGTAGCAGGACAAGTTATGGAGGAAGGATGGAATATGAACCATGCAGAAATGTATTTTGTAGAATGCTATGGAAGTCACACCTTTACTTTAAATACGTATAATCTGTACTTTGGGATTGCTCATATAAATAGGCTCAGCCATATATGTCAGACAATATCGTGTTTGTCTGGAATGTTAGTAACATTAAGGTTTAGAAGATGGATGGTCTTACCTAACTAACAGCCTAAGTGGTGCACTGGGATAATAGCTGTGACTGGAATTTTATTTCTGTTGGCCATGATTTGTGCAGGTTTTTCTCCCAGACTTTTCTGTCTTATAAGAAAATATCTTACAAGCTGCCACTTTTTTAAAAAAAAGGTTGAGGAAATATATGTAACAGCAACCTAAATCCAAGAGCTAGGCTCAGCTCAAGTAGACCCATAACTTGCATATGTGTTGATTTACCATTCAGCTTTTGATTCTGTTGGATCTACTCTGGTAGGCACTAGCAATTAGATTTAGCTCTGTACTTCTGTATAGACATCATACCAAAACATGGTTAAAAAGGTATAATTGTATTTTTATTGCATCATATTAATAATATAGTACAACTCAATATATATATTTATATCCTTAAAAGACACATTTCCACTAAATAGTTCTTTATACTTTCTGGATATTGACTTTACTTGAATCAGTCTGTATTTTCTGAATTAGCAAGCTATGGTTTACAATCAGGCAGAAAATGTAAACCAGAAACTATGTTTTGGATCAAGTCTGCATGGGCCAGAGTACTCAGGGTATTCTGAGTATTCTGGCCCCAGAGCTTCCCCAACAGCCCCCAGTTACCTGGGGCCCTCCATTACAATGTGGAACAGCTGTTTGCCTGCATGTCCCACTGTGGCATCCACCAACACCACCACCATAAGTCACTCACGATAAGGTTACATTGAGGTTCCCAGCATAATCACATGGCACCTCATTCTGACCTGAGAGCAAGTGACTTGCTGTAGCGGCCATGGGCGCCATAGCATGATGCATTGTAAACATCCATGATCGCAACAGAGGGCTCCAGTTCTTCCAGAAAGTGAGTTTTAAAAAACACATTTTATGGAATGTTTTTGGGAAGGGTTATATAGTTGGTTCGGTGCTGAGCTGACTGAATTTTGTCCTGACAGTTCACACTGGAATCAGTCCCTGCCCAGAGTATTGGGGGAGAGAACAACATTTTATATGCCCTATGTGGACAATCCTTTGGAATGTATTTGCAAGCCAAATGTCATTCTAGCTATTGTTTGGTATATTATTCTAATTGGCAAATCATAGACAGATTATTGAAATCAAAAACTGTGCACCTGAGAACAGGAGTGTTTTCTAAAGCTTTGTGTTTGAAAAGGCAGTGAACAAAATCATCTCTGCTTGTTGGACATTTGGATGTTTCAATACAAGGTTTAGGGGGAGAGCTATAATTAGCACAAGCTACATTTCAGCATGATACCAGATTGGAATCGGTAGCACATTTGCAGTTAAGTGTGAGACACTGTGGCCTTTTCTCTGGCTAATTATTTGCTGAGCCTGAATAGATGAAGGCAGAACCATCTTGGGTGGCTCAAGATTAAAATGCACAGGCAGAATTTATAACTTTACCTCACAATCGTTTTATGGCCCCACTTGAGCTAGGTGGAGGAACAGACAGGTTTTGCAGACAGATGGCAGTCATATTATTTTAGGTCAAAATGTGGTTGATGCCATGTTAGCTCCATGATCAGGTGGAAGCAATTTTTGCTTCATTCTTTTCTTATTTTCAATTTGAGGCAAACTGTTGCCAGACTCCACACTCTTCAGAAAATATGGATTTGAAGTATGTAGTGTAAAATATATTTAAAATCACAACAATAAAATTTCGGAGTCTGGCTTTAAAATAGGTGAAACTTATATATCATAGGTTTGGTGCCCAGTTTTCTATCTATGGGACCCTCCTGGGAAGGCCACACAGACTTCCAAAGATGCAAGGGAAAAATGAAAACAAAAAAGTAAAATTTTGATTAAAAACAGTGCAGGTCAAACTGTGTGTGGCTTCTCTCTCTCTCTCTCTCTCTCTCCCTTCCTTTCTTCCTTTCCCTCCCCCCTCTCTCTATTTCTCTGGGTTTCCATGTCCCCATGTGCCTTCAATACGCCTACTGACTTATGACGACCCCATGAATTTCATAAGGTTTTCTTAGGCAAGGAATACCTAGAGGCAGACTTGTCAATCCATTCCTTTGAAATATGGGCTGCAGGACATGGTATTCCTTGGTGGTCTCCCATGCAAGTACTACCCAGGGCTGACCTTGCTTAGCTTCCAAGATCAGATGGGATCTTGTATGCTTAAGCCACAGGGGCTCTCTGCAAAGCTTTTAAAATGTGCAGAACTACTTCTGGAGGTTTGTAGGAGAGTTTTTGTACTCTCTCTCTCCTTTCAGAAAAAGGAGTAGGGAAGCCCCAAAGCTCACGTCAATATTTGGCTCCAGGGCCACATGTGCTCACTTCTACTATACATTAACAGATCCCTACTGACTCACATGTAGCGACTAGAGTTTTACCCAGATGAATGTATTATTCAGACTAATCTAAACCAGAGCTAGGAACTGATATGCAGAAGATCATAGAATCATAGAATCGTAGAGTTGGAAGAGACCACTAGGGCCATCCAGTCCAACCCCCTGCCATGCAGGAAATCCAGATCAAAGTATCCCTGACAGATGGCCATCCAGCCTCTGTTTAAAGACCTCCAAGGAAGGAGACTCTATCACCTTCCCAGGAAGTGCATTCCACTGTCGAACAGCCCTTACTGTCAGGAAGTTCCTCCTAATGTTCAGATGGAATCTCTTTTCCTGTAGCTTGCATCCATTGCTCCGGGTCCTGTTTTCTGGAGCAGCAGAAAACAAGTACTTCTTCTTTTCTTCAGAACAAGGTTAACTGGAAAGAGAGAGGCATCATGCAGATTTCTGAAAGAAGAAAAGGGAGTAACCGCATGCTAGGCACTAGGAATATATGCTGCTTCTATATATATATATTTATTTTTGTTCTGTTTTGTGCCTTTTAAAGGGAAGTAAGGAGGTTTTTGTGACTGCTGCTTTGGCAAGATCATTAGAGAAAGAAGAGAACTGGATCAGCAACTGAGTCTGCTTTTTAAAAATCACTTGAAATGGATAACTAAAACATTTGATTAGTTTGTCATGTTTACTGAATACTGGAACAGGAATTCCTTTGTAAACATAATGAAACAGGAAATCTAATTCATATGACCACTTAAACCATTTGCATGCATTCATCCTTTCATTTATGTTTGTTTGTTTCGTAGATATATCCATTTTGTGGGGTGGGGATAACAAAATCTGCTGGTTTACAAAAAGAAATGGCATCACATGAAACCATGATGATGGGATAAATAAATAAGGAAATGTATTTCCTCTCATAGAAAAAATTTCAGACTTGCCACCCACGGATTCAAGCATTCGCAGACAACAAGCCCGAGTTGTTCCCAATGGCAGCACATGCACACTGCCTTAGGGATTGTCCCATTGTCCTGTGACAGTGTATGCACACAGCCGTACCACCATGAAGTTCCGTTGTCCCCAATGGCGGCCCAGCCATGTGCATATGCTGCCATTGGGGACAACGCAGGCTTGAACATCCGCAGATTTTGGTATCCTTGAGGGTGGCTGGAAGAGATCTCCGACAGATATCAAGGGTCAACTGTTGTATATTGAAAACATTTTATACTGTGTTAGGGAGCTATACAGTTACTATACCATTATAGTGCTATGATTCCACTTTAACTGTCATGGCTACATCTTATAGTGTCCTGGTGTTCGTCATTTGTGAGGCACCAGATAACTCTGGTGCTATCCTGTAAACCCCAGAACACTACAGAATGTTGCATTGGCAGTTAAATGTGGAACTGTGTAGTGTGTAAAGCCCAAAGAATAAACAATATTTTATTGTATATATTATATGGAAAAAAGTAAATTAGGGAGTTATGTGACCAAAGGAGTCCAGGAACTGGTGCAAGTTTAGGTAGAATTAATTGTGTAGCATGGAAGGGTCTTCAGTCAATAAAAAGCACTTTTCTATCATATTGCTCTTTCATGATTCTACCAAGTCTTTCTACCACCTAGGAAACATCCGACTTGAGCAGACAAAAATGGCACCAAAGAGTGACTAAAATGGTCTCTTACAGCTTTTTATGCTGTTTGTTCTTCCTTGCCCTTTCTCTAAGTACTGACACATTTCATAAAAGTACCATTTTCTTTTGAATAAATTTGAACCTCTTGATGATGAACAGGTCATGAACTGCTTTTGTTCCAGAACCTTGAACAGAGTTGTTGCATAATTTCTTGAAACCTGGATATTTGGCCTTTCCTGGTCCTTTTTTCCTCCATTGCTGAAGAGATGCATTAAAGTTCTTTAAATATTCACTTCGGTGTAATATTATGTGATTATTGGGTTTACTGAGGTTTTTTTTTTTTAAAAAATGTAATTATATTCCTGGCTCTCCAAAACTGTTCCAGTGAGAAAAAGAAAAGCACATTGACCTTGTCCTTCGAAAAGCATTGTCTCATCCTTAGGTCATAATATGTCCTTAATAGATCTAGTTCACTTACTATGCAGCTCCCTGCGTTCCCCCCCCCCCACTAAAGTTGAAGATGAAGCTTTGTGCAGAAGGTTTGCCATACAAGTACTGGGTCATATAAAATGTGGCTGTCCAACTCACTGGGCCAGCCATTTGCTGCGTGGGCCTGAGGCAGAGTAATGATTCAGAAACCTTAAATCTGCCAGGGACATGCCCCTAGTCCTAGCTGACTAGATCCAGAGGGACTGTGAGACAGGGCGGATGGAGGGCCCTTTCCCTCAGCCCCCCTATCCTAATTTGAAGGTTTCTCCACTGGGGGTAGTTACCAAGGAGGCGCCAGAAGATTACTGCCTAATCCACCACTTCTCTTACCCTAAGGGAGTGTTGGTTAATGACTCCGTTCCTCACAAGTTTTGTTCCGTGTGCTACAACTCTTTCAACAAGGCTATTCAGCTAATTAGGGCTTGTGGCCCTGGAGCCCTTATGGCCAAAGTGATATACAGTTGGCCTTTCGACTGCTTCCTGTGTGCCTGGATGAATTTTTCCTTCTTGAGTTAATATTCTAGGGTTCTTGTACTTTGGCAAGGCTATGCATATGGGATGCTCTGTGAGCTACACTGCCTTTAAGGCATTCAGCTTCTTTCTGAAACTTCAGGCCCATTTCCTCTGATGGCCCATTACCTTGGTGACTTCCTTTTCGTAGGGTAGGCTGGAGAGAATGGGTGCAGCAGATTGCTTGAGGTCTTCCAAGCCTTAGCAGTGGAAGTGGGGTTCCCCATCGCTCCTGGGAACACCGAGGGTTCCACGCTGGCCCTTGTTTATTTGGACATCCTTATTCATTCTGACAGGGAGATCTTGTGCCTGTCTACAGATAAGCTTGGGGCTCTGTGAGACTGGGTTAGATTCACCCTTGATGCTCAAAGGGTCACATTCAAAGACATCCAGGCCCTGCTGGGGATCCTCAACTTTGCATGCAGGGTGGTTTCCCAGGGGAGGACATGTTGGCTAGAGTCACTGGCGGCGTGCAGACTGCCCATCACTGCATTCACATTATGCAGGGAATTAGGTTGAACTCCAGGTATGTTTGAAATTCCTTGAGGGTTTCAAGGGAATATCCCTTTGACAAACCCTGTGGGAGGTGGGACAGGATTTGCAGGTCCACTCTGACACAGCAGGCAGCTTGGGTTTTGGTGTCTTCTTCCAGGGCCACTAGTGAGCACAGAGATGGCCAGAGGGATCCCAGAGTCCAGGATCTCATCTTCTTAGAATTCTTCCCTATCTTAGTGGCAGTCCACATTTGGACTGATGCCTTCAGGAACAAGAAGATGTGTTTTTGGTGTGACAACCACGCAGCAGTGAGGGTCATTAACTGGCAGTCCTCCAGATTGGAGAGGGTCATGCTGCTGGTCAGGCAGTTTGTCCTGCATTGCCTCAGCACCAACATAACTTTTACATCATGCTATGCCCCTGATATAAATAACAAAATCACCTATTCTCTCTCTTGTTTCCAGGAGGTCAGATTTCGCACCTTGGTGCCAAGAGAAGACCCCTTGCTCACACCTTTCTCTGAGGATCTCTGGTAGCTTGGGCGCATACCATGATGCAGGGAGTCCTCAATTCCCTGCCCCCTTCTACTCACAAAGCTTATGGCTGGACGGTCACCAGCTTCTTTACCTTTTGCAGGTAGCAGGGCTATAGCTTTGGGTAGCTGGTCCGAGAGCGCCATATACTGCACTTCCTTGAGCATATGTTGGGTAAAGGTTCAGCCCTTTGAACTTTGGTGGTGCAGTTAGCGGCCATTACCTTTTTCAGCAAAATGTTAGATCACCCTCATCCATGCACCTCCTTCCTCGTCAGAAGAGCGCTTGAAGGTTGGAGGAAAGCGTCCCCCTGCCGGGCAGATATTAAAAAGCCCATTACATACCAGTTTCTTGGAAGGCTCATGGGCCAGCTCAAATGGGTGTTCCACTCCAAGTCCAAGGTCTGCATGTTTAAGACAGCCTTTTTTACATCTTTTGGGGGACTTTCCGAGTGGGTGAACTTGTCCCATTGTCAGACATGGCCAGCAGGGCACTCACGTGGGAGGATGTGGCCTTAGAGGGAGATTCAGTCTCCATGGTCCAAATGTGATCACTTGGGTCCGGGAACCACTGTCAGGCTGCAAAGCTCAATTGAAGTAAGCTTTGTCTGGTGCGGGCCACCATAGATTTCTCAAGTGGCACCAACCTCTTGATGACCCACTCTTCAGACATGATGACGGATCCTGCCCTCACCAGATTCCAATTTGTGGTGGTGTGAAGGCTAGCCCTCTGGCATCTGGACTTACCAGCGGCAGAGTTTGGCAGGTATTCATTCCACGTAGGGGCAGCCACTTCCACAGTGGCATGGGGACTTCTGGTGGAGGACATCAAAATGCTAGGCAGATGGAAGTCTGGGGCTTATGCAGCATACATTCACCCGGGCCTGAGTAGCATTTGAATCAGGCTCCATATTGGGCGCCACCAGGGGCTGCCAAGGAGGGGGGTGGCAAGTCAGGTCAGCCCCTCTTTATCGGTTACAGCTGGGGGTTGGCAGAAGGCCAGCCTGGTGGGTCTGCCTTTTGTGGCTGCAGCATGGGTCTCGGATAATACGTAACCAGTGTTGCAGAGCATTGGTCCAAGAGGGAGTCTCCTTGGGACCCAAGAGGGTCGGGCTGGAGAGGGGCCGCCAGTGCATGGGTGAACCAGCATCCCTTGGTGATAGGGCACATGCTGGCACATGCCCAGCAATTTCATCTGTCATCCCTGATGTCTGGTGGCCGGCTCATCAATCAACACATGGGCTGGTTGATGGCAGATCTGGACCCATACTTCAGGCCAACCCAGTGTAAGCTGCAAACAATAAAGTTGTGGCCTTTTTCATTCAGTATGTGGTCTGGTGTAGTTATTTGCACCTTGCTCCCCTGCAAATAGCTTGCACACAGGTATTACTTCAATTTCTTGATGTCTGCATATGTCTGTGTTCTGTTGGGGAGGAGGTACCAAGAAAAGTTGTTTGTTGCTGTGTTCTATTTTGAAACACTAGCCCCATTGCCCAGAACAAGCATCCTGAATATTTTTATTCTGCAACTTTATCTTGTAGTGGAGACACTTTGATATACTTTGAAGAGTTTACTTCTGTATGAAAAAGAATTAACTTAAACTGAATTTTAAATTTGTCACAGCAACCCCTGCAGGGCATAATTGGGGGCAGGAAGGGAGCAGGTTTCTCAGGAAAAAGTGCTTTGCAATTCAATTAATCCCAACAGTTGTACTGGGCAAGAGAGAAGCCTTGATAGTTTTGGAGGGAAGAAGAAAGAATGCACACAGCTTGAGATTGGTGCTGGAGAGGACTGCATAGCTAATAAGGGGCTGTGTCAAAGACTCTTTATAGTTCACAGCTCTGTGAAATTTCTGAGAGCAGACCCTGGACGTGTGCTTCTCTGGGACTTGGGATTTAAATACAGGTGGAAAGGAAATATTGGTTTAGGACATCAGGGCAAAAGATGAGAAAACCTGTCTCCACTATCCTTTGTGCCTCTGGACCAATAGCACAACTCCACTTGTAGCATTTAATTGTGAACATATGGGTGACCTCTTGTGATTTATGAAGATGCTTGAAAATTGTAATAGGGCCATTATTCTAGCCATGGCTGTCTCCAAGAGAGATCTTTTGTATGGCAAGATTACTGACTTCAGGGGTGATCACTCAAAAGCAGGGTGTGCATTATACTCTTTCAGATATCTTTGGCTCATGTCATCTCAGATGTGAATGTGAATTAGCAGAGCCTATATGGTCAGTAGTTGAAGTGCTAGGCCTGGATATGGGTAACATGCCAACTATGGGTATAGTGGTTTAAGTGTTGGACCTGGATGTTGGGAAACCAAAGTTCAAATTCCAGTTCTGCCCACGGGGTGACCTTGGGCAAGTCACACTCAGCATCAGAGGAAGGCAAGGGCAAATACTCTCTGAACAAATTCTGCCAAGACAACCCCATGATAAGGTCAGCATAAGTCAGAAATGACTTGAAGGCACACAACAGTAATGACATTTGAAGTCATTTAGATCTGTTAAACAGCTTAAATTTAAAGGCGTACTTCTCCTGAGGGTCGATGTCTGCTAGGAAGAGCCTTCTACATGTCATGCCGGTGAAGATATGGGAAAGAAGTCTTCTCAACTATAGCACCCTGATTGTGAAATGCCTTCCTTTTGGAGACCAGTTGGCCCCGATCTAGCTTCAGTCTAGTGCCAAGTGAAAACATGGCTGCTTATCAAGGCCTTTGGGACCTAACTGGTTTACTATAAAAATGCTTGTGCGCATGGTTTGAAACTGTTTTGACTTTTAAGCCTGTTTATATATTATTAAATAGTTTTAGTGAATTGTTTTAAATTGCGTTAATCTGCTTAAATCAGTTTCACTTGTATGCTTCTCTGAGATCTCATAATATAGATCAGGCTGTGATTGAGAGAGAGAGAGAGACGTAGCCCTTGCCATAAATACAGTACATGGTCTCTATCACACACAAACAGTAGTAGTGATTCCTGCATTCACTCCTAAAATACAAGCAGGAAAAGCTGGGTGCAATGACCTCCACATGAGCATCTGTCCTGTTTCCAGACTCTTCTTCAGATGACATGTCCACATGAACTGTGGCCTGCTGAGGTGAAAGGTAGACCTTTTTGTTCCTTGGGTTTGAATAGATGTTGCTCCCAAAGGGCATGGTTCCCTTTTTCTGTGGGGTTTTTGAAGGAATGTTCAAATACACCTTTTCTGTTTAAGCTTTAGTATAACTGATTGTACTGCCTTTTCAGTGCTGTCTTTGCTTGCTTGTTGTTTTAAATCTGTTGTTACATCCATTGCAAAATCTGCTAACAAATGTTTTCAGTCAATGTTGTTGAGAAATTTAAATGTCAGAGGCAATTCTTCATCTAGGAGTATGAGGAGTTCGCTCAGTACAGCTGGGCTGTAGTCATGTCTGGCATCTCTGCCTGCTTCTCTGGGTGCTTTCCTTAAATCAGAGCCTTTATAGCTTTTCTCCTTCTTTTCTCATTCAGCTGTTTGGTTGACGACCTCAAGGGAAGCAATGTGCACTGCCACTTACCCTCAGTTATGTATCTGGACTTAAATGCAGCAACTGCTGCCAGCAAGGAACAGAATTAGTGGGCTGTTAGAAATGTCAATATGGTCTCTGGGCATGGGCACATGACTTTCCCTCTCTTGCCTGAAACTTTTCTGCAGATTGGATATTGACTTTTTGGTCTCATTAGCCAGTGGAGCTGATGATTCAAGCAGTTCTTGCCTACCTCCCACCAAGCAGTTTACTTTCTTGCCAACTTAGACTTCTGTTCTGGCACCAATAACCAGGTTCTCTTCCCTCTCATCTTCCCCTCCCTCCTTCCTACAGTTCTACACTTCTGCCTTTGGCACTTCATGCTGTTTAGCCCCACCAGCATTGTAGTTCCTGCTCTACTGAGTTATGGTTTATTTTAGTATTATTATTTTAAAGTGTGGTTTCTGAAGGCCTGGCATTTGTCTTTGCTGGTCTGGAGCTTTGGGGTCTGGCTTGAGTTTCTTTTAAGCTTTCCAAAATCTTTCAACATCATATCAGCCATAGCTGCCTGTGTGATTAATGATTGAATGAGAATGCTGGAACATTTTGAGCCTTCCTGTTTTTTACCCCCATTGAATAATAAATTGTGTTTTGTGGGCCTATCATGGGTTGTTTCTTTTCCTCCCCCCCCCCCCCCCCCCCCCAGAAATGGTATGTCTACTTCCTCTCTCCCAAGAAAAAAACAGAAATTCATTTCTATATTCTAGGGCTAAGATTGCCAGAAACACCTTTAAAAATTCAAAACTGTCTTATATCCTGTTAAAAAAAAGATATGAGAAGAGAATCCTTGGATGTGGATATAGTTATAAATACATACATGGGTATCACTTGGAAATGTGATTGCAAACTTTAAGCGTTAGTACTGGCTTTAAAAAACCATAACATGTTACTCATTGCCTTCAAGTAACAAGTAGCATTACCTGCTATTCATATAACAAACACATTGTTTTTAATAATTTATTTTAAAGTCACCTAAAAATAGAAAAGCTCCCAAATCGACAATATGTTGAAATCTCTGTGAATGCTTACAATCTAATGATATTAGTGTTGAAAACAAAATCATTCCTTATAACATGTTACTTCCAAGTTGTTCTAAGTCTGTATATGTTCTCAGTTAAAACAACCCTGTTGTTGCTGTGTGCCTTCAAGTCACTTCTGATTTATAGTAATCCTAAGGAAAACCTATCACAGGATTTTCTTGGCATAATTTATTCACTTATTGTTTGTCTTTGCCTTCCTCTGAGGCTGAGAAAGTGTGACTTGCCCAAGGCTGCCCAGTGGATTACCATGGACAAGTAGGGATTCAAACCCTGGTCTCCCAGTGTCCTAATCCAACACTCAGACCATTACAATACATTGGCTCTCCAAAACAACATTTAAAAGGCCCAACATTAACTCTCTTCTGTGTGAGATTCTTGAAAAATCTTGAAAGCTGATCATCACAAGATAGACATCACAAAGTAGATTCTAATACAGCATTCACTGAAGTTCTTTGGGGTGATGCTTTCTGAACAATGTTCAGGCAAGTCATTACAGCAGGGCTGAATGTCCATATAGGTTGTCTGAGTGAGGAGAGCATTAGATACATGTTTGCTCTCCAGATCATGGGTTTTGTCTTAAAGGCATAGATGGACTTTCTCAGGGTTAAAAGGCTGTGCCTTTTTACAAAAAAAAAAAAAAAAAAATCATAGAAAGATGCTCATTACTTTAACTCAGGGAATACACAAACTATTTGAAACAAGTTTATTTAACTCTTATTTTAATTTGTCTTCTTCAGATTAATGGAAATGAGATTCTTTCCCCACCTCTGCAACCAGTGCTTTAGCATTTTTCTTCTTTTGTTTTTAATGTGGGCACAGCTGCATGTGTGCCATCTGCCAGACTTGCATGCATATTGAATTAGTGTTCTGTAATAGCTGATAGAGTATTGGTTGCTTCTGAAGGTGTGTGTACTCTACAGTATGCTGTTGCTTGTGAGTTCATTAATCAGCCTTATTGATTGTATATTAAAGCTTAGTAAAAAACCAGCTGGGTCTCAAGTAATTATTGATGTAGGAAGACATCAGAACAACAGAATAGAGTGTCAAAACAGTGGAAAAACCAAGAAGAAGGGACAAATTCTTCCAGTCAAATAGCACTTTCAATGTGCGAGTTTTGTAATGAACACTAATTTTAACCAAGATCTTCAGCTGTATCTCAATTTTGGTTTTACATTGCTACAGTGCCTTTTGAGAGTAGAGAGAATCCAAGTTTAAACATTTAAATTAAACCTTTAAATTTTGAAAAAAATATATAAAATGGAAACAGTGCAGCTGGTCTGAATACAGTACAAGTGCTGCATGTGGCTGTCCAGATGTTGCTGACCTTTAGTTATCATTATCCCTTCCTCTTGGTATGTAAGACAACACTGATTGGAGTTGCTGGCCAACATTCAAGAAACCACACATTCCCATCTCAGTTAAAAACGAGTTGTAGTAATGTATGGACAATCCTGATTTTACTGCCTTGTATTGCTAGCAAAAGCAAGGAGGTATTGTGAAGTCGAAGGTTTTCATGGCCGGCATCCATGGTTTTTTCTGGGTTTTTCGGGCTATGTGGCCATGTTCTAGAAGAGTTTCTTCCTGATGTTTCATCAGCATCTGGCGAAACATCAGGAAGAAACTCTTCTAGAACATGGCCACATAGTCTGAAAAATCCACAAAAAACCAAGGAGGTATTCTCACAAATTCTGATGCTTGGCTACCTAGTGGCCATGCTCTGCTTGAATTCTTGCATCCTTGACTTGCTGCTAAAGTGTGGGAAGTTAAGGGACAGTTATTATCATTATTATTGTTTTGCATACCCTCAGGTTACACTGCTGGAGTTGATCACACTGTTAAGGATCAACATCCTAAATCACTCTCTGTGCCTGGGCTATGGAAAAAGAAAATATGAATATTTTTTCCCATTCCTTGAACTACAATATCATTTGCATAATACTTTTTGGTGGATGTTCAGAGCATTTTGCATAACTCCTTAGACCTTAGACTATCCCTCTAAAGCAAGTCACTGTGCTTTAGAGGTGTGGATTAAAGGTGTGAGAGGATGGCCTGTCTAAAGCTACTGTGGAAGATCATGACTAAGGTGAGGTTGAGCAAAGTCCATTGTCATAGACAACCCTGATAGCTTTTGAAACCCCTAAGGCAGTGGGGCCTTTAGTAATACAAGCACCCTTCTGTATCAGTGAACTAGCCATCTGCAGATTGGAGTATCTGCAAATGGCCCCATCTCATTGTCATAAATAGTGGTGCGTGCATGGATACATCCATGCCAACTTGGCCACACACATGTTGGCATCAATTGATGATAATGAGACTTGAGGTCTCATGACTTTTAGTGTCCGTGGGGGTGGTGTCTGGAACCAAACCTTTGCCTGTATGGAGAGCCCACTATATACGCAATTTACAACACTCTTGATCAGAATAAAATAATGATATACACATTATAATATGGTGTCAACCATATGTGTACAACTCACCAAGATGTGGAGCCAGCAGTTCAGTTTCATGCAGTCAGACATGATTCCAGTGTATACTGATGTGTGTGTGTTTGTTTGTGCCTTCAAGTCACCTGTCAATTCATGGTGAGCCCCATGAATTTCATATGGTTTTCTTAGAGAAAGAATACTTATGAGGTGGTTTTGCAAGTTCCTTCCTCTAACATGTAGACTACATCACTTGTTATTCATTAGCGTTCTCCCATCCAATTATACCAACAACTTAAATCTGCCCTGGTAACATACAGACAGCCAGTGTAACTCTTTGAGTGTTACATGTTGATGATAAGGTTCTCAATGCACCAACCTATTTACTGAATTTTGCTCCAGTTCTGGACCATTCTTAAGGGCAAGCAAACACAGAACATGTTCCAATTATCTACAGTAGTCTTCTGGTTGCCAGTGAATGAATGAGTGCAAGGGCCACTGGGGCAAGATTATCACTGTCCAAGAATGATTGTAACTGATGTGCCAAACAAATAGTTATGTGCGCACTTTTGGAAACCAATGTGTTTCTGTTTCATCTAAAACAAATAATATGTAGCCCACAGGCGCATCTTTTCCATTTTCAGATTCAGAAACTATCATTTTGTTACAAATATAACATGTGATCACTGCATATGTCAAAGAGGGCCTGTGACCAAATCATAGTCTGTTTTTAAAATTGATTTATCTTTATATTTTGCTGCAAATAAAATCTAAGGGCCACAAAATATGTTCTATGAGTGTTAAGAGCAGATGTCATCCATCAAGCGGGGTCCAGTTTTGAAAGGAGAAATGCAGAAAGATATCAGGTAGTCCTGCTCTTAAATGTTTATTCTGTGGCGTTTTCTCTCTGGACACCTATCTAGCAATTCTTTTGCTGTGGGGGTTTCAGCTTTCTTCACAGCAACAATGGCAGCTGCCTTTACTCACAACCCTGTGAGAGTCGCCAGGCACTACTGCTGTAGGCATGAGTTGCTCCAAGGTCAGAACAAGATGCCCAGTGTCAATGACATGGCTGGTGCCTTGTTCTGACTTCAGCAGCTGTGCTGAGCAACTGACAGGGACCACATTATTATTATTATTATTATTATTATTATTATTATTATTATTAAACTTTATTTCTAATGCGCTGTAATTATACACAGCGCTGTACAAAGTCGGTAAAATTAGAGAGAATATAAAAGCCTGCCCAAGGCGTACATTCTAAAATAATAACAATTAAAAGAGGAATAGTTAAAATTACCATATAGAAAAGAAAAAACAAATTAAAAACATCAAATCTCAAACAAATCACATCACATCGAATATTGTCAGACAGCCAGTTGACAATCACAAATTCCCTGAGAACGCTTCCCTAAACAATATGGTTTTCATTGGAAGGCAATTGCCCATTTTCTCTGTGAGAGCCAAAAGCATGTAGCAGAATAGAGCAGGTAAGGTAGGAATTGAGGTCCGCAATACTCCATGGGCACCCCAGAATATTCTGGCAAGTGTAGACCTGCAGTGAGTCTCTGATACTAGTATTCTTAACAGAGAGAAAAGAAGCTGGGCTGCAGGAAGGTAAACCACAGGAGTGGGGAAAGGTCACCTCCCACATCCATATCCCTCATATGAGGAAAGATCTGGCTATGAGATCTATTACCCCAGATTGCCTGAGTTGATTCAGTTTATCTGGCTGACTAAGTGGGTTTCCTCTTGCTTCTTCATCACTTCACATGTATCTCCCATGAAACTATACCCTCAGTGGGGAAAAACAACCATCCCAAATATGAGGGTACTCTTCTTTATTTACCCACATGACCTGTCTTCTCCCCCCCCCCCCCAAATCATAACCCTGCTTCATGTTTTGATATGATTGGAGCATTTGATATTAAAGTGCCTCCATCCATCTTATTTATCTGGTATCATCATATTTCATTTGGCCCTGATTTTTATAAGGCAAAGTTGGAGGGAAAGACTTAGAATTTTACACTACATTCATTTTATTTCTGTTTGGAATTAATTACATAGCTGTGAAACCATTAGCTTTTCATGATTTCTCAAAGCTTCTTTTATAAAAAGAAATAGTGTTAATAGATGCACTTTAATCTTCTGAGCAAATAGATAGGTTGGGGGGGGGGATTTAACACCTGAGCAATAAGAAGCTAATATTTCATCCAGTGCTCCTCTCAACCTCTCAATTATTGGGTTCAGTGAATAATTTTCTCCTGAGAAAACTTTGTTTCTACCTCTTGGCTTGTTTTTTGAGTTGATGGAATCAGGAAGCAATGTAGCAACAATTCCATGCAAGAATACTAACAGCAGAAACAGAAAAAAGTAGCTTGTGTCATGTTATTTTACATGTTATCATGTAAATTTCCCTTCCTCACATAATTACTGGAGGGGGGGGAGGAATTGCAATATGGTATCAGTACTTCTGTATGTGGATACTGTACTTCATTTTAAAGATTCAGAGAGAGAGAGAGCAATGGAATTAGGATTGCCATTTTCTATGGCAGTCCCATCTTCCTTTATATTAGGCAGTTCTCTTTCCAGCTACCAAATGCCAAATTGACAATTATGAGTCCAAGGGGACAAGCCTTCCTTTTTTTTTTTTTTTTTCATAAGTCATGTCTATAATGTAGAGAAACTTGCCGAAACCAGTTTTGACAAATTCCATAGGCAAAATGTCTCTGTTCCAAATGCAGCAATTCCAAAGTGGACTAGACAGTCCTAGGTGAATTCAGGGTTTCTTCAACATTTTTCTTATGGTATGTGTGTAATTAACATACATAAGAAGACTGTGAGCAGAGATAATTATCTCGATCTTACTCAAATTTAACATTCTAAATATTTCCACAATTATTTTTTTAACAGTGAAAACTTAAAATCATACTGTTATCTATGTTGACCTCCATACTAATTTAAGAATCTTGTCCTTTAAACAGTGCTCCAGTTTGAAGTCGAAGGCTTTCATGGCAGGAATTCATACTTTTTGTGGGGTTTTCAGGCTATGTAGCCATGTTCTGGAAGAGTTTATCCCTGATGTTTCACCAGCATCTGAGGCTGGCATCTTCAGATGCCAGCCACAGATACTGTCGAAATGTCAGGAATAAATTCTTCCAGAACATGACCACATAGCTGGAAAACCCCACAAAAAACTATAGTTCTCCAGTTGTTGTCAGTCTAACTAGACACAGTAATCGTATCTTACAATCTGTTGGTCTTTTTGTTGGTGATTTTATATAGTTAAGAGGTCGGGATGACCTATAAAGCCTCATACAGCTTACGTCCAGACTATTTGAGAGGCCGTATCTCTCCATATGAACATGCTAGAGCCCTAAGATCTTCAGGGGAAGACTTTCTCTTGGTCTCACCACCATCACAGGCCCACCTGGTGAGGACACAAGAGAGAGTCTTCTCAGTGGCTACTCCTACCTCTGGAACTCCCTTCCATGGGAGGCTAGGTTGGGCTTGTCCCTCCTGTCCTTTCGTCAGAAAGCAAAAACAGTTTTATTCGGGCAGTAAATAAATAAAAATAATGGGATAAATTGCTTAATTGGGGGGGGGGGGAACTGCTGCAAGTTTCCATGAATAGTGTACTGCATTGGAATGGCACGTTATAATGTATACAGTAGTTAAAATAGCAGCCTTGGAGATGGTTTAAAGGCTTTGCAGTTACAAAGTAATTTCTACCTCCTGCCTCTGTTTTTCTTTGTTTCCCTCTTGGTTCTGCCCTGCCTCATGTTTCTTTAGTGTACCTTGCACAGTTGGTAGGGAGTAAGCTCAGCTTGGAGCAAAATCGAAAAATAGGCAAGATGGATGAAAAGTTATCATTTTGTCAGCTGCATCACATTGAATGCTCATTCGCTCTGGCCCTTGATAAATTACTTTATGTTGGTTTACAGTTGAAAATTTCAGTGCATTCAATATTGGGGCAGTCTCTTCTTGAATTACGTTTTTGAAATGATATCTTCTTTAGAGTTTATTTTATTTTAGCTGGTCTGTAATATATCTCTCTTTACCTTTTAGGTATTGCACAGAAATGGCTGTATGGATTTGGACACTGAGCATTCTGAGCTATTCTTGTATTACCTGTGGATTAAGGCCTAAGAACTGGGATTCATTCCAGAGTAAGACAGAACTGAGCCACCTAACAGTGAATCATGAAACAGGGACAGTTTACTTGGGAGCAGTAAATGCCCTGTATCAACTAACAAAAGACCTGAAACTCTATCCTTCAATTGAGGAAGTATCAACGGGACCACATTTGGATAACAAAAAGTGCACACCTCCTATTGATGAAAACCAGTGCACCGAAGCAAAAATGACTGACAATTACAACAAGATACTTTTGCTGGATATGCAGGAGAGAAAAATTGTGGTTTGTGGGAGCCTCTTTAAGGGCATATGTTCCATCAGAGAACTTGAGAACATTTCGAACAGAACTTACTATGAGAATGGCAGTGGAGAAAAATCATTTGTTGCCAGTAATGATGAGAATGTAATCACAGTGGGGTTGATCACATCTTTGAAAAAAGGTAGAATGATGTTTGTGGGGAAAGGAAATGGACTAAATGACAACGGAGTAATAATAAGCACCCGACAGCTTTTTAATGGAGATGGTAGAGAGATTTTTGAACTGTATGCAGATCCTGCTGCTATTAAATCAGCATATCCATCCGCAAGCTCACAACAGTTTCTCTATGTCTTTGAAAACAATCAATTTGTATATTTTATTTTCAATCAGAATAATAATCCAGGCACTGTCAACCGGACACTAATTGGGCGTCTCTGCAAGGAAGATGAATATTATCATTCCTATTTTGAAATGGACTTAGGATGTCAGGATGACAGTGGACCTTACAACCAAAGTAATGCCATCTATGCCTCCATACCCGGACAGATTCCAGTGGGTAAAATAGGAAAAAATAATGAAATCTCATCAGAGGATACAATGCTTATTGGACTCTTCAGGAGAATGGAGAAAGAATCCTTGGAATGTGCCATGTGTGTATTTTCCTTGAAGGAGATCAATGAAAAAATGGAAGAAAACAGGGAAAGGTGTTATATGAAAGATGAACGGGATGTGTTTTACAAACCATTTAGAACGGAACAGCCCCCATGTACTACTCCATCTCACCAGGTAAGTAAACCATTTTATGTTCTACTGTGTATCATCAGATAAACTTTCTCTTTAAGCTGCCATGGAAAGGTTAAGCAGCTATCTAATGTTTTGTAAACACATATTTAGACTATGAAGTAGAAGTGTGAGACCTAGTGACTGGGAGTGAAACACAGCTTCAAAACAAACCATGAATATTTGGCTTCAGATACATTTCTGCATAACATTTACAATCTTCTCTTTGTCTCTTGGAATGTATCAAATTCCATATATTAAGATTAATCTTCCAACTTGCAAAATATTTTATTTTTATTTTCATAGAGTGTTCACCTAGACAAGCAAGATGTAAAATTTATCTATTCTGTTACTTCAGAGCATCCCAATCCTACCAAGCAGGACAGATTTAAATTATTTTGAAATTTTAAAAGGTGCTTCACTTTGGCTTGATCATGTCACTGTTTCCATTACTGTCATTCACAGCAGAAACTCTCATTGGTATTTTGTGTGATAACCCTATGAATGAGCCTTTCAGTAAGATGGCTGAGGTTTGAGAGGACAGACTCTTCTCTCTTTACTAGGAGGCATTTTTCTAATCTTTTTGAAAGGGCTTGTATGAAAATATAAGTCAAACTTAGGTGAGAATAATACATCGGGCACTCATCTACTGAGGTTTGGTTTCAGGATCTCCTGTGGTTATGGCATATAATGATGTATTTTATATAAAATAGCAAAATCAAGGTTTACTTTTTGGAATTCAAATATTTTTGGAATATTTTTGAGCATTGTATCATAGAATCCGTGGATGAAAAACCTTTGAATATAGGGAGTAGACTATATATTGTCAGTGTATTTGTGATAAATCTATGAAAACCTTTACAGCTAGTTATCCCAGTATCTGAAATTAAGCCAAGTTTGTCCATAGGAAAGCCACATTATGGGCACAATCCTCTTGCATGACAGTGTACATTTTCTGTTTTTCTGTAGACCAGGATGACATTGCCCATAGGCTGTGCTTAGTAGAATATTCTGGCCAGCATGGTTACACATGAAACCTAGTTTCAATATTTACTGTTATCATCTGTCTGAATGTGTTGTTTCTGTCCTGACTTTATTTCTTAGAATTCAAGCAAAACTTTTCCATGTGGTTCTGAACATTTACCATACCCTTTGGGGAGTAAAGAGGGGATTTCTGCAGAACCGCTATTGAAAAAGGATGGCATAAATTTGACTGCAGTTACCTTTACAGTAGAGAATGGGAAGACTGTAGTATTTGTTGGAACCTCTGATGGCAGAATTCTGAAGGTAATGCCTGCTGTGGTCATGTTAAAAAAAACCCAAAACCTGGTGTTCTTTAGATATTAAAAATTATGATTCAGCTGTAAACATATGTTTATTCAAGATGTTGCTTGAGCTTTAAACTAAACAAATTTTCAGTAAAGCTTTTCAAGAAGGAAACCTGATAAGAAAACTAAAAAAAATATATGTTTTAATGTATTTTGAAAATGAGATTAAAAATATCAGTAAGTTTCCTCATGCCTCCTAGCCCTTCCCCAATTAGATTACTTTGCCCTTCCTTTCTTAGCCCAGATAAGATCACACAATTTAAATAGTGGGAAGATAAGGGCATCTATACCATACAGGACTTATTCCAGAATTATAGACCTAAAAATACAGAAAGCATCTTAAATGTGTTGGTGTCCCTTAGGCCCTCCTGGCTCCAAATTCAACAAATTGACTTAGGGCTCGTACAGACAAGCCAAAATAAAACTGCTTCGGGTCACTTTGGAGGTATGCTGTTTAAATGATGCATGTGTCCGAAGAGTTCAGAAGCCGCGCCAAAGCCATGCTCCAGTCCTAAGGACTGGAGCATAGCTTTGGCATGGCTTCTGGCCTCTTAAGATTTGTATGTCATTTAAACAGCATACCTCCAAAGTGATCCAAAGCAGCTTTATTTTGGCCTGTCTGTATGGGCCCTTATTTGTGTCCTAACTAGTACAGTCAGGAGAAACCCCTAGATCCTGACTATACTTGAACAAATGTGCACAGTCCCAGGTCCACCAGTGAAAGCAGGGTCAGCTGCATTGTATAACTGGATGGTTGAAGACTTCTATGGGAAGGGTACCTTTCATAAAACAGGGTGGAAGTTGGATATACATTCAGTTATTTCAGATGTGGAATGGCAACACATATGGTCATGTCCTCCTTATAAGTCCAAGCCATCTGTCCTATGGGAAAACACATTGAAGGTGGTATACAGACAGTACCTGACCCCTGTTTGCTAGCAGAAATGATAAGGAAGACATCTCCTTTGTGCTAGAGGGGTTGTGCGGCAAGAGGTACATATCTACACATGTTTCTGGACACAGATTGTTCAATTGATTCCAGACATCACTAAACAAAAGGTCCAACCCACCACAGAGCTGCTTGTCTTGTCAGGATTCAATCTAATAATAAATCTCTCCATCACAAAGAAATCGTAGCTTTTTTAGTTGTTACAGCTAGACTAATCATTGCCAGAAACTGGAAACTAGGTCATTTGTCCATGGATCAATGGTGGATGAAATTCTGGGAAGGATGGTAAATGGAGAAGTTTACAGATGATGTCAGGATAACATCTGAGGCATGGAACTGTAACTAGTTCAAGGAAAAGTGGCTGCCTCTTATAGAATATATAAATTCCAACTCTTATGCTCAAAAAACCCACAAAAAACCTCAAGAAATGGAAAAAATATACCCTAACTAAAGGTGGTAAAATAAAGTTCATGTGAATAGTCATATCATATTGTACTGAGCAAAGCTCATCTTTCCAACATGGCCTTCTCAAATAATTTAGCCCTACATTCAGTGAATAATATCAACTAGAATATCCCTATTAAATCACTAAAAATGTTTTAAATTAAACACGTACATAAATTTAATTGACTCAGTGGGTTTGATCTAATCTGTGATTTATTTGATCATTTAAATTCAGATGGGCATATTCAGGGGCCTAGAGTTGTTTTGAAAGGGGATAGGGCTCGACATGGAAAGGCAGGTTGTTATTAACTTTGCCTCCTTGTACGTACATGTTTTACCAAACAGTCAGAAGACAGAATGCATTGCATCAAAATCAACCACCAGCACCAGCTAAAGCAGACAACAATCTGACTATGAAAACACTGGCACAATAATAAATGAATGTTACAAAACTGGGTAAATGAAATTAAGCAAATAAAAACCCTATTAAGTAAATGCAAAGGTGTCTCTAAGGCCTCACATATGTCCCTCCACTTTATTACTTTATAAACAAAGCTGTGGAGATAAATTGGAAGGTTGCACATGTAATATTATATATATTTACCAGGCTGGAGGTGTAGAGAATCATCTGTAAGACACAAGCAGTGAAGAGCAAATATTTAAGTCATACTTAAATATGAAGATACTTTCAAACATGGTGTGCACATAGAAGCCCCTTCCATGTGTCATGTGTTCAGTTATAGCTTACTACCAAAGGTGCATAGGATGAATTGCATGCAGCCTTTGTTATTCATAGGAGGGTTCAGGTAAAACAGCAGTCCAAAATTGTGTGTGCACACACGCATGCGTGCGTGCAGCATCTACTTTCACTGAGACTCCTCCCATCCTCCTTGCAATCCTCTGCAGTGCTGAAAACTTTCTGAAGAGTGTTTTCCAGCCAGCTACATCACAAATTGTCTCCCAGTTCTGCTAATCAAAACATCCTTTGAATATCAACAAATTTTCATTACTTTCAAAAATGCATCTTTTTATATAGTTCGTGTTTTATTTTTAAGCCAAAGAAAAATCCCCACAAAAATATACATGTTTTCAAGTTGTTGTATTGAATAACATAGTAATTGTGTATTTCAGGTAGCTTTGTCTAATCCTGCAAAGGAATATGCTAGTATTCTCATTGAAAAAAACAAGCCTATTCAGAGAGATCTCGTTCTTGATGCTACCCATGAGAACTTGTATGTGATGACCACAAACAAGGTAAAAATAGTGTGTAACAGTAATAACATAGTGAAGGCCATTGCATTTCATAGGTATATAGCTTGTTAATGTAATGTAATGCATAGGTTTTATTCTTTGAGTTATCTTTTGTCCAGAAGTTAACTGGTCCTCATGGTTGATGTTCTGTTGTATAGATTTGCCAAAGAGAGACAGGCAGACAAGTAAAATACTGTTGGTGCAGGTAGGCACAGTTTAAAAAGATAAAGAGTAGCAAGTCCTCTACTGGGGAATGATGGAATAGGGATTTCATGCATGCATCTGCATTTTTCACACCCACCTCTTCATGGCAACAGAATAGTTGGAAGGTAAATGGACTTGGGGAAAAATGTTTTGCTCTCATCTCTATTATGCTTTCGATTATTTACTTATAGCAAAAAAAAGAGGAAAAGAAAAGGAGAAAATGTAGCTATATTTTCGTAAAATCATTTTGATTGATGAAGATAATCATTCCTAAATAGCCTTAGTTTAAATCCTGTATGCTAACCACTGGAATCTAGATGAAGAGTTGTGGTAATTTTATTCTTTTTTGTTCTGTTGTTGGTGGCAAGTGCCACTAGAATATGAACTTCCTTTCTGGAACCAGGGTTAATGGGAGTAATAATATTGCTGTTTGGTTACCCACCTTTCCTCCTTTCAGAAAAACACACAATAGATAACCTCTAGATAAGGAAACAAGGAAATGGCTCTGAGAAGCAAATCGGTATTACTGGTGAAACGTTAGGAACAAACTCTTCTAGAAGATGGCCACATAATCCGAAAAACCCACAAAAAACTACAGTATTGCACTCTTAGATAAAAAGCTGTTAGAACTGAGGAGGGCAGCCTGTGGCTCTTCTAATGTTTTTGTACTACAGCTTCCATATTTGTTAATCAAAACCGGAAATGGATTCTCTTAAATTTTTTGCAATTATTAATTTCAATTATAATTTAAGTGAGTTTTGTGTTTTCTAATGGCTTGTTTCTGAGTTCCTGCATGATAAAATGAGTGCTTTTGTCGTATGGCAAAAACATATTTCTTTGATATTAAATTGCTCAGGAAAGGATATTGCAGGAATTTAACAGTGGCAAAAGTAATGAAAGATGGCATTAAAATTCTAAACACATTGACTTGGGAATATTAAATCTCTTTTTAAGTATGTTTAGGATTGCAGACTAGGTATCATCAGGCACATCTGAATTTCAGCATTCATTGCATGCTTTGGATAAATTGTCCTGATTATTTTAACTGAAGTATTTAGAAATACTGTTGTTTCAAGAATATGTTAACACAGCATCATAGTAACAAGTAAGTACATAGTAATTAGTAAGTCTAGCAAGTACGTAGTAGCATAGTATATCTGATTTAGCAGTAATGAGAAAAAATGCCAGCATGCAAACGTATACTTTTTGAATATACACAGACTGCAAGCTCTTCATTTAAATGACTAGAAATTTCTTTCTGCAGTTTCTATTTTTAATATACTGTGCTATAACTTTCTATGGTACTTGTTAGATGAACTGTGCAGGTTAGGCACAAATTCAGGAGGAATGTATCCCTGCCTGTGGGCTACATTGCAATTTGACTGTCCCAAATCCTTCATCATGAAGAAAATATGTGAGTCATAAGGGCTCGACAGACCACCCCAAAAGGGCAGGCTGGAGGCGCCCATTTTTGCTCCTGAGGAATGCCACAGCAGCCAAACTGTGCGGCCTCCCTCCACACCAAAAAGAACCCACTAAAAGCAGGTTACTTTTGGTGCATACGGCAGACGCCATGAGTGCACCATTGGCACACTGTCACGCGTTGATGACTGTACACTGACTCACATAAACCACATGATATATAATCATCATTACCAGCAAAACATGCATTTGTTGTGATGAATGAAAAGCACACGTTGGAGGGCAGTAATCTGTCCCTCCTTTGCCTCAATTTATGAAGTGTATGGGACAAATTGTGAATTGAGAGTACAAAGCATGGTCCAAAACATTCTGCAGAAATAAGGCAGTTTGAGACCACTTTAACTGTCCTGGCTCAATGAGGGAATCCTGGGAACTGTAGTTTTGTAAGACATTTGCCTTCTCTGTCAAACAGCACTGAGGCCATAATAAACTACAGTCCCCAGGATTCCCTAGCACTGAGCCAGGACAATTAATGCAGTCTCAAACAGGATTATTTCTACAGTGTGCTTTGGACCTATATCACACAAGATATTATATAGGTTGCATCTCCCTTATCCAAAATGCTTGGGACCAGAAGTGTTTTGGATTTTGGAAGGAGGGGTGGATTTTGGAATTATTGACATACCTTGGTGATGGGACTCAAGTCTAAACATGAAATTCATTTATGTCTCGTATATAACTTATGCACATAACCTGAAGGTAATTTTTATATATAATATTTTTAATAATTTTGTGCATCAACAAAGTTCATGTACACTGAACAATCAGAAAGCAAAGGTGTCACTATCTCAGACCCCCACATGGACAATTTTGAATTTTGAAATATTTTGGATTTCAGAAATCTGGATAAGGAGGCTCAACCTGTATGTAACTGACTGAAACAGTCTTCTATAATTTCTAACTAAAAGCCTTTTACAATTTTGCTGTTTATCTATCTCTTTCTTACTAGGTCTTTCGCTTGCCTGTCCAAGAATGTGCCAGTTACTCAACTTGTAATCTGTGCATCCAATCCCGAGATCCTTACTGTGGCTGGTGTGTGACAGAAGGAAAGTAAGTATTGTAGGGTACAACTAAGACAAATATATCATATTATGCAAGCTAATTCTTTTTACAATATCATGCATGCTGAATAATATCTTCAAAGCATTTGTACCACAACTAGAAAAATTCTTCATTGCAAATTACCACATATAATGAGCCGCAGGGAAGAAACTAATTTGCATATTTTGTCTGTATAGCTTGTATATAATTTGCATTAAAATGGTGGTTGCCAAGTCGCAGCTGGTGAACATCTAGCATTTATCTGGTGTTAGTCTTATTCTAGTATTTTAACCCTTAAACATCCCCTTGCTGCCACCATTTTAATGGCAAAAAGGTCCTTATTGAATAGCACTGTGCCCATTTTTTTTCATACTAAAGATCATATTGTATTACACATGTAAACTTTTCAGTAGTCTGTGGCAAAAAGGCTGGAACCAAATGCATTTTCATGCCCTTTTTCACCTCATCGGTTATATTGAATATATCAAGACCTCTTGTGGTGATAGGCAAAACTCTAATTCACTTTAGATCGGGCGTGAGAAAAATGTCACACCCCACATTTTCTGAATTTATTTACTTCTATAATTGGCCCTCCACCTTTTGGCTTTTGTGGCTTTGATTATTCATGGAAGGTTACCGCACCGGGGATAAAACGTTACAACGGACACAAGTGGGGCCGCGCATGGAGCGTGATGGGAACCTGATGGGGCCCAGAACGCTAGTTTACTGCACAGGGAACACTGCCGCCACCGCGCATTCCCATCACATTCCCATCAGGTTCCAGGGGACGCCATTTCTGGGAACTGTTTTGAAACCATCCCCAGAAATGGCGTCCCCTGGAACCCAATGGGAATGTGATGGGAACGCGCAGTGGCGACGGTGGCGTTCCCTGTGCAGTAAACTAGCGTTCTGGGCCCCATCGAGTTCCCCTCAAGCTCCGTGCGCGGCCCCACTCTTGCCCGTTGTAATGCATCGGGGAACGTTTTATCCCCGGTGCGGTAACCTTCATGGATTTGATTCATGTGTTCTCTCTAGGACTCTCTAGGTCCTTCAAAAGTGACTCTTTTGTAAATGTCTGCCAAATGTCATGCTGGAGAATCTAGAGATTCCTACAGAGAACACCTCTCTAGCAATCTTTAGATCCTCCAGCACAATTTCATGGTCAATGTCTAGCAGATGTTAACCACAGACTTATCCTGGAGAGCCTAGAAATTGCTAGAGAAGTTTTCTCTCAGGTAAAAAACAAATAGTTATTTTTAATTCATTTATTTGACTTTCACAGGGGTTCTATGCCCTTAACCTGAGCAAATGTGGAGGATCCACTGTATTTTGGGTGTGTTTTTTTTTAAAGAAAAACTTTTATTTTTAATTGATGAAAAATTGAAAGTGGCCTATAGTGATGGTAAGGGACATTTTTCTGTGGAAGTGCTTTGTTTTAAACTGAGAGGTATTTTCCCCATACCCAACTGGCTTCTAGTCACTAAGCCAGAGGCCCTTGAAAATGAAACCAAAATAGTTTTTTGTTTGTTTTTTGGGCTATGTGGCCATGTTCATAAAGAAACCAAAATAGTTCCTAAAGTTACCAGGGAGGCTTTGAGCAATGGGAGCATAGGGAGAGGTCCAGCTGCTCCAGATCCTGCAAGGATTTTGTATGGCCTCTGGGCCTGGGATAGATGTCTGCCCTTGCCCTGGACATATCAATTATAAGAGTGCTGAAATGAGTTGGAAATGGTTTGTTTGTCTTTCAATATGCTCAAATATTGACATGCCTAAATATTTCTAAGCATGTATCTGAGGGACTAGAAATTTGCTGCCAGTTATGAGAATAGAAATTAGCTGACAGAATGCTGAACATGTTACTGTTTCTAAGAGGAGGTATCTTTATGACTTTGATCTTCAAAACCACTGTCTTCTGTTGTTCAACCTGTGCAATACTGAATATGTATCACTTGCATAGGAATATTAAAATTTGTGAACCATCTTCACAAGGAACCACAAAAATCTAGATTTAAAAAAACAACTGCCACACTATTGGCTTTTCTACCTCCTTATTTTTTATGCTGATTACTAGTGGTTTTCCATGTTTCAGTCAGGAATCTTTCCCAGGCTTATCTGGAGACACCAGGGACTGAAAGTGGGACCTTCTAAATCAAGAGAAAGAGAAAGTCAGCTTAATGTAGTGAGTTGAGTGTTGAACTAGGACTTTGCAGATCATAGAAATCCATTGGGTGACTTTGGGCAAGTCACACTCTCAGTCTCAGAGGAAAGCAAAGGAAACCCCATCTACCAAGGAAACCCTATAATCAGAAACAATTTGACACATCAACAACCACATCAACAACATAAAAATCATGTGATGAACCAGTGAATGGAAATTTTTAACAGAACATCACAGCAACATCACAAAACTATAGTTCGTTTAAGACGTTGTGATAGACATTAAATGAAGCTGGTATTAAAATATAGATATATTATATTTAATAATAAATGAAAACAGCCATCCAAATCTAGTTGTTAATACCAGTTATAGTAAACCCATTGGGAACTTTGTAAATTAGAATTGATGTAAGTTCCATTGATTCCATGGCTCTACGATAACTGGGACTAATAGTTGGATTTAGACCACTGAAGGAAACATATTTTATGTCAAAATGAAGAGCATTTAGGGGGGAAACAAAAGAAAAAGACATTTTTCTTTTCAAATTGATGTTTTCTCCTTATTTTAAATATCTGTATTTCTAGTCAGTGTCTTTACAATTCCATTACAGTTGTTTGAGTGATATTGTTCATCAGAGCAGTACCCTGTTTGTGAACACACAATTGAGTGAACTTGCAAGTTTTACTTGGTTGGGGAAAGTACATGATTCCTACACCTTTTCCTGTTTTTAGAATGTTGGCTCACCTGAACCTGTCACTAAACAGACTATCATAATAGTTACTACTTGGCTGACTTATCAGTCATATTAACTAATTTATACTTTGAAAATAAACTTAAAATCTGCTGAACCAACCCTTTTGAATTTCTCTAGGCTTATTTTTAAAATAAATACAGGGAAGAGGTATACCCATAAGAGGTATAAGGCATGCAATTCAGTTTCAAACTTCCACAGTAATTAACCACATAGAGGAACCATGTGGGATTTTGTGATATGAAGCGTATGCTATTGGCATACCAGGTTTGCTTAATTATAGGATGAAGATGGATTTCAGGGAGCTGACTTTTTCTCTAAACATTTTAAATAACTTCAGTAAGATTACCTAAATGTAAAATTCAGCAAAATTATCTTGACATGAGGCCTATCCATGCAGGCTTGAAATGTAATACTACCATGTGCCCCCAAAGCATAGGAATTAATTTGGATCAGTATTGCTGCATCATATTGGTGGAATGTATCAACTTCTTCCTTAAGGCTTCTGATTCTTGACCTCATTATATGATATAGGAAAGGTCTTTATTGGCAAATGTCCTCTTCTGGTTGTAGGGAACACATTCTTCACTCTGAGTGCTAGTCCTTATGCAGCCAAAATGACAATACCCACACAACAAAAAGCTGGAGAAGAGTACCTGTTTTTGAAGAAGAACAAAGCAATCATTTTTAGGGAGGAAAAAAAGCCTAACAGAGAGAAATCCACCCATCCCCTGCCTAAATGGCTCATTGAGGACTCAGGCAATGTTTCAAAGAGGCCATTGGATACTGAGAGACTTTGGGGGGTGGAAAGGAATATTCTTAAACAGAGATATTATTATCACACCTAGTGTTACATTTGACAGCTTTTTCTTGCAACTAGTATTTTTCTAATGTTGAATGATGTTAGCCATTATTAGACTGGAAGAGCCAGATTCCAATCCCCAAACACTAATGCATATGATGTAAGTTGTTGTTGTATGCCTTCGAGTCATTTCTGACTTAGGGCAACCCTAAGATTTTCTGGGTCTCACCCAAGGTCACTCAATAGGTTTCCACAGCCAAGTGGGAATCAAAACCTGATCTCCAGAGTTGTAGTCCAGCACTCAAACACTGAAATCACTACACCACATTGGCTCTCAGGGTATAAGTATGGTGGTAGAAATATTGAATAAAATGTAAGTAATAATCTATGTAAAAGAAAAGAACGTGAATGCAGATATGCTTGACAGAACCTGAGCCACAGGGCAAGCAGGAATAAAGATTCTGCACCATGAACACTTTATAGTAGTATTACAGTGTTAATGAGTAGAAAAATATATTTCAGTACCTTATTGGGAACAATGTAGATTATTAAAGCTGCACAACTGAGAGAGAGTTCACACTAGGATAGTTTGGTAAGAAGTACTGTTCCCATGGCCTGCCATGCCTAGATTAAAAGCCAAGAAATGTACATGTCTGTTGACCCTGTTTCAGGCATCCACATGGGCAATAGAATATCTGTCAAGGAGCTACTTGTGTCCATGTAGCACAGGTAGATAATTGGTTTTCCTTGGAATTGTTTGATGATCAGACAGAAATCTAATGACTAAATCTTATAACCTTATTCCTCAAGAATTCTGGCAGTAGCAAGCTAGAGAGTGTCAAAATTTGACTATCCCAGGTCGCTCTTTTATGGCAGACTACACTGTCTTCAGGTACTTGTTTGTTTATTAATTTAGGACATGTATACCCCACCCTTCAGACAGAAAGTCTCCTAGAGCAGCTCATCAATTGTTACTTTGACAGTTCCAATCCAGATATGTCCATTGTATTCAAACTGACAAGCTAGATATGTCAGTTGGTTATCTGTTTCCCAGATTTATGTATGCCTTTGTTCTCCTCCCTCCTTGACAACATTTGGGTTGTACTATTAAAAAACGTATATGCCATACGGTGCAGTCAAAAATAAGATCCAGTATAAATGAAATGATCAAAACCGAAGCAGAAAGTCAGCATAATGCTGACCATGGTCATATAACTGAATTACATGGAGAAATAAAACAATCTCATAAAGCTAAAATGCATCTGAACCATCATAAAAAGCAGAGCTTAAAATATTAATGCCAATATTTTAAACGCTGTTCAAATGATGTTAGTGTATTACAGACAGCTTAATAATGTGCACTGTGTAGAAGCTGTTTATAAAATGTTAGCAGACCAGAAAAACAGTTAAAAGGCTAAAATTCCATTATTTTAATGGGGCTTAACTTTCTGTGGCTTAGTGCCAATCAGGCTGATGGCCAATCAGTTGCTGTGGGCTACTGAAAATGATTTGCCTTTAGTTTGGCTGAGGATAATCAAATGAATCCACTCTGGATGAATACATGGTTTCTGTAAATGTAGTTTCCAGAATCACTGTCCCTGTGGCTATTTTTAATTTAATTTAATTTTACCACTTATACCAAATTATAAGCAATCTTTATACCTATGGAACTGATCTATCACCCAACCACAGAGCACACACTTTGCTTTCAGAATTTCCCAGGTGTCTTCCCTTAGAGTTGGGAAAGATTTTTGTTCAAAACCGCAGAGAGTACTAACAACCTCCATAGAAGTTTGCTGCATTACAGGGGTTGGAAACCCATGATCTGTAGTTACATGTGCTTTTAGAGCCCCCAGGACACACAGTTCATGCTTTAAAATAAGGCACAGTTGCTCCCCAAGATCCCTAGAATTATTTAATGTCTGCAGATTAATCTGTTTTTATACAAAATGTTTTATCAGTTCCCATTTCATTATATTTTTATTTAGTTTCTTTTCATTGCATGTTGGTAAAATATTTAGCTATCTCCAACCACAGTAGATTCACCTTTATCCACTGCTTGGTGCCAGTGCTGCTATTTGATCTTGGTACTGAATACAGAGAATCCAGAAGTGGGTTGTATTTCAAGGGTTGCCGATAGGCTTCCCTTTTTGTGTGTGCATCTGCCTTCAAATGATCTGTTGACTTGTGGTGGCGCCATGGATTTCATAGGGCTTTCTTAGGCAAGGACTGCTTGCTTAAGGTGGTTTTACCAGTTCCTTTCTCTGAAATACAGACTACAGCACCTGGTATTTCTCACATCCAAGTACTAACCAGGCCTGACTCTGCTTTTCCAAGATCAGACAGGATCTGGTGCCTATAGGGTTTTCAGACCCTACAGGTTTCCCCAGCAGTGAGAAGAAGTAAAAGCCAGAGATGGTTGTTTTCTTCTGCAACTTATGTATGAGTCCCAGGAGGGTAAGATTTGGAGTGAGACTAAATACTTAATGACAGTATGAAGACTTTTAAAGCAGGGGTAGAAAGGTGTGGCCTCCATATGACATTAGCCTGCAACTTCTGTCATTCCTCATCATTGGGCACACTGGCTAGAGACAATAGGAATTGCTGTCTCATAACACATGGAGGAGTCAAATTGACTCACCCATAAAACAATCCAGATTTATACACTCTGTTGGCACAGTTTCTTATCTGCCAAACTGTATTTTCATTTTCTCCTTCTTGAATATTAGGTTAGGTGTTTCACTGGTATAAAGTGAATTACATTTAAGATAAATATTTGTACATTTACTGATGTGATTTGAAAATGTACATGGGTAATTATGCTGTCATAAGGAACAATAAGTAAACAGAAAGAAATGAAATATTAAACACACATTCTGTGCTGCATGTCCTACGTATGCTTGAATGTTGTTTTTGATTAATGAGTGCTGATTTATACATATATATGAGAGAGATAACTGTTAAATATTATCACTTCTTTCAGATGCACCAGGAAAAAAGACTGTGAAAGATCAGCTCAGGCTAATCACTGGCTCTGGAGCCCAGATGGCATTTGTTTGAATATTACAAGTGCTAACCCTCAAAATATGAGCCGAAGAGCCTCAGGCAAGGTAAATGCATTGAGGTTTTTGTGTGTACTGTAGAAATGTAAAAAAATCTATAAATTTCATATAGTTGCTTGCATTATTGTTTTATGCAAATATAATGGGTGAACAGAAGTTGGATAGGGATCTACTGTTAGAGTTCTAGTTATTTGAAATTTTATTGTTAATTGCTAATGAGTTGACTCTGACTTATGGAGAACCTATGAATGAGAGCCCTCCAAGACAGGCTGTCATTAACAGCCCTGTTTACCAAAATATCTGACTCCTGAAAATGTTTCTGAACAATGTCAAGGATAACATGATTTCTGCTGCAGTAAGATTGGGGGTAGTCCTCTGATCTTCATTTTTTTTACAAATAAAATAATTTAGTTATTGTATTTATTATTAATTAATTAATTAATTATAAATAAATAGTCAAGATGGAATTTTGTGTAGAGATGTTGGAGATTATCAGCCTTTTCCATCCTTCCCCCTGGGATGAAAATTTAATCACAGATTGTATTATATGCCTTTGTGCCCATCCCGTACTCAATCATGGCATCCTATACCCGAGCCGGACTTCTCCAGCACGTTTTGAAAGAAGCGGATTTTCCCATTCTTTGCAAAGTGTGGGAGAAGTCCAGATTGGGTACAGGATGCCATGATCGGGTACAGGATGCAGGCGTGCAATACAGTTTGGTCTTAAAAGTTTTCATCCCGCACCAAGATCGGGAAGGAAAGACAAAAAACGGCAGTGCAATAATCTCCACTGTGAGCTTAGTTGAATTTTGATATTCAAGACAAATTTTTGGGCTTGTAATTCTTTCATTGTGGTGTTTGTTTTTTAATGTGTGCATGCGTGCATCCCAGCCTGTGGTTGGTGGATCTTGAAGTTCTACTAAAAAGAAAAATTAGATCCAACAAGTCTGACATTTTTTCCATTCCTAATTTACAGTCTTCTAAAGACAGTATTGTCCTACAGTACGTATTTGATGATATATTGCTTTCTTCTTTCTCATGCCACAGTCAGTTTCTTAGAAAATAACTTATTTCTGTCAAAAATCTCAAAATAGTTTTTCCTCAAAAAGTCCAAGTACAGATAAAAAACACCGAGTTTGTTTTTACTGTGCAAGATATCCATGTATATGGAGTTGGCTTGTCTGAAGATCTATTTATGATCTACTCATCCATTTCATGCTTTTGATAAGATAATGATTTCAGAATACTCTAGAGCAATGCTGCTTAAAGTGCCAACAAGTTTCCAGGAAATAAAGAAATAGTTGTAGCTAATAGGTACAAATATAGTACTGGTTCCTGGCACATTACCAGAAAAATTGGTGGTTTCCCCAAATCTGATAGCCTGAGAAGCACTTCTGTAGATAGTCATGGGTTCCATTCTGAACCCACATTCAGAATTTGAAGAGGACATTCCAGAAGCTGTATCTTTAGCCAAATATTTTTCACAGCACAAAAAGCACTAATATGTATTTCCTGTTAGAGAAATTAAAAGACAATTATGCTTGGTAAAGTGGAAGGCAGTAGGAAAAGAGGGAGAATGCATTATGCATGGATAGATTCAATCAAGGAAGCCACAGCTCTGAGCTTAGCAGGACTATTAATAGCAGGGCATTTTAGAAGTCCCTCATTTATAGGGTTGCTGTAAGTCAAAGCCAGTTTGACAGTGATTAACACAAATTAAGTTTTTAAAATGGTGAAAATAACCTTCATGTTTACTCAAAAATCTATTTCAGGATTTCATTTCAAAGTATTAAAAATTGTACAGATGATATGTGTCCCATAAATTTCATAAGGTTTTCTTATGCAAAGAATACCCAGAGGTGGTTTTGATACTCCCTTCCTGTATATATAGCCTACAGCACGTGGTATTTCCTGGTAGTCTCCCATCCAAGTACTAACCAAATCTGGCCTTGCTTAGCTTCCAAAATCAGACAGAAACTGTTGCCTTTAGGGTATTTCAGCCCTTGCAAATATAAACATGAGTAAAATACAATGAGGCAGCAACACAAGACTAGATCATGTTATATTCTGAAATTCGTATTCACAGAGCTAGCAACTGTGTTAAAACTGTTTTTCCTTTACATCAGGGATCAGTAAAGTGTAGGCCTACCTTTGGACTGTAGCTCCCAGCAGTCTTAATCAACATAGCCAACAATGAGGTATCATGGGAAATGCAATCCAAAAATATCCAGAGGTCCAGAGTTGCCTGCTAATCTTTCTCGCAAGAACTCCCAAGATAACAATTTTAAATAACGACTTTAAAAACTGATGTCTTACCAGACCAATTAAGTGGGATGCCCATGTGTGAATTGATAGAGCAAGCCTATTACCTTTTAGAATAAAGAATATGTCCAGGTGGGTTGTGGTTGCAGGGAAACTGCTGTGAAGAAGAAAAGTGTTTTATTATATATTTTAGGATACAGAAGATGTGCACTATACTTTCTCACTCTATTATAAATCCTCTGGCTGTAGCACTAGGCTTACTTTTGGGGATGGTTCATTTTTTTCACCACAGGAATGTCACATTTCCTAAGAGCAAAACAGTCTTAGATAGGAAGAATAAGCCATATGTTACTTAAGAGGTGCAGTGGTAGAAAGCTATTTGGGAGATATAGCAGAATGAGAAATAATTGTGAAAAGGGAAGCTTCAGATAGCTCTTTGTGTTCTTGGTCAATTCAATAAACTTTTTAACCCATCCTCTTCTCTTATCTTCTTTCTGGTTCCGTTTCCTTATATCACAGAAATAATCAAACACTTGAATGCTTTGTTGGCATTTTCCCTTGAGGCTCATGAATTCACCAGACATAACTCTTTGTCAGAAAACTTCACACTTCTGTCCCTCAGCAGCCAACATGTTGCTTCATCTCTCCAGTTCTGAATGGGTGTTATAGGGAAAGTCTGTCTTTATTCTCCATCCAAAACAAGAGCCTTGATTCTCTCCAGCCTGACTTGTGACTCCTGCTGGGTCTTCTGGCAATTGTTTTTGTGTGGTTAACGTGCTTTAATTATGCTGGAAAAGTTTGAATAACTCCTGTGCTCAATAGATGTTGCATTTGCACTTGGAAAGAAAACTACACAAAAGAGAGTCTGGAGAAGAAAAAGGATGGTAGAGTACAGATGCAGCATTATTTCTGGGGCCAGGGTGGGAGTTAAGAGTTAAGACAAAATGAGAAACCATAAATCCATCTTTGCCAAAGTTTCAGAAAGGGTTTTATTCACAGAGGGGGAAATACCTAGTATTTAGTGGGACTATGGAATAATACATTTTATTTATATGCCGCTTCTCCCACAGGATTGAGTCGGCATACAACATCAAATAAAACACAGTATAAAATACAACATACAGTTAAAATACATCCCATTAATTCCCTCCTCCCTCAGTCCATACTACAATAAAATATCATTAAACAATTTAAAAGTTAAGAATTAAAAGCACAGAATACCAGGCTCTTTTTCTATTGCATTAGAATCGAGACTTGTTTTCCAGTCCACACTGGGATTGGCCAATTCAAACAATATATAAAGGTTAGCACAGGCTGATGTTGATCAGCACAGACTGTTCAGCACAGATTGAAAATGCTGTTTTCTTTATTAAACAACTATTTGTGAACTTTCATGGAACAAGTCAGCAACTACATTTTCTGTGCAGAAAGAACCATTTTGCACAAAAGGCACATGGGGTTATTTTGCACACAAAAAAATTCTGCACAGAAAACTCTGCAGAATACAATATGTTTTACTGTACTAACTGATAATGTTTTTTATGCAAGGGAAATGCTGTTTTCTGTATAAAATAACTACTTGTAAACTTTCACAGAACAAGTCAACAACTACATTTTCTGTGTAGAAAACAGTATTTTTTTTGTGTAGAAAGAACCATGTAGAAATTTTGTATAGATTATGTCAAAAGCTACAACAATTCTTGTCAGTCTGGAATATTTCTCATCAAGGTTTCATGACCTTTAAAAACATGTTTTTCGATTATTTTCTAACTGTAACATTCACAAGAAGTAGGAGCAGATGACACTGCACCAGTATTTTCTAATTAATTGTGTCATTGCTTCAAGGAAGGGATGGAAAAAAGGAAAAAATTGTGGAAAGTGGTGAGAAATTTCTGACATATGTATCAGAGTGCAGAGCTGTGGGGTTTCTGTGTTTACTTAGCTGAAAAAAGATGGCAAAACTGTATGTTTTCTTTATTTTGCAATTCTTGTGACTTTCTTCTGTGCATTGCAATCTCACTTCAAGGAGTTTCACAAAAAAAACCCCTACCAAAAACACCTCCTGGAGCCCTGCATTTCTCAGAAATTCCTACTTTCCTACACTCATGGCGATCAGCTACCTCTTTCATAGAGAGGGAGATCTCTTGAAAAAGGACAGGTGGTTATTCAGCACAACAGAAACATCCGAACCTACAAACAACACAGCATTCTCAGCTCATCCATTTATTTATTTATTTATTTATTTGTAAAGCACTGTAGGTTTACACAGCGCTGTACATACAATCAAATAAAATAAAATAAGGGCCTGCCAGTGGCATACACTCTTCAAAGAACAATGGAGATTAATACATAAATTAAATTAGAAGCAATAAAATAAACTCCCCAACTTTTTTTAAAGCCCACCCAAATTACAATTTCGGTCAAACCTCTGTACCCTCTGCTTTCGCAGCTACTTGGAAACTATCATTGTCATATCTTTTAATAGTTTTTCTAAGATTTTTGTATGGTTGTTGTTGGCTTTGTAGTGTACCTACAAGTCATTTCTGATGGTAACCCTAAAGCCATAAGGTCTTAAATAATCTTAAACTCCCTGGGGAGGCTGACTCACCCAAGATAGCCCAGTAGGTTTTCATGGCCGGAGGGAAATCAAACCTTGATGTCCAAAATCGTAGTCCAGTGCTCAAACCATTACACCACACTGTCTCTCAATTGTATGTACATCCCTCCATTTTTAATGTATAGAAATTCCTATGGCGACATAGCCTAATATCATTAGTGAAACAGAGTGGGGATTTAACAGCTTAGTAGCTCAAAGAGCTACAATCTTTTGCCTAAGGAAATATTTCTGAGAGAAACCACAAATTTCTGAGGACATTTCAGATTATTTGACATTTGTGTTATTCTTGGGACAAACTCCCCCTGAGAATACTGGCTACCATTGTGAAAGCCATAAAATCTTTTACCCGTGTATCATTTCAATCATGTTGGTTATTCCATTTTCTGTCATTTTATGACCAAAATATTTTAAGCCTATTCTGTATACCAAAATAAAAATAGTTGGCCTAGAACATTATTCTTCTGTGTGCCTTTTGCAGTGTACTCCTCCCCCCCACCCAACACAAAGTCCTACCAGTGCATCAGGAATTCTGTAATGGCATGGTAAAGTCATTTTGCAGAATTATGGGTGAAAGGCTTTTTACTGTGGTGTTAAAATTTGCATGTAGTGGTAAGATTTTTTTCTCACTTCTGCATTTCCTTTTATCTGTGCTACAATTTCACTCTAGTTCTACTAGGATGTTGATAGCTTTGCCCATATTTCTTGCTTTCCATCAGTCTTGTTGTTATTGTGATTCCAGGTGGAATTGACCGTAACTCCTCTACCAGATTTGAATGAAGATGACCAGCTTTCATGTCGTTTTGGTGAAATGATCCACCAGGCAGAGTTACAAGGAGAGGCTATTATTTGTCACCCTCCTCACGAAATCCCTCCAACAACAAAAGGACAAGGTAAAGAGGCAGCAGCGCCTCATGCTCATTATATTCCCATGCTTTTCAAAGTTTGATGCAGGATACTTTACTAGTTGCAAGGAAGGCACAAGCTCTTTTTTCCAGTCCATTTCTCTTTGCACTGCAATCCGTTTTTTCCTTGGAAACATTGACATCAACTTCCCTCAAAAAGGGAATTGGCTGTCAGTGCTTCTGAGAAGAAGGAGAAAAGGCTTCATGCTTTATGCACTGCTTGAGTTTGCCACATTTATTTTTCAATCTAAAACCGCAAAAAGCCACAATGCACACAGGTGAGCTCTAATTGGCAAAGCCAAAATAACATAAAAAGTTATAGAGTTAACACTGAGGATGTTTTTCATGCTTGTTAATAAAGTGAAGCAAGTCTGCATCTCATTGTTTCCAAGGTCAAGCAAAATCCTATGAAGGCAACATAGGAAGTACGTAAGTCCTGCTGTAGTACACATGTGTACATATGGAGGCCTCCCTTCTGAAAATCACATTATGTTTGTTTATATCCCATCCCAGTTTTGGTAACCAAGGCACCCTGCGAATTATTAAAACCAAACACAATCTCTCTCTCACACAAACAATCTACACATTTAAAATCATATTAAAAAATCAACATTATTAAAATCCCTCACAGTCAGTTCCTAAATTCTTGATGGCATTGAAAGAATTTTCACCTGCTGCTGGAACGAAAGCAAGGAGGTAGCAATCCTAGTTTCCTAGGGAATGAGTTTCAAAATTTAAGAAATTCACACTACAGTGGGGCCTCGCTATCTACAGACTTGCCATCTGCGGATTTAATCATCCATGAACAGCAAACCCAATAGTGGCCTGTGCATATCACACCACCATTAGGGACAGTGGGACTTGAGGTCCTGCATTGTGTCATATCTGCCACAGAGGAAAGGGCAGAATGCATCCCCATGGGTACAAAGGCCCAATTGTATATGCACAACAGCTATGAGGGAACATCAAGGTTATGTTTGCAGTGGAAGGGGTTCTTTGTGCCTTTTCCCTTGTTGTCACTGCATTTTTGAGCAACATCTCCACTGTGTACAAGATTCCAAAGATGCAGCCATTTAAAGAAGTTATGCCTATTGTTGCGTGATAATTTTTGAACTTACAACAAATTTGTTCATCTGTGGCTTTCCTATACATTATTTTTTTCCTGTCAAGTTAAAAACACATACTTGGCTACAAGAAGACTGTTGCAGCTGAGTAAGTGGGTCCTAGTGAAATGTGTAACAAATGTTTCCAAACACATCCTCATTTCTCCTGAGATGATTTGACAAGTAATTTGTGTTCTTTGTAAATATCAGTTTTTAAAAGCTAGAACTCTGAATTAAATGTCACCTTTTTTAAAGTCCAATTTTCATCTGACCCCTGAATATAAACTAAAGTGAAAAACAACATGGAATTTTCAGCAGAATTTTTCATAAAGTGGGCTTAAATCTAAGCTGTCACCACTCTTTCAAAAAGCTGTTAGAGGAAAGCTGAGTTTGATATTGCTCAATAGCTTGTGAAATAGCTTGTCAGAGGGGTTTAATGATTTCCGTAAGAGGAATAGCTGAGAGTCTCACTGAGGAAGTCCCAATTTCTATATATAGATCTTCAGCTTTCATTCAGTTATAATCCAGATTAGAAATCTTTTAATAGAGGAAGTATATTTCTAAAAATGATATGGTTAGTTTACTATTTTGAGTACATACTAGTTACTTCACAAATCCTAACATAATCTGTTTTATTCTTAGTGTAAAATTCATGAAAGTCAAGTGATGCATACTGTCCATATACTGCATATTGTATTCAAGAAAGGGAGTTTTTAAATTTCCATCTGAATTAATACATCTTATTTATTTTTCTTTGTCTTCAGAGTTACATTTTCAGTAATTCAATATTTATCCCTTTGAAAGAAACATCTCCCTACTGTAATGGAACTTCTAAATATTTTACCATATTTTACCATTTCCTTTCTGTCCTTTTATCTGCTGACCATTTAATGCAATTTCATTTAGACAGAAGAATCACACTACAAAATGCTTCAGTAGAGCATATAAAGACTTGAATAGGCATTGACATTGTACTATTGTTAACACTGAAACATTAGTGTTGCATAAATTATAAAAACATCCTTAATCAAATTAATCTTTAATAATTTTTTGTAGATTATGTCTTGGTTCCTCTGGATCTCACCTTTGGTGATAATATATTTTTTGCATCGGGTACATATCCTTTTTATGACTGTGGAGAAGCAATACATCGTATTGAAAATGAACCGTACGTATTTAGCTAGTTACCCTAATTCTTTTTCTTTCTGTCCTTCATGACATATACACACAAATATTAAACAGATTTGAATGTTAGTTTTCTCAAAGAAGGGGGAAGACTTCACTGTGGACACTGGCCAGACAGGTGCAGACACTTGTTAATATATACGGTATATATTATGCCCCAGTTTGTATGGGGAAAAAGTGTACCTTTTTTAAACAACATTTTTGCCTCACTGAATACTTTGGTCAGGATCCATAAGGTATGTTTTAGGGGACACATCATACTTCATTTTCTTTTTGTTATTGTTGTTTGCTTGGTCTTGATGATATTTCTTATCTACTGCATATGACCTTCATTGATAATATATCTATGTTAACACTGAGTTCTGTCCACCTTTGTTTTGTCAACTGTATACTTGAGAAGGCACAAAGAAATTGTTTTCTTGGCTTGCAAAATCAAGCTCACTCAAAGCAAAGTTTAAGTGTCCCCTGATTTGTATGAGGATGGCTGACACAGTAACCATTTGCAAATATCCACATTACTTATATATGGTCACTTATTCAACCTTTATATTTTTCTGTCCATTTTATTTTTGTCTGTGCTGGAAAAGCTATGGCTGAAACTAATCATATTTTAATACAGTCTTTTGTCCCATGAAGATAAAGCTCTTCTTAGATTCCTGAATTTATAACTTGGTGTAGTTATAATTTTTTTCTGAGTCCACTTTTTTCTAACCTAAAATTATGGCTAGGGTACAGGAGGAATCATGATACATGGTTGTTCATGTTATCCATGTTGTTGTAGTTGTTGTTGTTAATTCCTGTAAATGAAGATATTTATTGCTGTATAAAATGGTAAGTAAGGTTTACAAAGAATGGATTCCCCACCCACTGATGTTCACGTTTATCCATGCAGGTGCTATTCTTGTGCAAGCAGTAAATGGAATTGCCAATGGGACAGGGAGAACCATATCTGTGAAGACGCATCTCCAGATGAAAATGCAATTAAACAAAACATGGTAAAACTATAAACTATTATGAGTAGGTCTTATTAAAATACTTACAGTACATAGGGATATGAAAATGTCTCAGTGTTATGAAGTTTCTCTGAATCCCAAAAGTATTTTCTTCCCTTCCATGTTTCTTATCAGATTATGAGACAATGGTCAAGATCCTACATTAGGCTTGGTGGGGCAGAGCATTCTGTCAATGTATTCTCTCCCCTTCCCCCATACATACAATTAACCTTCTAGATGCTGCAGTCCACAATCCAGTGATTAGCTGCAGAGGACAGGATACACCCAGGACACCTCTGGGCTATAGTACTGTAGTCAAAACTACAGTCATGACATCCGGGGCCTCATTCCCATTATGGTTTAAACCGGATCATGATTCGGTACAATCTGGTTTAAACCACATGGTTCCCACTTAATCCGAATCGCTAAAGTGATTTTTACTTCCATGAAACTGAATCTTAGACATTAGTTAATGTGATTAAGGAACAATTTGTTTCCCTTGCTACTCATTTTACTGCTGTATTCTAATAGGTGGAAACCTTAGAAATGGACAGAGTAGTTTGGTGTTCGTTGTCATAATTTTTAGCAAGTCTGATTTGGTATATTGCAATAAAATTTGTCATTCTGTACTACGCATGTAGAGCATGTACCTTTAGAACATAAAAACAAAAACCTGTTATCCAAAACATGTTCTGATGTTTTGTGATGGAAGAAGTCTGGGTTTGTGTTTTTTTTATTATGTATAAAATGTTTATCTTCTAGGCAGACGAATGTCCACACTTTCTAAATCCCAACCCTGAAATAATACCAATGGAAGTCTCAACAAAAGTATTTTTTCAAGGAAAGAATCTGGATCATTATAAGGTAAATTGTACTTGAATTATGCTTGTGTGTGTATAACCCAGCAATTCCCAAGTACTCTTTTGTTGTGTCAATGGATGAAGCACTAAATAAAATGTATGTGTGTGTTTGCTTCATATCTTATTAGCAAAATCTATAGGCAAGAGAGCTCCATTAAGTCAGTGGCACTCCCAACATTCTTAAGAAACTGATATGTTAGGAAATTTTTCATGCTGCAGGACAGTTAAAAACAAAATATCACAACACATGCATGTCCATTTAACATGTGATGATCAAGTCTTGGTGATCTTTCCTCTGTTTTCATAGATGTGTGTGGTATTAAAACCAGGGTAAATTATAATAAGGAAAATATAACAGTCTTTAGAATGATACTGTTTACACTGTAGAAAAGAATTAAAAACCTGGGTCAGGATCCAATGATGTACTTCCACTGGGTCCCACTATCTTCTTCAGAATCAATTATCTCCCCACCTTCCTGCAACTCCACCCTATCTGTTAAAAATATATGCTGGAGAAAACTTCTGGTTCAGATATTTCGCACCACAAGATGACCGTAATAGGGGTCAGGGAAGAAACTAAGGAACCCTGTTGAATCTTGAGTCTAAATACTTTTGAATTCATTTGTTTCCTTTTAGTATTTATTATATTGGATCTAATGTTACAATGCACAAAGAAATATGTTCATCTAAAAATTTTATCTCTTGTTTAAATGGATGCTATATTTCATTGACTTACACTCTAGAAAAAAGCATTACTATGAAATTTATCAGTGGTGATAAAACAGTTTATTACTTTCCCCCCTTCCTGTTAGTAAGCAAAATATTCTAGAGTTGCAGGGCAACTCTGCTTTCTATCACTGTATATCAACATCTCTTAAACCAGACTGCTCTTTAACTTTTGCTGCTACAGTTTTTTCAGATCCAAGCTTAAGGGAACTGTGGGCTTTTCATCAGTGAAATTCCTGATTAGAGGTTAATTAATGCCATGGGGGAAAGAATAACTTGAAATCCAGAGAAACAGTGAGGAGGTGTTTTACTGTATCTTAAATCCTTTTTGTCTCAGGTCTTCAGAACTGTAAACTTGTGACTATCCCCTCAATGCTTTTTTGTGCTGTCTTAAATTTGGTTCTTTTTTTAGCCCTCTTCCCCACTGCTTCTTCAGAACTCAGTAGACTTTCCTTGTTTCCACAACTGATGCTTGTAGCCATTGAGGAAACAGACCATGTGGAATTGAGGTGGCAGAATTCTGCAGAAGCAAATGACAAAATGGCTTAAGAAGGAACAGATTTGAGAAACAGCATTAAAGGCTGTCAAAAATGCCTCTTGCCCTGTTTTGAAAAACTCTGTTATAGATATAACAGTCCTGAAGCTTGCATGTTACTTAGAGCCCAGGGTTATGATGCAACTTCTGCATGAATAGAACTTATGATAAATGGTCCATTAAGCAAAATGTTACTCTTTACCCAGAAACTTCTGGAATCAGTAGAGAGGCTAAAGTGTCACACTCAATGGCCTTTCTGTGCATAAGCTTGGATATAGCAATCAATACTGGTGGGATTTTAATTGCAGGATATGGATATGACTACAGTAAGGAAAAATAAAAATACGTAGAGTGGGTGTAATATAGCTGTGCTAAGTTATAAACAGAAATAAATATGGAACCCTATTCTGCCTGTGTTCTCACATTTAATGTAACTGATGCAGGGATGGTCTGAGGGTTAATAATAAGTTCATTTTTTAGGATGCTTTGTCTGTAGTACCAGGAGTAGTATACAGTCAGCCCTTCGTACACACAGATTTTTATACCCAGATTCAAGTATCCACAGTTTGAAAATGTTCCAAAAAAGTATAAATTTCAAATATCAAACCTTGATTTTCCATTTTTTATAAGGGACACCATTTTGCTATCTCATTATATTTAATGGGACTTGAGCATACATGGATTTTGTTATACACGGGGGATAGTGGAACCAAACCCCAGTGTATAACAAGGGTCCACTGTATTTTTCACACATGAGAAACCACCTTAGTTGTATATGTAGAGTTGATCATACTTTAGTAGAAAGTAATGCATCATGTCCCAAAGACCCTCTGTACATTAGTGGCAGGATTATTGTACGTCAGGAACACAATTCATCTGAAATTCACAAAGGGTGAAATAGTATACAAAGATATGTCCTTTGTATTGTAGTACAGCTTCTCCATTCCTTTAATGTGAATGACATTGATCATCTGCCCAGAAACTCCTAATAAGAATTACGGCCCAACATTTCCATTAGGCAGTTGGGGGAATCAGATCTGTTATCCCTCTTCCCTCATTTTCAAGTCTAAATAGTTCCAGAATGAACTGGACTTTATTCCTCTTCTATTGAAAGGAGACATTTTATCTCTGACAAGAAGATATGCTATGCAAATGGTAACTTAATTCATTGAATCAGTCCATTTTCCAGGCAAATATCTGTACTTGTTTTGAGTTTCCTTCAGAGAAATCAGAAAAGATAGTTTTTTTAAAATGTATTAAAATATTAGTTTGCCATCTTCAACCCACCAGGCCTTCTTGCATTCCTGAATGCTCCCTACAGTTGTACTGTGAATATGGTTAATTCCAGTGAGATGTTACTGTTGACTCAAAATTGATGTCTATAGATACAACGTGTAGCAAATTTTTCTCAATTTGTGAAGACTGCAGAACCTTCAAGAACCACACTGTTCTCAAATTACATTGACTTCTTGTGATGAGGGGGAAAAAACTGTATGTGTTTGAGAGATACTGACTCCTGATTTATTTAGCTTGAGATTTCCAGCATCAACTATTTTGTTGTTATGTTTTCTCAGTTGGACATATTCCAATGTGGAGAGTATCATGTTTTCTCTTATTCCTTTACGAGCTGAAATTAAAGTCAAAGGTTGGCTAATTAGAATTGAAAACCCAATATTTCTATCAGGAAATCAGGGATTCCATTTGTTGTTTCCCCATTTCAAGTGTAAGGAGAGAAGCAATGTGGTGCACTACTGAGAATATTTGGAGACCAAGGTCAGTTCTCTATTCACATATGAAGCTCATTAAGTGAACTTGTACCAACTCAAGTCCTCATATTTGAATGATAGGCTTAGGGTCTAAACCTACCTCATAAACCTACCTCACAAGGATTTTGGAATAATAAAAATGAGAAAATTGACAAAGTCATTTCTACATCTTTAGCATCTAGAAAGAGGGGAGGGGAGAGACTTCCTTCTGCATAAATATATCAATGGAGTATAAAAGCATAAGTTATGGGGGGAAATCAGATCAGCAATAACAACAGAAATGTATGCGTTTCAACTAGTACTACAGTTAGAGAACTATCAGGCAGCATTTTTTCCCTGGCTTTGGTGCAAATTGGACATGGGTTCTGTAATCACTGATACCTCCTTGAGGACGAAGGCTCCACCAGTATAGGTATACCTCTCACTATTATAAATATACTTACTATTTCAATATGATTTTTCCTCTGGAGTATATGAGTATGTGACTACTTTAAAGCAGATGGTTAAAAGGTCAAAATAGTTCAAGATTTTCCATACTTGGACTCAATCATCAATCAGAGTGGAGAGTGCCGTCAAGAAATAATAAAACTAGGACTTGGAAGGGCAACTATGAAGGAACTAGACAAGAATCTGAAGTATAAAGATACATCATTAAATACAAAAGTTAGGCTTGGTTGTGCCCTGTTTCTATGTGTGGTTATGAAAGCTGGACAGTGAAGAAAACTGATAAGAAAAAAATCAACTCATTTGAGATGTGGTGCTGGAAAAGAGTCTTACAAATACCACAAACTGCTAAAAAGATCAATGGATGGGTCATAGATCAGATCAGGGCCAAACTCTGCCTGAAAGCAGAGATGACTAAATATGACAACTGAAGTTGTCATATTTTGGCCGTATCATGAGAAGAAAGAACTCACTAGAAAAGGCTATAATGCTTGGTAAAGTGAAAGTGGGAAAAGAGGAAGACTGCTTTCCAAGTGGATAGACTTAATCAGACAAACCACAGCCATGAGTCTGCAGTGGATGAGCAAAGCGATTCAGGACAGGGTGACTTGGAGGTCTCTCATACATAAGATCGCCATGGGTCAAAGCTGACTTGAAAGCAAATGACAAAAATAATGGAATACACTACTTCCCAAAGGTATTTTTGGATGATGGTATACCTAGATTCTTCATATATAGGAATGAGTTTACTTTTGTGTGTTTGTGTTCTTTTAAAGACAGTTCACTGGCTGTCCTCTTTCTTTAAAAAGATTTTTGCAACCAACAGAATCAGATTGCTGAAAGAAACCTTTCTGCATGAGCTGAATGAAAACCTAAAGGTGGCTGTTTGCAGTGCAATCTAGTGTTTAGCATAGTTTAGCCTAGGTGGCAAGAGCCAGTGTGGTGTAGTGGTTTGAGTATTGGACTACAATTCTGAATACCAGAGTTTGAATCCCCATTAAGCCATGGAAACCCACTGGGTGCCCATGGGCAAGTCACACTCTCTCAGCCTGAGAGGAAGGCAAAGGCAAACTCCCCTCTGAACAAATCTTGCCAAGAAAACCCCATGATAGCTTTGCCTTAGAGTTGCCATAAATTGGAAATGACTTGAAGGTGCACAACAAAACAACAACAACAACAACAACAACAAGGCCTAGGTGGCACAACACTAATATTTCATCTTGCTGTCAAGGCCAAATTGCATAGCTCCATAGCTGAGCAACATCCCTTTAAATTCTTTGCTGTACTGCTGAAGGTTAGGTTTTGGGTCACCATTATTGTCTGTTTTGGAATTTAAATGTTCTGTAGAGCTTTGCATTATGGATCAGATTGATGTTTGTCCTGCCTGAACCTTTTCTTAGGTCTAAGCCTAGATCTGTCCTTGCTGTATGTTCTATACCTCTAAGCTATTCAAAAGTCCTTGATGCACCGAAAACATATTTCCCCCTCACTCTGAAATAACTTTCACTTCAAGTTGCATTCGAAATCATCTTAATCCTGTTGCAGAAAAGCATGCAGTCCTTGAAAAGTGTAAAATGAAACACAGGTCAAAGAAAGCAGAAGAGTGCTGAGACTTGGCTTGCCGCCCCTCTATGTCGTTGGCTTTCCCAGCTCCTTCTTTAATTAGCAAGGCAAGGAGAAAAAGAAAAGACAGAGAATCAACTTTTTCCTCCCAAAGTTTCCTGGGTTGGGACACCTCAGGCTTTTTTGCCACAACTTCTCAGCAAGCTACCATTTTAATGACTTTCGGAAATTCTTTTCGCTGTGTTTTCATGAGCAGCTTTTCAATATTATAACATAGCTGGAGTGTAGGAATTCTTCATTTGGCAGTTCCTAGGTTGGAAGATTTGGTTGGGAAGTGCTTTAATGCACAAATAAAATGCAGATTTTATGACAGAATCTTCACTCTCCATCTGTTGGAACTTGTAGGCCATTCCACGGTTCCTTTATGAAGTGTGATGCTGTTTCATAGTTCTCTATCCTCTTTCAGATTTGACTGTACTTTGTGAATTTTGCTATGTTGTCAGTAAGGAGGAAATACAGATGTGTAAAACATTCCATTATTAGTTCTCCCTAATGTTCAGCCTAATCATTACACACACCCCCACACACACACACATTGTGCTCTTAAATCAAACACATAAATACATTTTAAATTACTTAGCACTTATCTTGTTACATTTTAGATTGCTGTTTTGTACAATTTAGTTGTACAAATTGGTGGATTTTTAAATCATTAATTCTTTATCAATATATTAAATTTGTTTATCTTTAGAATGTTTCTGTTAGACTGAGAGATGGTGGCTTTCTTAAGGCCTCCCAGGGTTCAACCACACTGCAGAAATAATCCAGTTTGACACCACTATAACTGCCATGACTCAGTGCTATGGAATTCTGGGGACTATAGTTTTGTGAGACATTTGGCTTTCTCTGTCAGAGTCTGCACCACAACAGACTACGGTTTCCAAAATTCCATAGCATTGAGCAATGTCAAAGTGGATTATTTCTGCAGTCAGTCAGTCAGATGCAGTCAGGGTCTCTCATATCTAAGCCTTCCCTACTTCACAGTTGTGAGAATAAAACAGAAGAGCAGGGTGAGGTTTTTTTTAACTATACATAAAAGGAAAATAATAATTCTTACACCGTATTACATTCCACATCTGGCCCCAAAATGTTGCTTGTGAGCACCTTTTATCGTGTTTTTTAAGCCTTCAAAAAAACCCAGTCTGAATCTTCTGAGTCTTTGAATTTTTGGCACTTTCTTGGCATACACAAAAACAACTAAGGAAAAGGGTTGGCAACATGGCCACAAGAAATATTCAGGTACCGAACCCCTCCCCCCCCCCCCCCACAAAGCTATGTAGTCTTGTAGGCTGGGGTTGTTTGGTTTGGTTTTGCTTTGTTTTTAGATGATTGAGGGTGAACATTTCTAGGGCTCCCTCCTGCCTTAGATTAAATGTTTTACTGAAAAGCAAGAAGTCAGTTTTTAAAGGGAAAGTGGTACATTCACATCACGTGTATTTTAGAGTAAAAATTATAAGGAGCAATCTATTTCACGGGGGATATCCCCCACTTTAAAAAGCATCTTCTGTTTGTCTGACTAGCTTTTTGTTTGAAAATCAGCATGTGTCTAGTTTAAAAATCAAAACCCTCAGAAAAATGAGAGAGAAGTGGTCTTGAGGTTGTCCATCAGTACTTAGAACCGGGTCAGTAGACTCAACAGGCACATGAGCCACCTGGTCATAGTCTTTTACAATGTCGTGAGAGGGGATGTGTTTCTATTTAAATTAAAGCAGTTAGTTCAAATTTGCTATGTCTTTAAATTGTTTGTTTATTGTTATCTGCCCTCGAGTCAACTTTGATTCATAGCAAACCTGTCGATGAGACAACTCCAAGAACCTCTGCCCTCCACTTCTCTACTCAGTTCCTGCAAGCTGATGTCCATGTCCCCCCTCTGATTGAGTCCATCCATCTGGCATGTGGTCTTACTCTCCTTCTCCCCTCTACCTTTTTTAACATTATTGTCTTTTCCAGTGATCAATGCCTTCTCTATATATGCCCAAAGTACGTCAGCCTCAATTTAATCATCTTAGCTTCTAAGGAGATTTCTGGCTTGATCTGTTCCAAGACCCATCTGATTATCATTTTGGTTGTCCATAGTCTCTTATGCACTCTTCTCGAGTACCACATCTCAGATGAGTTGATTTTCCTTCTGTCTGCTTCTTTGACTGCTGCATCCATACATGGTGATGGGGAATACAATGGCTTGAACAATTTTGCCTTTTGTACTCAGTTGTATATCTTTAGTCTTCAGGAGCCCTTCTAAGTTCTTTCTTAGCTGACCTCCCCATAACTAATCTTATTTATTGACTGCAGTCATCACTCCAATTTATATTTGATCCTAGGTATGGAAATTATTTAACTATTTCAATTTCCTCATTGTCTAGATTGAATTTATATATCATGATTTTTATTTTCTTTATGTTCAGCGTTAATTCTTTGTTTGCACTTTCCTCTTTATTATTTATTATTATTATTAACCTTCCTTAGTAATCTTGCCAAGTCTGTAATCTCTTCCACAATTATTATGGTATCATCCGCATACCTTAGCCTGTTGATATTCCTTCCTCCTATCTTCATTCCTCTTCCTTATGATTATAGCTATGCTTTTCTTACAATGTTTTGGCGTATAAATTGAACAAGTCTGGTGACAGAATGCAGTCTTGCTTGATCTCTTTGCCTACTGGGAACCACTCTGTTTCTCCAGATTCATGGCACTCTCATGTCTTTCAGTGTGTTCCAAAGCTTTTCATGATCTATATAGTCAAATGCTTTGTTGTAGTTGATAAAACACATATGTTTTTTTTTTCTGGAATTCTTTTGGTGATCTCCATTAGCCATTGTATGTCTGCAGTGTGATCCCTGGTGCCTCTGCCTTTCCTGAATCCTGCTTGCACCTCTGGAATTTCTCTCTCCATGTATGGTTGGATTCTGTGTTGCAAAATTTTGAGCATGATTTTGCTTGTGCGTGAGATTAATGCTATGGTCTTATATTGCTGCATTCTTTTGTATCTCCTTTCTTGTTATTGGGATCTATTTTGATCATTTTCAATCTGTTTGCCTCCTCTTTGTTTTCTATATTTGTTGGCATATTTTAGTTAACAATAGGGTTGCTTCTTATTGTAGCAGTTCAATGGGGATTTCATCTGTTCCTGGTGATTTATTTTTTCCTATTTCTCTTATTGTATCTTTCACTTCACCTTTTAGAATTTGGGTTCATCTTCATATGTTTTTTTGTTCCATGTTTCATTCATTTTCTCATCTCTTTCATATAGCTCTTCTGCGTATTGCTGCCATCATCTTTTATTTCTTCGTGTTTTTGTTTTATGTTCTTTTCCATGTCACAGAGCATTCATGCCTTTGGTTTGAATTTCTCAGATTTTTTTTTGAATAGGTCTCTCATTCTTCCTTTTTTGTTATCTTCCCTTTCTCTCCATTGGTCATTATAATATAATGTAATTTATCCCTGCGCAATAGATGTTGCACAGTTACATTCATTGATCTGGTTTTGTTCCTATCTCCCTTTACTTTTGCCACCCTTCTCCCTTGTACTAAATGAAATGTTTTGCCTATCATTTATTGTTTCTTCTCTCTCTCCTTTTGGCCACTTTTAATGTATTATTTCATTCTTCGTTGATTGTGATCTTTGTTTCTGCCCATAATTCTTCAGGTTCTCTGTTGATTATATTTAATCGCGCAAATCTATTTCCTACATTATCTATGAATTCTTCTGGAATATTGTTGAGATCATATTTTGGTATAATGACTGCTTTTGTTTTCTTCTTCAGTCTCAGTCTGATTTCTGTTATGGTTTTGTTATTTTTGTTCATGGTCTGTACCATAATCACCTCCTGGTCTGGTTTTTGCCATGAATGCAAATTTTATTTAAAAATCTCCTCTTCCCCCCTTCCCCTTATTCTTTTTTCTATTTTTAACAATGTGTAAGTAGCCATGCTCTCAAGGAATCAGAAAATGTTGTAACATGCTTTTCTAAGTTGCCCTCACTCTCTTGCCTGATATTTGTTGTTGAAATTATCACAGAGCAGTTGGTATTGATCTTTATTTGATCTAGTTATTTCCAGAGCTGAAAGTTATATTACTCAACAGAACTACTGTTCATGTCATGGTGGAGGAAAGATTACAAGTCAAATATTTCTCTTTCATAGGGTAGCCATTTCATAATTGGAAATGACCTGTTTGAGACTGCAGTGGAAAAAGCACTTGATGGAACGTTCTACTTTCAAAGCCCAGCGGTAAATATTAGGAGTGTATTTCTATTTGTGTGTGTATATTTAAGGACTGCTTTCTCTTTTGCTTTATTGGAGAGGAATGGGTTATGTCTTGTTTTTAAAGTTGAATGTGTTCTCCACTGTACATTTCCCTGGCATGGGAATCACTGCGTTTAATATCAGGCCTGACATTTTGGCCATGTTTATATATTTGTCCACAGCATGTGTGGAGGGATGTGGATATTGTTCTCCAGAACCTTTGTCAATTATCAGCTATTATTGGGCCTAATTTGTGGGAAATATGTCTCCTTTTCTGTGCATGCTGCTGTGAATGCAAGACACTGGTTAACATGTGATGAAAAATTATAAGCTTAGCATTACAGGTTGAATCTCTCGCTTCTGAAATTTCAAAATCCAATTTTTTTTTAAAATGAGTGGCTGAGATAGTGACACCTTTGCTTTTTGATGGTTCAGGGTACACAAACTTTGTTTCATGCACAAAATTATTAAAAATATTGTGTATAAAATTACCTTCAAGTTAAGCATATAAGGGCAAAACAAAACATAAATGAATTTCATGTTTAAACATGGGTCTCACCACTAAGATATTTCATTATGTATATGTAAATATTCCAAAATCTGAAAACCCCAAACACTCCTGGTCCCAGGCATTTCAGATAAGGGAGACTCAACCTGTAACTGGATTGTTGACCTTCCCTGGTAGGTGTAGGTGATAGTCTTCTAGGTTTTTTTGCTTTGGAGCATTTATTTATTTATTTTGGTCATTCGTGTTTGTTTTGGCAGGCAGGAGAATATCTGTTGCCAGAACCAGCAACATAATAAGGAAGAAAGAGAGATGAGGAAATTTCCCCTTTTCCTCTGTGAAGAGGGAGCTTTTTCAGGAGTAAACTCTTAGTGTAGATTTGCAGTGATAGATATTATTTTAGAGTGTTAGATGTCTGTATTCACCTGAATTTGCTTTTAATTTTTTAAATTATTTTTGAACAATAGTTTTCTATAGCAAAACAAAAAGCATTCACTGTCAGTTTTCTTTAAAAACATCTTTGACTAAATACACCAGCTCCAGTTTGTGTTTCTGATTGTAACACAGCATTTTGAACATTTTTGGGTACAGTCATTTTATTATAACTCTTTCTTAAACAACAATTCCTATTTTCAAAGGTATTAAAATAATATGGCTGTGAATATGCCTCAGTTGTGTATTATAAGTATTGGTAAATATTTTTTGTGAAACCACATAAATAAGAGTTTTACTATAGCAGTAGTACACTGCTTGGTTTGGGACAAATAGATTAATAGATCTAATCATTTCTGATTGAGGTAAGTGTCTTTTCCTCCCACTCTTCAGATTTCCAGTGCTGCAAATGAAACTGTACCACTTAGTTTATTCATTAAAATCAATAAAGTCAAGATTGACAGCAAACTGATTGGTGAGTATGACATATACAAAATGAAAGGGAAATTAAAGGTACTGTACAATTATTTATTCCATCAGAATCTTTGATTTGTACCTCCAATTCCATTGTCTCTTTATAGTTTTTATTGTGTTGTTTTTTAAGGAAACATACTCAGATGTAGCGGTGTTATGCCATGCAGAAAAATAACAAAATCCACAAAAGAGTGATACCTTTTTTGCACCAAATAGTGGTATCATTGTTTTGCAGATTTTGGATTTCATTGTACATTGTTTTTAAAGGTGACATAATAATTACTGTATTTTCTGGCGTATATGACTACTTTTTAACCCAGGAAAATTTTCTCAAAAGTCGGGGTCCGTCTTATACGCCGGGTGTCGTCTTATAGGGCTGAAACATCTGAGCTGGACTGGAAAAATCTGTGGTCGCCACATATGGTGGGGGGAGCTCAAAAACATTCACCGCCGCATACCCTCCATATGTGGTGACAGTATGAAAGCAGCAAGGGCAGTGCTGTACAAGTACGGTAGAAGAAAATCTTGGAGACAGGAAGGGCTGGGCAGGCAAGGAGAGCTGACCAATCCAAGCAGGCTTTGTATACAACAGGTTTTCCTGCTAAGTACCTGCGTATCATAAGCGTATGAATTAAAATTAACATATTGAAATCAAATCTGATGTTTTTTTTAATTTTTATTTGGTGTGCATTGGAAGAGGGGTAGTCTTATACAAGGAGTATATCCCAAACTCTATATTTTAACTGTAAAAGTTGGGGGTCGTTTTATACACTGGAAAATACGGTATCAAAAGCAATGAGTAACAGTTTTAATATTCTGTCAAACAGCAGTGTTTTGACTGAACAGCGTCTTGACATTTGTTTGCTTTGGGGTTTGGAAGATACCATTTTTGCAGCAATCAATCCTACAATTTTATGATAGAAGCATCTAACTCTTTCCAACTTCTGATACATACTGATGTACCTTTTCAGGCATGACAGATTTGGGAACCACCAAGAAGTATTAATCAAATGCTACAGTCAAGTATACTAATGAAAAAGGCCAGCTTATTTTCCTAGCTTCAGCTGCTGTCATTCCACATAGAGTCAGCCAAGACTTATTCTTCTATGATGCTGCTGCCACCTCTGCTTTAGATCAGATATCTTGAGGCTGTTTCATATTAGGTCCCCATCTTGCAAGTATTTTTGTCCAGGCACAGGTCCAATGTGAACTTTTTTTTTTCCTGGCAGGCAGAGTGGTCCATCTAGAATGAGTAACTGTGCTAGACTGAAGCCAGGCGTGACCTTCCAAATGCTTTTTAGCAATCCTTTTGTTTATTACTATGACTCAGTGACACTTATAACTAATGTACCTACACTGATAAGTCTCATATAGCTGCAAATCAATCTATAAATAGTTATATTCCATGAATTTACTTTCTATTGGATGTTGCAAATCAAAATTACTTTTAAGAACATAACCCTTTATCTTTGCAATACTAATACCTCTTCCATCCAAACAACATATATTATCTTTTTATATGGGATTATTGTAAACCAGTGATGGAATATCACCACATAATTAAGTGAAATTCTAATATGTATCTGATACATTGTTTCCAGTAAATAATGTGGAGTGCTGTACCATTATGTGGCGTAATGGCAACCTTCTGCTTTGTCCATTTTCCTCCAAAGAAAAAGCAATCCAATTTGACATAAGTACAAAAAAAAATTACTACAGTGTATCTGTCTAGACTAGATGATCTTCTGATCCTTTCTAGCTTAACAAGTCAGTGATTTTTTATTATATTTCAAAGAAAGCTATATATAATTTTAAATCTAATTGATTTATAGGTTCATAATTTTTATAAGTTTATTGGAGACAGCAGAGCACAGCTGATTTTAACAAGTCAGGAATAAAACAGAAAGAGAACAGAACTAGGAGGGGGTTTTTTTTATACTTTGTTAATTTTTTGATACTAATGGTTTCCAGATTTTCTTTTACTGATTTTTTTTTAATTTACAACTTTCAAGCTTTTAGAATAGCTGAATATATACCCATCGTGCTATGACATTAGTTACTGGGTTGCTCCAATAGTTACTGTATAGAAGGTTTTCAGTTATTGAATTTCTTTATATAAATGAATCTTTTCTTCCTATGACACATTTAGAGAATGTCGGGTAATGTTGGCATTTAATGCCTTTTTATAGCCACTGGAGACTCTGAACACGGTGGAATCCAATACATTCCTTTTATCCTTTGTCCTGTTTTATCAGTGGGTTCACAGCTAGTATCTAAAAATGATGGATAGGAATTGAATCTAATAGCTGGCTTACTGCTGGTATACTTAATGAGCTGATCAGTAATGAAACTTATTAACTCTTTGAGCTCTGTCTTTGTATTGTGTGCAGCGGTCAGAGCCTTCAGTAATTGTGGATTTAATTTGGAGACAGTTCAGATTCTGACCTGTAGATATAGAATCATTCCCATTCCTGCACACACCGGTGGAAAATATCAGTTGGTCAGATGAAGGTCTTGCTGTTAGACCCATAAAATTCAGGATTCAGAATTTAATCAGCTTGTTTCATACATCAGATCAATGGCATTTCAGTGCTCAGTTAAGATAACAATATGTGCAAATCTTTATTCCTAGGGTGAAATCAAAGCACTTAAAACCATGTCTATTAAAAGCATGTGCCCACTCTCCTCCATAGATACAATAACCACTGCCCATATGCAATACACCATACTCAAGGGAAGCAGTAGTTCTACTATATTCTGCATGCTCCTCATCTGGAGTACTGCACTTCATTTTAAGAAGGATATAGACAGGTTGGAGCAGGTTCAAAGAAGGACAGCAAGAATAATAACACATATGGAGAACAAAACATTTGAGGAAAGCTTGAGGGAGCCTGGAGAAGAGAAGACTAAGGGTTGCCATTTAAATATCTAAAGAATTGTAACAGAGAGGAAGATAAAGAAAATATCTGTGGAACATGATAGAACAGATAGCATTTTTTAATTTTTGTATTCTCAGTTTTGTCTTGCAGTTGTTTGTGCACAAGTAACAGCAAGGCAAAACTGAGGATGAAATTAATTTTTTTGAAGTGTGTATCTGTTCTACACTTTCAGCACCTTACTCAACCAAATGAGTTGTAGCTTTTTAAAATCTTCACTCAAAATTGTGCATACTGGGATCCTTCTAGGAGAAAGCCTCAAACCTTTTCTCATTGCTGTGGTTCCAATTTGATAATACCCACAGATAAAGGATGCATATTTATTCATCACCATTTTTCTTGCACTGCAAATTGGAGGCACCAGGCTTGGGAGGAGAATGTACTGTAACCAAAGGGTTACAATCTCTCTGATCATGTTGCAAGGGTCCAAATCTCGGTAAGAGGAAAAAGACACAGGTGGTAACTATATCTTTAAGCATGTAGTTTAATACTCCTATAATATATAGCAGTGGAAGGTACAGTATGTAGCCCCATAAGGCGATGGTTAAGATGCCAATTCTGACGATCGGAAAATCAGAAGGTTGGCAGTTTGAGGTCCAACTGCTGCATGATGGGAGCTCCCTTCACTAGTCTCAGCTTCTGCCAACCTAGAAGTTCGAAAGCATACAATGCAAGTAGATAGGTACAGTTTCTCACTGGGGAGGTAACAGCATTCAGTGCAGTCATGCTGGCCACATGACCACCAGAGCAGTCTTCAAATAACAGAGATGAGCACTACCCCCTACAGTTAGTTACAACTAGACATTCATGTCAAGGGACTACCTTTACCTTTACATTTAAGATGATGTTGGAATGCAACTCCCATCAGCCTTAGAAAACACCCTGTGTTTGCCATGCCTGTTACAGAGGCAAGAGATAGAATTGAACTTGCTGAAAAAAAATAAATGAAAAAAGTAGACTTCAATCCATTATGGGAATTCAGGCGCTTTCCAGACCGGTGCTTTGCGCCGGCCTGGATACGTGCTAGGGTTGCCTCGGGGCATCCTTTAAAGACGCCCTGCACCCCTAACACGTATTCCGTATGTCAAAATGACAGCGCCTTGTACAGATGGGCGTCGCCATTTTGACATGATGGTCATGCCGCATCCAAACGGTGCAAGCATGATGTGCTTGCGCCGCATCAGGCCGCTTGTGGCGGCCTAACAGCAGCACCGGAAGGAGCTCCAAAACAGAGCTTCTTCCTGGAGGGCGCCTCGTTCCCGCAGCAACTAGATTGCTGCGGGAACGGCACCAGGGAGAAACGGGCCAAGTGTCCCCTTTCTCCTCTGGCTGCGGCTCCCGGGGTGTCCTGGGGCATGAAGCCCCAAGGACACCCCTTTTCGGGACCAGGGAGGAGCGGCATTTTGCCGCTGATCCCTGGTCCTGAAAAGCACCGGATTGGAGCCTCTGGGCTGCCGTTGTGGCCACCCTGGCCCCAATACGTGGTGCAAAGGGGCGGCTGCAGCTCTCCCCAAATGGGCGGTCTGTATCCGGCCTCAGTTAACCTTATATAATTTCTTTTTCTTTTCTTTTTTTAAATTTAAATTTTTTTAAAAAAATTATGTAATTTCAAGCTCTCACTCTTTGGTAGGAAGTTTTTATATATCAATTATGCCTCCAACTTTAAACCTGAAGTTTACTAAGCTAAGAAACCTTTAGAATGATCTTTTGGTTAAAAACCTTTTATTAGAATGATGAAAATTTTAATGGATTTGTCATGGACTATATAAGTATAATTACTTGTGCCAATTAGAGTAGACATGTTGGATTAATGAGAACGTAGAAAATTAACATTTATCTAGATTCCACTGATGTATTAATTTATTCTAGTCAGGAATAACAATTGGATTTAAGTCCTTATTTTTAAAAAACTATTTACTACTGTGAGAGCCAGCATGGTGTAGTGGTTAGAGCGTTGGACTTAGGACTATTGAGACCATGGTTTGAAGCCCCATTCGGCCATGGAAATCCATTGGTTGACCTTGAACAGGTCACAGTCTCTTGCCCTCAGAAGCAGGCAAAGACATTTAAGCAGATGACCTCTTTACTTAATGTGTTGTTTAAAATAAATTTCAAGTACTCTACATCTCTTAATTTCAAAATCCTATTTGTATAAATGTAAAGAAAGGCTAGCTATTTCTGATCCTTCCTGATAATCAGGAAGAAGGGGAGTATTTATTTTTCCTTCTCTACACCTTTTCAAAGTTTTCTACCAGGTGAAATCAGTAATTCCGTTACAATTGCTTCAGTGATTGTTAGGCTCTCTGTTATTTGCTGTTCCTTGCTTTTTCAGCAGACAAGTATTTTATTCTGCTTCCACCCCTATGATGCCAGCCATTTAGACTCAACATAACCTGTTAGTCAAGCTCATTTAATACTATATTGTGCCAGTCACTGAGCACAGGAGAGAGAAAAAACCATCAGAGGTCTTGTTCAGCACTATGTGCACAACCATATCACCTTGAATAGATTTGAATGTTCTAGGGATGTGGCTGGTGGACCATGCCCTCCAAGCAAAACAAAAAGAAAACAAAATCCACATTTCCCATTCTCAGTAAAAACAAACCTTTGTCAATCTAACCAGACTATCTTCTTTTGAAAAAATATAATGGGATGCTGACTATGATTATACTTTTTTCTAATGCGACTGGCTTCAGAACACAGGGATGCATTATAACTTACTGTTCTTGTGAGTTATTCTGAAAATATACACATCCTGAGCACTGTCACTACCACCCCTTGCCAGCAATTGGGGTTTACAGTAGATTTGCTAACTTTACTAAGCAATTTTACTAAGCCACAACAGAGCATCTCTATATCCCCACCCTCAATTCACCTTTTCTGTAGCACTTATTTCGGACTAAAAGTTTTTTGTGCAACATTAGTAATACTTGCTTCCAGTTAAGATGGTGGCACTAGAAAGAAGTAGGGCAAGCCTGGATAGAGCCAGCCAATCACAATTTGTGGAATCATGGGGTCCAGAGCAATTTCTGAGAAAGGATATAACTGAGGCTGAATCTAAACTGCAGAAATAATCCAATTTGATGCCACGTTAACTTTCATGGCTCCATCGTGTGGATTCCTAGGATTTGTAGTTTGTTGGGGCCCCAGAGCTCTCTGACAGAGAAAGCTGAATCTCTCACAAAACTACAAATTCCAGAATTCCATAGCATTGAGCTATACATAACTTAAAGCGATGTCAAATTGCATTATTTCTGTAGTGCAGATTCAACCTCAGAAGCTATAATATGTGGGGGGAAATATAATGAAAGGATATAACTTATGGCCAGTCAGAAATAGAGAGCAGTCCAGTTAGGAGATCTGGATCAGGGTTTGGGGAACTGAGTATATGGAGAGAGTTCAGGGAGAAATGTTACTTCTTTTGAAACTGAGGTGCGCTATGTGGAAACATCACAAGGCTAGATATCTGTTTTTATATGATATACAGTAAACCTTTACTGTTTTTATTTTCTACATCTCTGATGTTTTAATTTAATAAGAAGGAAGACTGGTCACACTTCACCGCACTGTGCCCACTGATCACAACAGCCTCTTGTCCAGTAAATATGTCATTTTAAAGCCCAAACACCAGATCCAGGGAGGGAGGTTGACCGTAAAAGGGCAAGTGGAATGATAGGAGCCCAAGAATTGAAACTCCAGGGGTTGTCCTGTATAGGTGTTCTATTGGAATGATAATCTATCTACTCATTATTATTATTGACTTTTTAATATACCCTGTCTTTTCCCCAGAAATGGACTTGCCAGTAAAAGTGTGTTGTGCTTGATACACATTCCCAATTTTCCAGCATCTTGGATTTACTCCATATGTTCAGGAATGCCCCTCTGGGATGTGATGAATACCTCTTTATTGCAAGAAGCTTTCACATTCCACAAATTCAACTTCAGTTAACTTTACCCCCTCAACAGATTAAAAATTGTTATGGGCCGAGGAAACACTCTGTCTTTCTTTCTGATTCATGCTCATGATAACCCGATGTGACAGGGCATTCCTCATCAGGATTTGAGTGCTCTGCAGTGCCCTCCCATCCTTGGACTCTGACCTCATCTGTCAACCTTTGGTGCATGCTTCGGGATGCTTTGGATGACCTTAGAGTTAAATGTAAAGGGGGGAGAAATGGTTTGTAGTATATTGGTGTATATGAGAATGTATGAAGGGAAGTCCTGACTGTGGTACACCACCTGAATTGTGAATTTAGTTTTATGATTTCTTGTTTGTTTTTTTAAATATTAGAATAATTAACTCTCCTTCTGTTCTTATCTTCACTATACTCTCTAGAGGTGAAAGAGGTAATCACAAGCCTCTACACCCAGCAGAGCTACAGCTCTCCTCCATCAGCATACAAACATCCTGCTTAGAAAAACATCTGAACTGACTCTGCCATATTTAATTAACAATTCTGCTCAGTGGCCTACATCCAAATGCTAAAATATTCTGTGCCAAAAGTGGCATTTGCTTTTTAAAATGGCCTTCTGTAAAAAAAAAAAAAAAAAAAAAAAAAGCAAGGAAATTAGCCTTCTGGAAGAGCTAATCTTCTTGTAAATAAGGATGTGTGTACTTTGCTTAAAGGGGATTTCATTTTGTTTTGTTTTTAAAGAGAAAATGTTACCCCTTTGCCTCTGCATTACCAAGTTTTGACAGGAAATAGACAGTGTTACTGGCAGTGGCATGTTGCCCCTCTATGGGTTTCAGAGGTATAGGCCTGCTGGACTTGCAGGAGCTGCCAGCCCCTGCTCTAAAGCAAACATCTGTCATAAATTCAACAAGCATCCCCTGTTCTACAAGTGAAAAGAAAACATTTGATTTGTGTCCTGCTTTTTTCCTAATGGGACCAAAAGTGTCAACAATGCTATAATAATTTAATAAAGCAACAATAATGCAAATTATACATTATTCTCTGCATTCAGTTTGGTCTGGAGGAAGCTCCTTCCCACCCTCAGATGTGATAGTTAATCTGTCTGAACATAACCAGTCCACTCAATCCTCTAAAAAGAAACTCTGAACTCCAGTATTTTGTTCCTGTTCTTTTTATTTTGCTTTGCTTATCTTTGTCGCTTCTTGTGTTGCCACCATTATGGAATTTATCACACAGCGAGATCCTGTGGGAAAATGGGATTTAAACGAGTGTTAAATTAGAGATAACCCAGAAATGTCCAAAGTTGATCACACGACGTAGCTGTTAATGTAAAATAACGCAAAGTTAAACCAGGGGAAAATGGCAGCTTTTTACTTTCAAAAAATGCCAAAAGTAAAAAGGTGGCATTTTTCTCCGCTTTAACTTCACTTTAACTTTGTGTCATTTCACTTTAGCAGCAATTTGGTGTGATAAACTTTCCAAATTTGCAGGTTCTGTTTAAATTTTAATTTAATTTAATTCTCGTTTAAATCCCGTTTTCCCACAGGATCTCGCTAGTGTAATAAACTCCTAAGACTATATTCCTAACAGTCAAAGTTGGCTTTGACAAATGTGAAAGTTCTAATACTTGGGACATCTGACTCCATTTAGAGCCTTGCTTGCTTTCACACCAGGTGGCTGCAAAACCTCAGCATATGCAGTTATAAATGGGTCTGTGCTATTGATCTATTGAGAACAGGAAATTGTGATTGTCTCTTAGTCATACAGACATCATTCAATGAGGACATACCATACTTTATTTAGGCTTTGAGTTGTTTTGGATTATGGAATAGTAACTGAGACAAACGTATATGGTTTGTAATTTTTTATAGTGACATTATACAGCTGCTCCTATGGTCGGGATGATTGCAGCTTGTGTCTTGCGGCTGATTCTAAATATGAATGTGTCTGGTGTAATGATGGAAATAGCTGTGTTTATAAAAACCAGTGTTTAAATTCTACTGAAATCTGCCCTCCTCCAGTCATTACTCAGGTAGGCAAAGTCCTTATTACTTCATGATATTTTCTCTGATACTTCCAAAGCAATTATGCAACTCTGGGGATCCTTAGCATGTTTTGTAAAGTTCCTTGTTATAAACAATGTCACTTGATTTTTAATGTTATTTTTTTTTTACCCAAACATGAGTTGGTTGTCTTGCTGGATGATTTACAGAAGAAGTGGATGGGCCACGTTGATTCCACAGTATCCTTTTGGGCTATTTGATATGAGACTTGGGGACACTGTTTTGAACTCTTCCTTGGTTGACTGTTCCCAGAAGATGGTGCTGAGAGATTGTTATTCAGGACTCAGTACTATCCCTTATGCTTTTCAACATGTATGAAGCTGCTGGAGGAGGTCATCCAAAGTTTGTGGGTCAGGTGTCAATAGTATGTTGATACCCAAAGTTATCTGTCCTTTACAACTGATGCCTAAGAGGTTGTGGAAGCACTGAACTGTTGTTTGGATGCAGTGAATTATTGGATGTGAGTAAATAAATTGAGGCTCAGTCTAAACAAGATGGAACATAAGTTGATCAGTGGGAAAGCTAACCTAAGGTTGAGGTTACAGCCTGTTCTCGAAGGGGTTGTACTCCCCGTAAAGATAAAATTCATTGTTTATGAATGTTTTTGAACCTCACATTGGCCTTACAAGGCCATGTAGCCACTGTAGCCAGATTTGACTTTGCCCACTGGTTGGTGCATCTGGTGCACCATTTCCTAGGGAAGGCAGATCTTGCCATAGTGATGTTCCTACCTTAATTTATGATCGAGAAGGACTTGTTCATTTACCTGCAGGCCTGGTAACTGCATTAAGTTAATTATCTCTCAGTTAGATTATTGTAATCTGCTGTGTTTGAAAAGTTTTTGGAAGCTACACCTAGTACAAAATGATGGTGTGTGCTTTAAGAAATGAATTGGCTTCCATTTTGCCTTTGAGGTCAAATCAAGCTGATAATGTTGCATTGTTGTGTCCTAAATTACTTGGGACCAGGTTATCTGAAAGACCATTTAATCCCATTTGAGTCTGCCCAAAACTGGAGATCCTTAATACAGTGGACCCTTGCCTTAAGCAGGGGATCCGTTCTAGACCCCTCACGTAAAGCGAATTCCACGTATGCTTGAGCCCCATTCACTTGAATGGGGCTCGTGTTTGGCAGATAGCTTTCATACATCTAGAGTCATGTTTTCGTAAAGTTTCTTCCAACTTCAAAGCACTTGGCATGTCTCCTTCCAGTATCGTGGCAGAAGCCTCATATTGTGTTGGAGATGTTCTGGTAATAGAGGAGGTCTTACCGGCATGAGATTTACTTCATTACCAGGACAATTTAGGAAAGAGAAGTGCAAGAGCCATTCCTGAACTACTGAATGGAAAAATTTTATGAAATGTTGGAAGTTGATACTATTCCATTGAGTTTTTTCCCCTCTTTGGCTGCATCCACACTGCAGAAACAATCCAGTTTGACACCACTTTAACTGCCACAGCTCAGTGCTATGGTATTCTTGCAATTATAAATTTGCTTTGGCACCAGAGCAAAGCTCTGATACCTAAACAAACTACAGTACAATTCTTAGAAGTCCATAGCACTGATCCATAGCAATTAAAGTGGTGTCAAACTGGATTGTTTCTGCAGTGTGAATGCAGCCTTCTTCTTCATAATGTTTGATTTAACACAGTGAGCTGGTTCAGATGTAACATTCTTTACTTAATAGGGCCTGGCTTGTTGAGCCAAGAATCTTCTCTATGAACCTGCCAAAATGGGAGATTATATCATCACTGTATAGTGCCAATCACATTCCATCCTGACAGTTAAATCTGCAAGTTAAAATGCATACATCAGTTTCTTTTAAACTGCAGAATGTACTGGGGGGTCAAGTCAAAAGCATTCTTCCTTGCATTCCTGAAGATAAAACAATTCTCAAGGAGCATATTTTCATCACTTTCAAGATTTTCATACAACTAGGTAATACTTAAATTGAAAACCACTACCTTTAATTGGTTTTAAAAAGCATTAGTCATGCAGTCTGTAGTTCAGACTACATTTAATACTCTTGGGAGTATAAAACAGAAGGAATATATGGTTCTCCACATGTTGTTGATCTGTAAATCTCATCAGCTCTAGCCACCATAGGTCCAAAATACACTGCAGAAATAATCCAGTTTGAGACCACTTTAACTGCCCTGCCTCAGTGCTAGGGAATTCTGGGAATTGTAGTGTACTGTGGTGCCTGAGTTATTTGACAGAGAAGGTAAATGGCTTGCATAACTACAGTTATCAGAATTCCCTTGCACTGAGTCAGGACAGTCTCAAACTTTCTGAGTGTGTTTTGGACCATTTCTGGCATGAGAGATAATGGGAATTGCAGGGTGACACATTTCCTGTACACAGTATAAAATAACTTAGGCTACTGTCATACTGCTGAATTAATGCAGTTTGACACCACTTTAACTGTCATGGCTCCATGCTATTCAATACTGGGTTTTGCCTTTGTTGTGACAGCAGAGCTCTCTGACCCCGAGAAGGCTAAATATCTCACAAAACTACAAATCCCAGAATTCCATAGTACTGAGCCATGATAGTTAAAACATCAAACTGCATTATTTTTACAGTGCACATGCAGCCATGGTTTCCAAGAAGTGCCTAAATGTTGCAAGATAGGCACATGTACAAGTGTACAAAAGTGTCGGCCCCAGAATAAAAAGAATGTGATCTTGAAAGTACATAAATTACTCTTTCCCCACATTTTTTTTACATAGTGGTGCTTTATGCCAAGAACCTTTTTGAATTCTGAAGAATTATTAAACTGAGCAGAGACAGACTAAGGTAGGAATTGTTTAGGAAGGTTAATCTATACCAACTGTGCTATTCACATTGCACTGGATCTTGTGTACAACTTTCAGAAGGGTCAAAATTTCAGGGTTCAAAATTTCAACTTTAAATCCTACATTTCCTTTCTACTTTTTCAGTCACCACTAAATATTCAACTGCTGGTAAAATGTTCACTATATCAGTCTGACTTGCTACTGAGATTTTTCAAATCTGTTTTCTAGATTGAACCAAAAAATGGACCACTAAGTGGTGGAATTTTATTAACCATAATGGGATCTAATTTGGGCATCAGAGCAACAGATGTTAAAGAGATAACAGTGGCAGATACTGAATGTATCTTTAAAGAAGAATTCTACTCTGTTTCTACCAAGTAAGTAATTTTCAAATGCTTTGAATACCAGAGAATGTGAGGGCAGGTGAGGATTATATATACTTAAGAATTGAAATGTAAAAGAAATAATAATAATAACAACAACAACAATAACATTTTTATTTATATCCCACCTCTCCCTACGAAAGAGAGAGAGAAAGTTCTTAACATAGTTATACATATATAACGTATATTTGGAGGGAAAAGAAAAAAAAACAAGCCGAGTACACACCAGAAAAAAGTGTGCCAAAATGCCTGGGTGTTGGACTAGATGATGCTTGACTGCTTCAAAAGTGATCTTACAGGAGGGGGGGGCACACTAACTCCTCTAGGCGGCCCAGACAGTGGTGATGAATGTTGGGAATTGCTATCCAAGAACTACTTTGGGGGGTGGGAGCTGCATAGTTTCCTTTCCTGATGTAAATCCAGTTACAGTGTGCCCGCACCAACTGTGGGCTTGCCATCCACAGTTTGGGCTTCTGCAGGAAGGAAGCCCTGGCTTTTTCATTGAGCATACACACACATGGGCAAGCAGGAGCACACACCCATTGAAAAGAACAGGACTTGAGGTCCCATGATTTTTGTTATCCGTTGGGGGGTCCGGAACAAATCCCAGCGGATAGCAAGGGAACACTATATTAGTCCCAGCTGATGTAGACATAAGGAAGAAATGAGAACTCCATAAGTCAACCCTTAGCAAGTTTTTATTAATTTTGTAGATTTATCTAGTTGCAACTAACAATTGGATTTGGGTCAAGCTTGTTAAGTTCACTTGAAGACTTTTAAACCCTGCCATCAAAATATATTAATTCTCTATAGTTAATATTAGAATAAATACATGGCAAATGAGGAAACAGAATGTCTAAGATTTGTTTTTTTGCTTTTCAAGAAATAAATTTTGATCTCAGGTTGTTGAAATGACAGAGCTCTTTTAATAGTTTATGTATTTAGAGTTGAAGGTTTGAGTTGAGTTTTAACTCCCCAGCAGGCTAGTGGGATTTTGGTCCAAAACACACTACAGAAATAAGTCAGTTTGACACTACTTTAACAGCCATTGTAGTTTTTGTAGCACCAGAGCTCACTGACAGAGAAGGCAAAAGTTATCACACGGGCCCTAAAACGGGTCCGTTGCTTTCCAAAACGGGGACGTGCAGGAACAGGATGGGGCTAAGAACAGAGTTTACCACACATGTGGAATGCTGCCGCTGCTGCCGGGCATTCCAATTGCGTCCTACATCCGCCAGAGGGCGCCATTCCGAGAACGCTTTGGAACAGTTCTCAGAAACATCTAACCATCAATCTACCATAATATACAAAAAATGGGCTGCATTAAAGACACACACTCAGTTTTGGGGTTTTGTTTTTGGGTTTGTTTTATTTTTAATGCAAACTTCTGTCATTTCCAACTAGGGTTGTCTGTGAGGTGGGAAGTGTGCCAGAAAAAAAAGAGGGTAAAATTAAAGTTGATATAAATGGAAAAGAAGGCACATCAACAGAAGAAGTGCAGTTTACATATCAGGTAAGTAAGTCTTTGTCAATACCTTACCTTACATGCAGCATCTTGTTTTCCATTTCCCACTGGGATGAACATAAGTGTTCACGTATCGTAAACAAGGTCTTAATCTTTGTTGCTGCAGTTGGGTGGAAAATTTGCTTAGATTTCCTATCCTAGGAACACAGAAGTTCCTCTTGAAACAGAATTTAGAAGTCTGTTCATTATAGTTTTAAAAATGTCATCCTATTTTAAGTAACTCAATAATAGCAACTGTACTAAAGCAGAAGAAAGAGATGGACAGTCTTATGTTCACACCCAAAGACCCTTAAGCATTAAGTCTAACATTGGGAATGCTCTGCAGGCATTCAGAGGGCACAGATGTTCTGGCTACAATTCCAACTTTTTTTCCCCACCAAAGCCAAAAATGTCCCATCTTACAGAAAGCAGATGGGTTAGCTATTAAGATATTGCTCCAATAAAGTTGACAGGTTCTCTCAAGCCTTCCAAAGCAACAGCAAATGGAGCACAGAGGGTCATTGCCTGCCAGAGAATCATGGAACTCGTAGTCTAGACAGTGATTCCAGAGCAGAGAAGAAGAAGCCTTCTGTTTCATTCCACAAATTAAGGCCCGGGACAGACTGCCCCAAAAGGGCAGGCCGGCAACGGCCTGTTTCCCTCTGGGAGGATGTTGCAGCAGCCAAACTGCCCTGCATCCCTCCGCCCCAAAAAGAACCTGGAAAAACAGGTTCTTTTGGGGGCATCCGGCACCACGTAACCAGTGCGCTTATTGCGCACTCATGACATACGCAACACACAGCAACATCTATATGCTGCACATCACTTACGTCGAGATGGCGGCACCCATATGGACAGAACACCGCCATTAGGCCACCGCCGTGCTAAGGTTAGGGAGTGTGTGGTTGGTGCACAGTCCCTAACCCTAGAATCGGCAACGGTACGCTGCTTCAGGACCGTCTGTCCTGGGCCTAAGAAAAAATTGTCTTGGAAGACCAATAGGAGCTAGTAGTGGATCACAGGTATTAAAAGGGTTGCATTAGGGAAGTGGTACTCCAGTTGGGCTCTGCAAGTATCAAATCTGCTTGAAATAATTCAACCAGGCTTATTTCAGTAATTAGTTACCTGCACTTGAATTCTCACCCATCTCTAATAAAGAAAATCAGCTTTAAGGCAAATTGTACTGTAGGAGATAGCTCATGTGATGAAATTATTGTAATACCAAGAGTGAATACATTAAAAGGTAAGATTTCCCTTTTGACAAGGTTGTCAAGTCATATCCGACTGTAGGGGGTGGTGCTCATCTCTGTTACTAAGCCAAAGAGCTAATGTTGTCAAAGACAACTCTGTGATCATTGGCCAGCATGACTGCACCGAATGCTGTTACCTTCCCTCTAAAGTGGTACCTATTTATCTACTTGCATGTTTAATGCTTTTGAACTGCTAGGTTGGCAGAAGCTGGGACTAGTGACAGGAGCTCACTTCATTATGTTGCCTTGAATTGCTGTCCTGCTGATCTTGCATTTGTCAGAGTCAGCTTTTTAACTGCTGAGCCACCATATGTGCTATGGGTATAATTATATGTATGTAATACATGTGTATTCACTATGTAGTGAATACAGAGCTGCTGAAAATCACAGTGTAGAGAGGTTACTTTGTAAGGCTACAACACCCAAAATCTTCAGGCCATGATGGCCACTGCCAAGGCTGTCTAGGGGATTCTGAGATTAGTAATCCAAAAAGTGATTTTGTGAAATTTATGTAGAATGTCTTATGAATGGCACTACAAACATTAATCTCAAAATGTGTTCAGTTAGATTGTTTACTCGAAACCAATGGCATAAAGAATTTGAGGCTTAGGTAGCTTGCTGTGCCTTCATATTATACATACAACTAGTTGCCATACCAAAGACTAGGTCTCAAATTGGTTTTGCCACAGACATGATGCTTAAAGTTGCAGGATCCTATAATGCATGTAAGACATAGCTTGAGTGAACTTCTGATGTGCAAGTGACTACACACTGTTCAAGTATAGTGAAAATCTTTTAAGAAAAATCAGGTGTCATTTTTGAAGTTTAATACAAAACTAGTGAAATGTACCACATTATAAGAAGTCAGAGTTAGGTTATTCTCTTGAGAAATTTGTTCTGCTTGTGAAATTTCAGTTTTCATGTTGAGTAATAGCTCGTAGGAAGTGAATGTGGTCAAGTCAAAAGAGGAAAGAAGAAAGATAAGTAAAGAAGGGTGGCCAGAATTAGAAAAGAAGTAGTCTGCTGACACTATGCTGTCATGCCCTAACAGCAGTTGGCAAAATTGCAGTGCATTGACCATTTATTGTGAAAGTCTAGCTTTCATTACTACTGCTACCACAGTATCATTTTTAATCTGCATGGTTACAAACCTAAAAATGGATGTAAATGACGATCAACATTTTAAAAAATTGTTTATTTAAAATGTTTGTATCCTGAACTTTCCAGTTTAAGATTGTATAGATAAGCCTATTGTATCTTTAGTATTTTGTGGGTTTTTCAGGCTATGTGGCCATGTTCTAGAAGATTGCTATTGTATCTTTGTTTATTCCTATTTTTGTCCTTGTGAAATATATTAAGACGAAATGAAAGGATTAGCAAAAGGCTATTAGCCTTTATTCCTGAAAGGCACCAGATTCCATCTGATTTTGGAAGCTAGGCAGAGTCAGCTCAGGTTAGTACTTGGATGGGAAACCATCAACAAATAGTGGATGCTGTAGGCTGTATTTCAGAGGAAGGAACTGGCAAAACCACCTCTGAATATTCCCTGCCTAAGAAAACCTGTGAAATTCATGGGGTTCCCATAGGCCAACAGGTAACTTGAAGGAGCGCATGCACACGCGTGCGCACACACACACTTTATGTCATAATAGAAATTTGAAAACATACTTAGGGCTAACATTTTACCATCACAAATCCTTGGTGGTGACAGGATCTCTAGACAGCAAATCTGAAATCATGAGATTCTTTCATACCAAGGGTAATGACTTCATACCCATGGCCCTCAAAGTTTTCAATGCAAAGATTGCAACTAAACTGCTATATGCAGAAGCTATTTAGATTGAAGCTGCCAATTCTGAACTTGATAGTTTCCAAGTAAAATTCTTATGGGCTCTTTTATGTGTTCCTAGACGTGTACCCATGTCAGTTCTTTTATTAGAAATGGGACAATGTCCTCTTTCTATTAAATAATAATAATAATAATAATAATAATAATAATAATAATAATAATAATAATAATAATCAACTGTTTATTTATATACCGCTTTTACTCAAGATCAAAGTGGTTCACATCAGGTAAAACTATGACAAACGTCATAATACAGTATAAAAACAGTTAAAACATTCAATTACAATCATAAATATTCAATAAAATTATCTAAAATAAGAAATTAAGTGGTCAAAATTATAGGCTATCAAGTATCTTAATCTAATTGGGGAATATTTCTCTAAAAAGAGTCGGGAGGATATGCTTGCTATTTGCATTCAAACTTTGAGTCAGAGTATTCATCTTTAAGTCAGGTTGGTGGATCTCCTTGCTTCGGACAGTTATACCAGCAGATGGACTTATAAATCAAGCTTCTGTTGGTCTTTCTGAATCAGGCCATGAGAAGGCATTAAAATAGCTGAGGCAGAGACTCTGGGACATTGCTTTTTACAGCCTCATGATGAGTACTATTACATCTTGCTCTCCTGGTGCTCTAATACCTCATTATGCAGGAACTTTCTGTCAGCCTTCATACCTTAAAAATCTAACTGTTCCAAGGTATCGCATCTTGATCACTAAGGTGAGATGCAGTGTTTTCCCTTCAAACTTAGTTTTTGGTAGGTATGCTAATAGCTATGCTTCCCACCTCAATTTGATTTTGCTCTTGAAAATCTATCACACATGTTTGTAATGTGCCTTTTATAACCAGTGCCACAACCAGCTGATTGCCCTGTTACTGAGTAGTAAGCCGGGCTATTCTGAAATGTTTTATATCAAAATGCTGTTGCAAGACAAATGCATGAATATTACCTATGTTGCAATTTTTTTGTCTTTAGCTATTATAATTAGAGATAGCCAATTATCAAACAGGGGCCAGACTAATGGCAGCATACCCTAGATCTATAGTTATATGATGAAAAATAATCTCCAGTATTATAACCCAATCTGATAATTTAATTTTATGTAAACTTCCTGTATCTTTTATGTAATCTTTCTATTTTATATGGTTTTAAGTTATATATTGTATATGTTAATAGCATGTCTCTCTGGGTCTACTGACTGTAAATAAAGATTGACTTGAATATAATATCATCAGTATCTGTGTTACTGTGCCCATGAAAGTAGCTTCTGTGCTCTCAAGCAAGGGGTGCATATTTGTCACTCTTCTGCAGCCTCCAAATGCCTCCAAATACCTTTCCATGGGTTTTGGAAACTCTTCTAAGCAAGTTTTCTAGGTGGCAAATATTCTGCTCTACAAAAGGCTGTAGGAAGCAAAGAGTGAAAATCTGAATTTATGCCAGATACTTAAAACTCTTGCTGATTTATTCATTGGGTAAAAAGATTTCTCTCTCTCGCTCTCGCTCTCCTTCCTTCTGTTTTTGCAGCAGGCTTATGCATACCAAATATGCAGTAATGCCAATTACTACTGAATTTGTCTCTGCAGTATAAGTACATGTTTAAGGTATATGGATAATAACATACTTTCATTTTCTTTACCTTTCTGGTTATGTGAAGAAACAGTGACTGCTGCTGACCTCAAAGGACAAAAAAACCAATAGGACCACATTAAGAGTGCGGTATTCTTACATCTCTGGGAGCAGGGCATGATCTTTTACAGCTTCTGGCAGAACACTTGAACTTGAAGCCAGGCAATATAGTCTGCTTACACTGTCTTAACAGCCTTTGTCTTTCTCAGCAATCGCCTATAGGCATTGTTTGTGGATAATTTATCTACCAGAAGGCTCCTTCTTTTTATTTTAGAGAACAGATATGGCTTTAAATCTCTTCTTTGTTATATAGCTGATCCTGCAGATGAAGTTAAATGTTACTGTAAAACATTGTCTTTAAAACCACAACAAACATTGATAGAGTGCTCCAGGGCCACTTCAGAAACAATAAGATGAGCAAGCAGTTTCATAAAAAAATCTTTGAAGTGGAGGAAAGAGCAGTGAAAATTTTGCTGTTCCTAAAATAATAGAGGAACAGTATTATTCCATTATATCAATACCCCTCAAAGCAGCTTCTTATCATTTTAAAGGATCCTTTGGGCCAGGTCTTGTTTCTTCCCATTTCATATTTTTATGGTCAAATTGCTTGTGTAAACTGTTTATTTTTAGTGTTATCACCACTCTGTCCATGCCAATCCATTGACGTTGTTGTTAAGTCTATTTTTTAAAACCCAGCTACAATTATTGTTTTATGTTGTCTAATTTTATTAATGGACCTTTGGATTTATTTATTTATTATTTTATTTTGATATGATATTAAATGTAAGCTGCTTTGAAGGCTATTAAATGGCAGAAAAGCAGCATATAAATGTCATAGTAATTCAGTCCAATTACTAGTTGCAACTAGAGGGGATCAGTTGAATCAGCTGCTGAATGGTAAATCAACATGCATGTAAATCCCATTGATTCATTGTGTCTGCTCTAATTGGGACTAGCAAAGATTTGTTTTCAGGGTTTAGCCATTCCACACATGTGGAATACTGATAGTTTTACTGATATTTGCAAAGCAGATAATTTATTCCCCCAGGCAGGCCTGCTTTATCTTCTTTTACATTTCTTACTTTTAATTTCTCACATTGTGTGAAAAGATATAAGCTGACATCCTAGATGGCACTCTGTATACTCTTGTGCTCTCTTTTCACAGACCAAGTCTCATGAGGCCACTGGTGTTAAATGCCATGAAGGGGAAGTTAACCAGGCAGCATATTCTCCAACATTTCACAGATGAAAATCAGGGCAAATTATTTCCAAGCAGCATCAGAGAGTGGTCAAAGTGGCAAAAGCTGTTAAAGACAATTAACACAGTTTTTTTAAAAATTAAACAAAAGTCTTGTTAATGATATACAAGCCAGGGTAGGTTGCAGCAGTTTGTTTTTACTTGAGTTTACAGGGAAGGGCATGATTCTGCCCCCTCCTGTTTTCCAACTGCTAAGTTAATAGAGTGAAAATTACTTACTTTGCAGCAGTTGAAATAAGCACAGGATGAAGGGGGAAAGTGAGAGGAGAGAGAAACTGATATTTTAAATACATCTGAAAAAGGATGACAACAGAGGATTAATTGGGATTGTTGGAGAGCATGAAGCAGCAGAAACTGTCTCTTTTTCCTGCTGCAATTTACTGAAAGGAGGCAGAATGTCAACCTTATTCTTTTGCCTCTTTTGCTCTCTCTAGCTAACTGCAACTACCTAGGGAGAAATGGTTTCGGATGGGAGACAAGTGACTGAAAAAAAGCCTCTTGTGCCCATTCAAAATGTATGTGTGTGTCACTAACAGGATTTTGGATAATGTTATTTATTTAACTAAATAAAGTTCATATTAATTTATTAGAATAAATGCTTACGCCTTCACTTTCCCAAAATAAGGATAAAGCTACAGACATACATGCTATCTTATATTCAAATATTCATAGTTAAAATAGTCACTATTAAATAGATAGTGTATAAATGTGCTTTTAGGATAAATTTTGGTTGGTATGATTTCTAATCCGCTTTGATAGACATTCAGTATTGGCCTATCTCAGGGTGGAAATCACACTGTCCTCCAGATATTGTTGAACTGCAACTCACAGCATACCAGATTAGCAGCAGCCAATAGTGAAGAATGCTCATATTTGCAGTTCAACACCTTAGGGAAGACTGCACAATTCCTATCTCTGGCCTACTTGAACAAATCACTCAGGACAAATCAAGTTGATAGCTATTGTTCTACAAACCAGATTAGCTACAATGATATGATACTGGCTATACAAAGCTAGATATGGTGGTTTCATCATCAAATCAGCATTCTCTAACAAAATAGTAAGAGATTTAAAACCTTCCAGGCAACCCGTTGTGAACAATTTCATTCTAAAAAGAGCCTTTCATTAAATTTATAGCACTAAAAAGGTTTATGGTTTGCTTTATTGGCCCATTAAAGAAAACATTAGGTGTGCTGAGGCAGCTTTGTTGAGCACCAGATGATTATATTAAACAAAAAGGAAAAGTTACACAGCTTTTTTATGTTCCCAAAAAATGTTTCTTCAAAATTAAAAATCATGTGCATAATTTTTATAACCAGTTTTGATATATGGTTCAGTATGCATGCTGAATGTTGGCCAAAAAAAGTGATGGGAGGGTGAGTAACAAAACAAAGGTTAAATGTAGTCCCAGTAATTTCAGTAACAGAGCTGAGTGCATGTTAAATCTCCTTTGTTTGAACAAAGTGCTTACATTTTGCTGTAAGGTAATATATGATTAGAGTCAGTATTTATTTGCAAGTGACTACAGGTATTCTCCCTGACTGCACAAGTCTGTGTATATGGTTGATATACCATGTAAAGTCCACTATGCATTGAGTGTGCAATTTCCTACAATGTCACAGATAGTTCATCCTGTTAGGCAGCCTCAGGTGTCATAGCCAAGTTTCTTTAGGTTCTCTGTCTTACTGCTACAGTCGGCCCTTCTTATACACGGATTTTTTATACACGGATTCAAGCATACACGGTTTGAAAATGTTCCAAAAAAGTATAAATTTACCTTGATTTTCCATTTTTTATAAGGGACACCATTTTGTTATGTCATTATATCTAATGGGACTTGAGCATACATGGATTTTGTTATACACGGGGGATCTTGGAACCAAACCACAGCGTATAACAAGGGTCCACTGTACATGCTGCCCAGTGATTTACAACAAGAGCAAATGCTACTTGTGTGCAACAGGAGTAGCTAAACAAATTGTGATATGAAAACCCAGTAGCAGTCCACTCCCTGGCTTGTCTCTCTCCGAAAAAGCTAGAGAAATAATCCTAGAACAAAGCTTGGCAGGGTGCTCCATCTGAAAAGGGAAAAGGTGGTAGACTACCCCAGTTGGGTTAATTGCATGAGCAATACACTAAAGGCCAAAGAGCTGTGGTAGGAATGATTAGCCAGTGTAGACATGCATGGAGAGCCAGCATGATGTAGTTGTTCGAGTGTTGGACTATAATTCTGGAGAGAAGGCTTTGGCGGGATACAGACCGCCGCTTTGCGGCGCTCCCCCGCCGCCGCCATTTGCTCCGTGCGGGAGCCGCAGCAGCCAAACCGCGCGACTCCTGCGCGGAGCAAAAAAGAAGCTCCATTTCGGAGCTTCTTTCTGTGGCGCATCTATGATGTCGCGAGGCGCCGCAGGCGCATTCGCAACGTCATAAGCGCCGCGACACGTCTGGACGCTATGCGTCCAGTACGTAAAGATGGTGGCGCCCATGTGGAAGGGGCGCCGCTATCTTGTACGTACTGTATACGTACTAGGGTTAGGGGGGTGCGAAAGCACCGCCCCTTCCTAACCCTAGTACGTATACAGTACGTACTATATGGTGGTGTGTATCCCGCCTTTGAATCCTTGCTTGGCCATGGAAACCCACTGAGTGACCTTAGCCTTAGACGGAGGCAACGGCAAGCCCCCTCTGAAGAAATCTTGCCAAGAAAACCTCATGATAGGTTCTCCTTAGGGTTACCATAATTGAAAGTACAAAACAAAAACAACTACATTTGCAGAGTGATTTACCCTCAGCAACCTGGAATTCTGGTTATCCATGATAGCCAAATTCACCTATTGTTTCCATTCAACACTTAATTGAGAAGAGAACAACAATGGTCCAGTTTTTGGTCTGCAGTTTGTGTAATCATCACTGTTAGCTATCCTGGCTAGGGCTGATAAGGGTTGTGGGTAACAGTTACCTGGAAGACCACAGTTGCCCTTGCCTGATTTCTATGAATTGAAAAGCTCTAACGTGAAGTTAACTAGATGTATGTGTCAGATCTCATTCCTTTGGATTAGAACTATAATGTCTTTGTTTAGGGGTGGTTCTCAGAAGCCACAGAGAAAGTCTTTTTTTTTTTTTTTTTTTTTGGGTGACCTCACCAAATATAGCTCTGATATTGGCATAACACAGAAAAGAGCACCTCCACAGAACTAAATGCATGGAGACACCACATAGAGCAGGGGTAGGCAACCTGCGGCCCGTGGGCCAGATGCGGCCCGGCGAGGCCTTGGGACCGGCCCCAGCCCAGTCCTGCCGCCGATTGCCGCCGGGGCCTTTGGCCTCTTGCACACAGGGGCAAGGGGGGCAATTGTCTATAGACGCCTCAGAAACATGCATTTATATTAACATTTTTTTTAAATCAGAAATTTTTTTTTGCATGTCCTCCACTTTTTTTTAAAAAAGTATCCACCATTTGAAAATGTTGTCCTACATTTGTCCCGGTTTATTTATTTATTTACTTTTTTTTTAAAAAAATATTTAATTATTTATTTTTTGGCTTTGGCCCCCCAGTTGTCTGAGGGACAGCAACCCGGCCCCCAGCTCAAAACAGTTGCCTACCCCTGACATAGAGCACATCCCACTGAGATGTAACTGAGGCATGTGCCTTCATGGATAACGCTCCTGAGGGGTCACATCTTAATGTAGGAGTGGGCAAACATGTGGTGCCAAGTTATTTCACAAGAAAGGATAGAGTATTATAGCAAATTACTGTGTCTGTATGCACATAATCATAGTGTTATAACTAGATCCACATGTATTACCTGTTTCTTAGAAAAGCAGTAGGTCCATATGTATGGTATTAGCCAAAAATCTTCCTGAACAACTCCCAAAGATATATAGCATAACTATCCCATGTATCTCGGGCTTACAATTTAAATTTAAAATATGACACAAGCAAGGATAGAAAGGGAAGAGATGAAAATAACCCAGTTTAGTTCTTACAGTGACCATCTGGCTAGAAACAATTCAGAAGGCACCATGTTAGAATGTCTGTCACAAGATAACAGGTTTGAAAGGGCTAAAGCTGGCTGTCCTGCCTCTACTCTATTCTACTCTTCTGTGGCCTGCAAGAATGTGGTAGCACCAATCATGTCATGAATATTCTTGAACTATGCTTTAGAAACCAAGCCTGGGCCAACGAAGCCTATTTTATGTGTTGTAAAATCAGGCCCAGGCCATTAAGTTTTGTCAGGAATCCATCTAAAACCATCTATTACAAGACTTTATTCTTGTAGCTCCTAAGCTGATATACTCTACAGGAGGGTATGCCTGGATAGAAGATGAATTGGTGTTATTACTGCTTAAGAAGTTTACTGTGGTACCGAAAGAAAAAGATTCATGATACCTTTTGGCAAGTAATCTGGGCAATAAAACATAACAAGGTGTGCACTATATTCAAAACAAAAGCTAATGAATTATTAGTAGCAGGGCAGAAAATAGAAAGACTTTCCCATCTATGTCTATAATTCTTTCAATTGGTGCCTTGTACTCTCTCTCTCTCTCTCTCTCTCTCTCTCTCTATATATATATATATATATATATATATATATATATATATATTGAGTCTAAGAATATAAAATAGGCATGCACACACACACACTAGCCTTCAAAATATTTTCTGGGCTTACTGCAGAAAGGAGTCATGAACATTGACAACACACATGTGAGCATGCAGTTCTAGTTTGTATTGTTTCGCTGTAGTATCTGAGACAATGAGTCAGTCTCTGTCTTTTCCTGAAGTTTGTGGGTACTAAGTGTTTGTTTATATTTTTTGTGTTTTTTTGTCATATGCTATAAAAGGGGATGCGGTGTTTGGCTTTCAGGATTATGATTTCCACTCAGATATGGAGTAAAATAAATTAATAAATGCCATTATCCATGTACAAGAAAATATTTTTTTCACTTGAGTGTGTGTGTGTACACACGTATGCAGCCATATCACCAACAGGAAATTGGCTGATTTGGAAGTATCACAAGAGTTTCATCTGCACAACAGAAATAATCCAGTCTGACAGCACTTTAACTGTCATGGCTCAATACTATGGAATTGTAGGGACTGTAGTTTGTTGTGGCACCAGAGCAGCCAAGAGCTCTGGTGCCACAACAAACTACAGTTCCCAGAATTCCATAGCACTGAGCCATGGCAGTTAAAGTGGTGTCAAACCAGATTATTTCTGCCATGAGGATGCAGCCAAGGTGAGCAAGTTGAACCAAAGTCACAATGGTCCTTGGAGTGCAATGGGCATCCATAATAGCTTGGTACAATGTTGCCTTATATTCAAATGGCAACCCTAGTTGTTGTTGTTGATTTTACATTTTCTCATAACATTCAAGAACTTGCTTTGTTGTTCTTGGGACTGATACAGTTATCACTCAGTAAAGAATAGGGGGAAACACTGAAACTAAGAAAACTGTAAGCTCAAAAGGAAACCTTCAGAAAATGAACAGACAGCTAATCCGCAGTGTTGCTGCTAGGGCCTTGAAATCAATAGCAGCTTATAGCTCTGTAATCTTCAAATATGAGTCTGTTTGTAATCCCTTTCATTTCTTCTTCACTGATCTATTTTTCCCCCCAGATAAGCATTATTACCATGCTTAGAATGTGCCTTTTTAGAGCAATAACTGAGTTTAACCAGTTTGTGATTTACTGGTTACAGGACCCTGAACCTACAGGAATATATCCCCAAAAAGGTCCCCAAGCTGGAGGAACTGTCCTGACCGTCAGTGGCACAAACTTGGACACTGGCTCTATTCAAGATGTTAAAGTTTACCTTGACCATGAACCCTGTAAAGTGTAAGTGGACAACAAACATTATCTGCCACTGTACCTTAGCTATAATTAATGTATATGTTACAGATTTCTGTTCCTTTAGTTACATTTGAACTATCCTGGCATCATCTGAAGCGATTCTCCTTATTTGCTAATTCTCCTTAACCATTCTGGTAACTAATGGAAACTACCAATCTCTGTTTCTGTCCCTTGTGATTCTCATGTCACACATATCTATCTATGGCAAATGAGTTTAATAGCAATTGGTTACTTAGATACATAAAAATAATCATCAAAGGCGTTGGCCTAAATACAGTCATTAGTTCCAACTAGAGTAGACCATTAAATCAATGGAAGCAATGGAAGCTTCTGTGTATATCAGTGGCTCTATTCTAAATGGCTATATTCTGTTTGAGACAAACAATTGTATCTTGCTCATTTCTTTTTAACATTTTTCCATTCCTACGCAACATGTTTCAGTGGAGATAGTTTGGGGACATTTAGCTAAGTACCATTGCTCAACTTCCATTTGCTGTGTAGAAGCATAACTGTCAAAAGTGATCCCATCCTAGCTGAAATGTCTTGATCGACTTCTCACATGCTTTGCAATAAATGTAATGCCATCATGTTGTGAGTCTCTATGGAGATTATCACACGCGGTCTGGAACGTCACCCAAACATCATCAAAATGGGGTGGAAGTGTCACAGTGTGATCATGCCTGGCACTTCTAAATTGAAATGGAAGCATTATCAAAGGGAGCCCTGGTTGCGCAGTGGTTAAATGCCTGTACTGCAGCCATTCACTCAAAACCACAAGGTTGCGAGTTCAAGACCAGCAAAAGGGCCCAAGCTCGACTCAGGCTTGCATCCTTCCAAGGTTGCTAAAATGAGTACCCAGACTGTTGGGGGCAAATTAGCTTACTTGCTAATTAGCTTACTTGCTGTTCACCGCTATGATCTTTGGAATAGCGGTATATAAATAAAACAAATTAAATTAATTATAATTATCATCATGGAATCATCAACGGAGAAGCCCTGTTCTTATTATTAACGGATTAATCTGTTAATAAGAAAAAGGCTGCTTCCCTGACGATTCTATGATGTATCCATGATGATAACACTTCCATTTCAGTTTAGAAGCGCCAGGCATGATTGTCACATCATGATGCTTCTGCCCCATTTTGATGACGTTTGGGTGATGATGGCACCACATGTGATAAGGTTAGGCAGGACACATTCCATGTCAATGTATCAATGCAGATATCTTTTATTAAATATTCAAAATAAGACAGAAATGGCAAAATAACAACAATTATATCTGACTAATAATTTTTTCAGAGATTCTAACTCTGTTATCATCAATAGCATTAAAATATCCATCTTTCCCAAGCAAAACAATCCCAGCTCACCATTCCAGCCTAATCCAGTTCATAGTTCCAACTATAGTTAGACCCATGAAAACAATAAAAAATATGTTAGTCTTGATTTACCAAGATTTTTTTTTACCAAAACTTGATTTACCAAGTCTTGATTTAGAGTCCATTGGGTGTACTTCACTTCAGACTAACAATTGGATTTAGGCCTCTGGTGTTATGGAGTGAATCTTAAACATGATGGTCCCTAACTAATGAGGTAAATCACAATAGCCAAGAAATATTGATTTTTATTCTGCCAGACTCTATCGGTTCAGTGGGGGCGGAATTTCATCATGGGATGATTGGCTTTGAGCATTATGGCTCAAGGGGTATTTTCAGCAGACAAGGGGAGAATCTGTTACAGATGGGTCTTACTCACTTTAGAAAGACTTTTTTTGGCTGAATCCCCATGGATGATATAATGTGCTTTGGCTTTAGTCTGCTCAGACAGCCTCCACTGTAAATGTTACAAGAGAAAAAATGAAAATGATAATAGAAGCAGCATAGAGTGATATCTGCAAATGTCAAATCTGTTATGTTATACTGATGTCTTAAACAGGGCTTTACTGTAGGATGCTTCTTATGTTTGCTTTGACTATTGAAAGTATAACCAGTTAAGATGGAACAAGAAAGAAAGCAATACTATATATGCAATGTATTCCACTTATTTTGAACTAATAGATGGACCACCAAATCATTTTAAAATAGGAAAGCTTTCATTAAACTTTGTGTTAGGCACCTAAATTGAGGGTAGTCCTCAGTCAAAGGTATAGGAATATAAACAGAGCAGAACTGAATTGGAACACGCTCACTTGTCCTGTGGCCAGAGATTTTCCAGTGTTGCTGACTGTTTCTGATAACAGAATCCACAGCCCACTTGTTATAAGATCTGGAAGGCAAGCAGGTTTAAAAGTTAGAACCTCCATGGTACTCCAATAATGACTACCTGAAAGTGAATAAAGACAGTGTTGCACTGCCTACCTGTCAGTACTTAGACAGTGCCTAAAATGGTGATATATCTGGGTCATAAACTGAAAAGCATACATCCATGGCCATTCCTTCCATTTAAATGCTTGTTCTCCCTCTCCTTTTTATGCTTGGCTTGTGTCTTCAGCCAGTACTGAATGCTGGTAAATGTGTCAAAGGTCCAAATTATCCTAATTCCCTCTTTCTTTTCTGTAGCCCTGATAAGCCAATAAATGTAATCCCATTTAACTTTATCTTAATGTTTATCTAGCCATCAGGTCAAGTGATGTTGATATGTCTTGAACCAAGCAGAAAAAGGAAGCTACACATCTTTTACACAATAATATAGTTTTGTTGCTTATATTTATAACATCATTTTTGCTTTCTCCCCTTTTATTTATTTATTTTTTTACTTAGCATCAAATTTGGGCAAGAAATAGTTTGTGTTACTGGTCCGAATAACAAAGAAGGACCTGTTTCTGTAATAGTATGGCATGGAGGTACACAGAAAACCATAACAAATGAAAGGTTTACTTACACTGAAAACCCTACAGTTACAAAGATCACCCCTGAAGCCAGCATTCGCAGGTAATAAAATGTTTCTGTTACAAAGATGTGTTCAGCTTTAATAAATTCAAATAGTAGCATAGTAGCTATTAGATGACTACTACTATGAGCTTGAGCAATCACAATAAATGAAACATAATTGTATCTTACTTCTAAAATGGAAGTCATTACCTTCAAGTAAAGCAGAGTTTTATTCATCCACTTAAGAATAAAGTGTCAAATATATAAGATGTTAATATGACTAATTTCTTTTATATATGAAAGAATGAAGTAACTAATCTACAAACTGGATTTGATTTTATCAAAAATAAACTTTTCACTCTTCACATAAGAAGCTGCATTAAACTGAACCAGACCATTGGTCCATTTATTGACACAATATTTCTAGTCAGATACTTCTAGACATAATAGCTCTTGGTGAAGAATGGTATAGGTACAGTAGTTGAAGTGGCCATTTGCTAAACATGTGGGCATCTAGATGGCCATATGTTCAGCATCCCTGGTCTGAACTGTTTGGTAGTGGTTCCTCGGGATTTCAGATAGGAGTCTTCCCATTCCTACCTGGAAATGCCAGAGACTAGATTTTGTGAAATGTGTGCTATACTAGACATCTATGGCTTTGCATGAAATTTTTGCATTGCCCTCAGAATTTGATTTTATAAGATTAGAAACATTCAGTTGTCTTGAACATATTTTTAAAAACGCAAGCCATCAGTGAATGATCATATGAATTGCAAGATTCATCTGAGTGGCAGAAGGTATTGGCTTGTTATTTCTACCACTATGTCGGTTCATCCCAATATTAAAGATTTCTGACCTCTTCCTAAATTGTGTGTGCTGTCTTATCAAAGTCACGGCCTTAACAGCAAATTTGGGGACAACTTGTATATGTTTGTTGGAACTGCTGGTAATGTTCCTTGTGCATAAGAAAGTCTGTTCTACAGACTTAGTAAAATACTTAACAAGCTCATAGTAATACTTGTGGGGAAAGAAAAAGCAAGTGGTCTATACAACAGTCTGCCTGAAATCTCACCGATTCTTAAATATTAAAGCAGTTACATGCACCAAGCTGTTTTTCATCTGTAAATGTACAACTTTTTAATGAAGTTGTATAACTTCACCACAACTGAGTAAATTAAGCAGTTCAACCTATGTGCCATAGCACAGTGGGTTTAACTGTTGTCAGGAGGAGCACGCAGGATGAGGTGGAGTGTCTGTGGTCCATAATTAGTTGAACTCCATTAATTTGTAGCAACATGGCTTATTGATGTATGTATGTGTATGTGTGTGTGTGTGTGTGTGTGTGTGTGTGTATATATATATATATATATATATATCTTTATTTTTAAGAAAAAATTACACTAAGAAAAGTGGAACAAAAAACAAGCCATGCAGCATGCTGATTTATTGATTCATTGAAGAAATCTATCTACCACTTTTTTTAAGAGCTGCCTACCCCAATGTATATTGACATTAGAAGCTAACAAAAAAAAATGTTATGGCAGTCTACACAAAGTGAAAGGACTCTCTAATGGTCTGTCTCTTTGGTGTGTGCACTGCATAATTATCTGTCACAAGAAAGAAGAGCAAACACTTTTGTCATGCAGGCTAATCATAGCTCATATATCACAATTCTGAGGACTTCCACATTAGTCTACTTCCATTTGGTCTGAAGGGATTTTCAAAAGAGCATAAATGGCCGAATATACTTTAATAAGCAAGGGAATGTTGCTAAAAACGGGGGGGGGGGGGGCAGGTATCAGAACTGGAGGAAAATGATATTTTTAAACATCCTTTTTTGCAGCAGAGGAGGCTAAAATTTAGTAATATTGTTTGTGTCTTTAATGTGCATTTAATATTCTCTTCGGGGTGAAACAGATGGGCAATATAAAGTGGTTTTCAGCCACTTTGAAGGTGGGGCGTTTAGATGACGCATGCCTTTAAAGTGGCTGGAAACTTGATTGAAACCACGCTCTGAGACTGAAAACTGGAGCAAAAAAGAGCCAGGATAGTCTGACTCAAGGTGGAAAATATGCATCTTCGTGTGCCAACATAAGTCTGGAACTGCAGCAAAGCAAGGAAATGAAAGTGCAACCACTCCAATGGATGTAATCACAATATACATAAACCATATAGTCCAACAGGTGTGAAGGGGGGGTGAAGGGGGCATTTATGGGGGGCCTCCATAATTGTGCTTTGCCAATGTATCATTTGTACACCAATGCACCAGCGAGCATCACACATGTGAATGTGTGGCCAATCAAAGGGATAGCCATCCAATAGGATGGCATCTGGACGGATATGGGAAGTACTTGGAGGTCACAGGTGGTGTGTTTGTGCGATGGTACACATATATGGTGGGGAAGCAACAAAAAAAATTTCACATTGGTGTGGCATGATGCCATGCCGTGAAGTCTGGCCCTGTGTATTCAGCCCACATTGGGAGTGGGCCATTCAGGCAGTGTGCTTTTGACCTGCTTTTGGGAAGAGCAGGATTGAGCCACTTTTTCCTGCCTGTCTCTTCCAGCTCTCTGTCTTCTAACAAAAGGATGTGATACAGAACTGTAATGTAAAGATTGAACATAAACAGAAGTAGACATCACGGTGCTGTTTGCTTGTTTGTATTTCAGTGGTGGACGTAATATTACTGTAGTTGGAGCTGGTTTTGATATAATTCAGAATTTCTTTGTGGAAGTTGTATTTAAGACATCTTCTAAAAGAAGGAAGAGAGAGATAGAAGAGCTGCAAAAGGTAAACATTTGTATTTCTTTCCAAAGAAATGTAATTTACGCAATGCCTAAACAAGTGCTAATCCAAAGACCCCTGAAATAAAATGGGTTAAATAGCCAGAACTTCAGAAAATATTTTGCAATGCTTATGCTTCTATAAAAAATGTCTAAATTTATGAAATGTTATCACAAAATATTATCATGCATGTTTAAATGTTGGAAATCCCAGACACCCAGAAATGTGTGCAATTACCTCAGTTTCCAGTCATATCCAAAGTCCTTTTGCAAAGACTTTTAATAACATTTGGCATTTAGTAGGGTCCCTGAAGAAGGACCCTCCAAGACAAGGACAGAAAAGACAAAGGAGTAAGCTGGGGGGGGGGGGCGTCAGTCTCCCCAGCCCCTGAAGGAGTGCTAGACCCTCCAGGACAACAAGGACAATAGAGACAAGAGGGAAAGGTTAGGGAAGCTAACAAACAACAGTGGAGGCATGATATAGGGAGGAGAACAGCTACTGGGCAGCGGCAGTAGTGGTGGGTGTCTCTAAAGTGAGAGAGTAGCGGTGATACCATAGCTATCACTTTAGCATTGCGCACAGAGAAGGGGAGTAGCCCTCTTTGTGTATCCCCCTTACCTAGAAGACCCCGTGATGAGACACCAAGTGAGACACAGACAGGATCAGAGCACTAATAGGAAGAAATAAAGATGGTGAGACAAGTAATAGGCATGCTCAGAAAGACAAATGCAATCCGAAGCAGCACATAAAATAGGGACATGGAATGTGTGAAATACAGTGTGCCCGCGCTATACACAGCCATGCTGGAAGACGGGCAAGCATGCCCTGGAAAGGATAATAATGCACGCGCCGCTGCATGCACAAGCCCCATTCATTTAAATGGGGCTTAACCATGCGCAAAATTCCCCTTATGCCTGGGAGGGGGGGGTCCGGAATGGATCCTCCACATAAGGGAAGGGTGAACTGTATGAGCCAAGGGAAGCTAGACATGATAAAAAATGGAAATGGAATGCATGAACATAGGAGTACTGGGGGTGACTGAGTTAAAATGGACAGGAATGGGCCACTTTGATTCAGAGAACTATGAAGTACAGTATTCTACTCGGGGCATGAAAAGACAAGAAGAAATGGGGTGGCTTTCATACTAAGAAGAGATGTGGCAAAAAATATCAAAAGATACAATACAAAATCAGACTGAATCATCATGCAATGAGCCAAGCAGACACTAATCCTCTTTTGCAGACCCTCCTACCCTGAGGCCTGACCTTAGCAACAAAACAATACACATGCAAATCACTCCTGCCTTTCCAGGTCACACAATATATATACCCAAGTCCTTTCTAGGCAAGCATTCTCTGAAGATGCCAGCCATAGATGCTGGCGAAACGTCAGGAAAAAACTCTTCTAGAACATGGCTACATAGCCCCACAAAACCCCACAAAAAACTATGTTATACTTAAGATAGCAGAATTTTGTTACATTATATGTAAAACATGCTCGCAGATGATTGGTAACAACTGATGTTAGTTGGCAGAGACCAGTTCCGATTTCCTTGTTTCTGTTTCTGATTTGTTTTAATAATTGTACATTATTTCCTTATGTATCTATATAATGTTTATATTATTTTTATACTGGCCCACGACCATAATAAAATCTGTTGTTGTAGTTGTTGACTGAGCACAAAAGATAGAACCATACAAGGCACTGTATTCCCTATGGATGTGAGAGATGAACAGTTAAGAAACAAGATGGGAAGGAAATCAGTGCATTTGGTGCTGGAGAAGAGTGCTAAGGATCCCATGGATGGCCAAAAAGACAAACAAATGGGTCCTAGAGCTGATCAAGCCAGACATTTCTCTGGAAGCCAAGATGACAAAATATAGGCTGCCACACTTCAGATACATCATGAGAAGGCATGACTCACTAGAAAAAACAATAAGGAAAGGTGGAGGGAATTAGAAAGAGAAGGCCAGATGCTAGCTGGATGGACTCTATTAAGGATATGAATGTACAGGAACTAAGCAGAGTAGGGAGGACAGGGGATCTTGGAGATGTCTCATCCACAGGGTCGCCATGGGTATGATCAACTTGAGGGCAGTTAACAACAACAAAATTTAGTATTGTAACTTGATTTTGGGGTGTGACTTGGGGGCTGTGCAGACCCACTATTAAGTCCAGCCTGGGGGCAGAGTTGGGGCGTGGCATCCATATGACGCATGCTCCGACTTTACCTCCATGGCGGCATGATGCCACATGTCACTCCACATGGCGGACGGCATCACAGTGCTCCTCTAGTGCTGCGTGTACACAACACAGCCCCAAAGGAGCACCTTAAAGCTATGGCGGCGTGGCTATCATGCCCTTCCCAGGGCTCAAAAAGGAGCTGCTTTATGCGGCTCCTTTTTGCTCCCTGGAAAGGCCAGATCAGGGCCGTGGTGTGCGAGGCAGCTGCAGGCTGCCACTTAGGGGCAATCTGCAAGGCCTGTTAATTTCTCTAGCAGAGATATTTACTGTGAGACTTATCACATTACAAAAGTAAGATGAGAGGCAATGGCATAGAAGTGGCTTTCTGTTTTCTGCTCCACATACCCTTGAAGTTTCTGTTCTATTCCTGAGTGCCTTTTCTCTTTCTGGGGGAAAAAGTTTGGCAAACAACATGGTTTTACAGCTATCTCTCTCTGGTGAGAGAACAGAAATATTATGATGTCATGCAGAGAGGTAAGCAGAAAGTTGCTTCTATCTTGCTTCATCTTGTTTTACTATTGTAATGTAAAAGTAATTTTAAAAATTCATAACTTTTTATTACAGGTATACAAAATAAGACTTGTCAGCTTAAAATCAGTTTAACAGAACCATAAGATTAATTGGTTGGTTTTTACTCTAAGCAACACTAGATTATTTGAAATTCTACAAGTACATTTCACATGTTTTAGCAGCAGAAATATTTGCTTTCTCGTGTGTGTGTGTGCAAGAGAGAGAGAGAGAGAAATTAACCATTTACATATTGGGTTTGCCTTATTTGGTGATAAACGAAAGTTACAATTTTAAGTACTAATGTTGAATACTCCCATTTTACTTTATTTTTTTAGTTTGAAGGAAAAACTATATCAAAAATCAATGACACTGCAATAGTCTTCTTAACTCCACCAGTACTGGAGGATCCAGAAAACTATAGAATTACTATACTTATTAAAATGGATGGTCATGAGGTGGAAAGGGACTTCCAATATGTTGCTGATCCAACCTTTGAAAACTTCACTGATGGTATCAAAAAGGAGGTCAATAAACTTATTCATGCAAAGGTAAGTGTGTCCGGAAAATTATTCCCCTTGCCCACACATAGACTTCTTTTTTTAAAAAAAATGATATTTTGCTTCCCCTTATTGATATTTTAATTTCTGTTTCTGAACCTAAACTGATGAATGTGGTTAGATTGTTGAATCTGTTTAGTGTTTCAAATACTAGTACGAAGTGAGGACAAGAGGGGAAGAAATGCATTGATTTTTGCTGCCTTGTAGGGATCCTTAGAAATTCCTGTAATTTGTTTGCAATCAGTGGCATCCTTTTTTTATCTGCCACTGATTTCTGGAGTTTAGCTCAGTTCTTTAACATCCTTTGAATGCTTTCACATCTCCTGTTGCAATAGGTAATGGTAGGGTATTGCATGCTGTAAATCCAGGCCAATCATATCTTTGTTCTTTACAGTTTGCATAAAAAAGATTGTAGATCACTTCAGTGTATTACCTTCCTTAAGAGTATTATCTTTTCTTTGTAACTTTCAACCCAAGCTCTGTTTTCAGATGAAACTATACAAAAGATTAATGTATTAATCATACAACGTGTATCCTCCCTTCCCCACACCTCAAAATAAGCCAATAACTAAAATGGCTTTGTGTTCCATTTTTCTTTTTAGGGTAGTAATCTGAACAAAGCTATGACAATGGATGAGGCTCGTGCATTTGTGGGGGAGGAACCCTGCAACATAACAACCCTGACTGAGAAGGATTTATACTGTGAACCACCTGAAGAGCAGCCCCCACCCAAACGAAGACAGAAGAGAGATACAGTTAATAACCTGCCAGAATTCATTGTAAGTCACATTCATCTATGTTTTCAACAATATATATATAAACACACACACACACACACACACACACACACAGAGTGTAGCACTGAGGGTATCTTGTTTTTAAGTGACACTAATAAAGAGCCCCCTGAACAACATAATTTGTGCTTCCCCAGAGCATTTGCAGAAGAACCATTCTGCCACTTGCTACTCCACGTCTTACAAAATATAGACAAATAATGCAATTGCAGCCAAGCTTGTGGGGGCGGGCACTTTCCAGTTGGACACACTTGAGGGACACACTTTGTTTTAATTCTTGTTTAAATCTTTAATATATGCTGGAGTGTGTAGCTGTGTGACTTTGTCTGCCAAACAAAAAAAGCACTTGCATGTACACCTGCACACAGCTCCTTGCTATTTAACATTTACATGAAACCGCTGGGAGAGATCATCCGGAGACATGGGGCGCGGGGTTATCAGTACGCTGATGACACCCAGATTATTTTCTCTATGTCTCCGACTGATGCAGTGACCGGGGATGGTGTCTCTCCTCTCGAGGCCTGTCTGGGGTCAGTAATGGACTGGATGAGGAAAAACCGACTCAAGCTGAATCCAGAGAAAACGGAGGTACTAGTGATAGGTTCCCCCGGTCCAGGAATGGCTGTGGTTCCACCTGTCCTAAACGGGGTCACGCTCCCTGCGAAGGACTCTGTGCGCAGTCTGGGAGTGCTTCTTGATTCTTCGCTTCATCTGACTGCTCAGGTGAACGCGACGGTCAAGAGCACCTGTTACCAGCTTCGGCTGATTCGCCAGCTGCGCCCATATCTGGACCGGAGGGACCTAGAAACTGTGGTACATGCTCTGATAACTTCGAGATTGGATTTCTGCAATGCACTCTACATGGGGCAACCCTTATACCAAACTCGGAAGCTTCAAGTGGTACAGAATATGGCAGCCCGGCTGGTCACTGGTGCGTCCAGGACCAGCCATATAACACCTGTACTTAAAGATCTTCACTGGCTGCCTGTTCGCTTCCGAGCTCAATATAAGGTGTTGGTTATCACCTATAAAGCCCTAAATGGCTTGGGCCCAGGATTCCTAAAGGACCGCCTCTCCCCATACAATCCGCCTCGCACCCTCAGAACGTCTGGGCAGCAATTGCTGAAGGTGCCTGGGGCCAAGCATGCTTCTACGTCTAGAAGGGCTTTTTCTATAGCTGCCCCAGCCCTTTGGAACACGCTGCCCACTGAGCTCCGCTCATCTACCACCCTGGCCCAATTTAGGAAGGATCTTAAGACCTTCCTATTTAAGCAGGCATTCCCCGATTAAGATCCTGTGGGCCTCCCCTCCTCTTCCGTGGCCATGAGGACGGGCGACGGGGCTTTTATTCCTGCTTTTATTTTTTATTGTATGGTAGTTTGTTGTTGATTGTTTTTAACTGTATTTGTGTGCATTCGTTGCACTTTTGTTAGCCGCCCTGATCTTTCTGGAAGGGCGGGATAAAAATAAAGATTTTATTTATTTATTTATAAGAAAGGCAGTAGAGAGGGATTTTGTTTTGGGTTTTTTTTTAGGCTCAGTCACCTGCCCATTGCACCAGACCTCAAGTCTGCATTATCAGAGTTGACTAGGAAAATTGCCTATGTCAGAACACAGCTCATGTTGATAATTATTATCATCCTCCTGCAAAGACTAGTTCTGGAAATCCAGAGTCAGTCACTCAAGAAACAGCTACCTCTGCATAGCAGAGGCAGTTGGTGGTGGTGGTGTAGGGGCTGCAGCAGATGTAGTCTACTCAAATGTACTGTCTCTGGATACAGAAGACAACTCAGGACTACCATACCTGTAGTTTGCTACAGTGATGGCTCTGCAGCATTTATTTTTATTTTATTGAGCTTTGTGTGCACACATACACACATGCACAAAATGAGTAGTTCCAAGGTTTGCTTTCTTACCCCTAAGGTCTGACCTCTCTTGGTCATTTGACATGCATTCAGTCATATTGAAGGCCATTCTGGCTGTACCTTCAACCCCAAGTGGTTATGTAATATTGGAATACATTCCTCAGTTCTGACTTCTAGAGCAGTGGAAGGCTGCTTCAGATTTGGAATTGCATCTCCCATCAATCTTAGCCAATGCTGAGGGATCATAGCAGTTGCAGTCCATAAACATAAGGTGGGGCACAGTTTCCACTCACCTGTTTTATGGGCTTCAGAAGATCAGCATAGAGTCTGATATTATTATTATTGATCTTGGTAAATCTTTTGCATTGCTAAGGATGTTACTTAGGTCAGTAAACTGTCTTAATCCAGCCTTTGTCCAGATTTAGTGTGAATTTGACATGCATCTCAGCTAAGCCACTGTTCAAAACAAAACAGTGAAATTAATGTTATCATGCATGGTCAAAATTTAGTACTTTTTAAGAACATTTGGGATCTAATTGTGCTGCTTGATTCCATATGATATTTCTTTTAATGAATTGGCTGTTCCTGCTGAAGATCTAGTGATCTACTTCCATATCTATATCTAACATCAGCAAATGAGGAGTTTCTTCCTCACCTGATGATTCCCTTGATGAAGCAGCAAAGGTGAGTCAGAGAGTTTCCCAGTCCTCCAGAGTAGGCTTTTAGAATGAGAGGTGGTGATGGAGAAGGTAGGAGGAAAATAGTATTTCTGATACAAGTACCAGGAGACAACAGAAGTACCCAGTTGGATCCTGGCTATTATTTAGATTATTAAAATCTGTGTAGTGATTTCTGTATTTATTCTGTTTTTATTCTGCCTAGCAACCAGTAGTTCTCTGGGCAGTGTACAAAGCTTTAAGGCAGACAGGTAAAATGTATATTGTGTGTACAGTATATGCAAACTACTAGATAGATAGACAGGCAAGCAGACAGACAGACAGACAAGATAACATGTAATTAAACCAATATAATACCAGCACAAAAGAATAAAATTAATTACAAAATCTAAAACCAAATTAAAACAACAAAATGAAAGAGTGCTGTGATTTAAAAACACAAAGGATAACTCTTAATGTCTGGGAGAATGAAAATGCCTAGTACCAAAAGAAGCATAAAGTAGGCGTCAACCAAATAACCCTTTCTCAGGAAGGTTTCATTGGCATAGATATCTACTGATGACATGGCTACCTGCCTTTTCTAAATTCCCATCCAGCTTTGTTTGGCAGGGCCACCTGAAAAAGAGATAAGTAAATATGGCTCTCAACAGAAAAATGTAGCAAGCAACATCAGTTCAGGTAACTGTTGTCACATTATAAAATGGGTGAGCTTTCTGGGGGAGTTGTCCTATTCAGATCAAGTGCTGAGGCATACATCAAGTATCTGAAGGATCACAAGCATCATGTAAGTCTTCCTACCCATTGCATTATGTACTCTCTGAAGCTTTGTTCCACTCCTTACCACTTTCTAAGGAAAGGGCATTCATCTTTGTAGTAGTCCACTTAGAAAACTCTCTCCAGAAAGAAATTGGTTGTCTTCTTGTCTTTCTCCTTTTCTTTTCTTTCCTGAGCAGGTCTCAATTTACAACCTAGTTGTGTTTAATGTAAATTGAGACCAATGAAAATGAGGGAAATCATTGAAAATTTAGGAATGTGTTCCAAAAGAGCTGAAATAGTCACAAAGGCCCCGTACAGACAGCCCAAAATAAAGCTGCTTCGGTCACTTTGGAGGTATGCTGTTTAAATGATGCATGCATCCAGAGAGCCTGGAAGCCACACCAAAGCCATGCTTCAGTCCTAAGGACTAGAGTGTGGCTTTGGCGTGACTTCTGGACCCTTAGGACACATGTATCATTTAAACAGCATACTCCCAAAGTGACTGAAGCAGCTTTATTTTGGCCTGTCTGTAACAGCCCAAAGTTAGTGATTTTACTAGAACTGCCACCAATTTGAAAAAGGTTTGAAGCATTAAACTTTGGAGTTTACCTTGTATAGACTAGAGAAGCCTCTCCCTTCCAGACTGTAGTTGCTCACTCCTCACCTAAGTTTGGTGCTTGGAATAACTTGAGACTCGTGGGACAGTTTGTATGTTTTAAATTTGAATGGATTGCACTAGGTCTAGGATGAAGTAGGTGTTTGAAATGAAGCTAATTTTCTTTAAGTAGACCAAAAGGCATGGAACTAAGTATCATAATTCACAAGTAAAATAATTTTGTCTGATTCTGAGTGATAGCTTTATGAAGTGCAATGATTTATCTAGGTGAAATTTGGCTTCAAAGAATGGGTCCTTGGAAGAGTGGAGTATACCCAAGTGAGTGATGCACCACTGGGCCTGATCTTACCGTTGGTAATTATTCCTATGGTGGCCTTTATCTTCATCTCAGTCTATTGCTACAGGTAAGATATGGCTTTCAGACATTACTCAAATGCCAGAGACAAAAACTGATGGTGAAGCAAAATGATTCTGTAGAGAAATTAAAAAAAAAATCTGAAAACTTGCTGTCACTTTTGTTTAAAATGGAACATATACACTTCTCTGTGAAAAATAATATTATATTTCTTCTGTTTTATCAAACATCACAGATATACCCATTGCTTGTGAAGCTATATAGCATGCAGTCAGAGGTACATGCTAAGAAAAGGTTGAGGAGTGGGATATAGGTACAGCATAGTATACCTCAAGGGAAGCTGCTTATCTTAAAAGATGGGTGAACTGTTTAGATATCATAACCCTAGAATGTGAGCCACATTGCTGAAATCTTCATGCATTTTCTACTTCCATGTGTTTTAACACAACTGTGCCCTCTGACTTACTTGAGATACTACATGCTCACAATACAATTCTGTCTATGAAAACAATGTGTATTTCCCTTTTATATGGATATGTGCATGTTGGTTAGGCCTTGAAATCATATTCAGAAAGACAGTGCTCAGTAAATACTACTTATGGTAGGTAGTGCAACTTAAAATGCAATTTATACTTGTCTCATTATTGGAAAGCTGCATACATGTAGGAATTAAGAACCATATTGATAAAATAATTAACCTCTGATACAGCCCTTAGTCCAACATCATGAACAAGTAAAGGAAGAGCTAGTAGTAATTATATGGCAACTTCATCCAGCAGCAATAGTGTTCTTTTGAATAAAGAACATTGACATACTTAGTCCTTTGGTGTAGATTTTTAAACAGTCCCTGATGCAATGAAATCAATATAATCAGGTTAATTTTATGCTAGCCTGCATAATGGGCCTTTTACTTTCTTTTTCTTTCTCTGGCTTTTCACTTTTAATTATTGTGAGAGGGGAAAAGACTGTGGTTCCAAATATTCCTCTGACTTTCTGCTCAGTAGTATTGTAAAATGATTTATATTTTACAGGCTGTAACTTTTCTATATTCTCTGTTTCTATTCCTTATAGACGGAAAAGCCAACAAGCAGAACGAGAATATGAAAAAATTAAATCACAACTTGAAGGCTTGGAGGAAAGCGTCAGAGATCGGTGCAAAAAGGAATTTACAGGTATGACTGATGTCTGATTTCTTGTGAGCCCTCCAGAGAAATTACAAGATGTGCTCAAGCTTTGCTACTGTCGTCCTTAAACTGTCTTGTGAGAATTTGTGGAAGGCACAACCATTTTTGATTATACCATGTTGACGTACGTATTGCGTACTCTTCTGGCAATTAGATCCAAAGGCCATCAATAAAAAGAATGTGCATAAAGAAAATGACAGCATGTTTTAAATGTACATGGACAATATTAAGTACCAGGGCCTAACTTAGCTGTAGGGAAAAAGACATACATCTTTTTCCTGAAGAGGTTTCTGCTCTTCTGTGAATCAATTTTCAGTAGAGTAAAAAACCTGTTAATTTTTGAAGCATATGCTGCAGTTGATAGAAAAATCTAAATATAATTTCATTTTCAGGAAGGGAATGAGTTTCCAAGATTGGAAATAGAAGTAAAGATACAAATCACCTGCATGCAATGACTGGAAGGAGCAGAGCACAACTATTTATGTCACTATATTTTGTACTTGTTAACAGTGAAATTTCCTATTTTTTAATCTACAGGATATAAACTCGTGCATAGCTATGCAGTAATTTAAAACAATTTACAATATTTAAAACTAACAACGTGGATGAAAGTATAGCATTCTCCACTAAAAGATAGCAATCAGTTAAAAGTCAAAAGGGGCTTTTCCTAACAGTAGAAAGAGAGCAATGGGCAGGTGGGATGGCATCCCATCAGAAGAAGTCCCATAGCATGGGAGCAGCCACCAAGAAGGATCTCTCATGCATCCTCATCAAATGAGATTGTGATGTTGATAGGACCAAGAAAGTCCTCTCCTTAAGATCCGAAAACTCAAAACAAGGTGAAAGAGCAGTTTGAAAATGTCAGAAAATTGAACACATGTAACTAGTTTATGCAGAAGACAGTTTATAAAGGCATGCAAAACATTTTGTAGCACCTTTGAAACTAACTTGGCAAAAGACATTATAACATAAGTTTTCATAGACTTGCACCTGTTAAAGACCAGCATAAAAAGCTGGCTTCCAGCTGGCTTGGGGGGGGGGGGCTGGCGTACACGTGATCTACACCCCCAAGATACCCAGAAGTTGGCTTCATGCCACCAGGCTACCCACACATGGGCTGGCTTCTGGATGTCTTGGGGGCATGACAGTTATACAACGCAAGCCTCAAACACACCGGAAAGCCACCACAGGGCTGGGAAGAAGCCACTAAGCCAGCTTTTCTGCTGCCAAAAAAGGAGTGGTTACTGTGGCAGATTGGGGCTGCAGAGTGCAATTGCCACAGCCCCAATCCGGCCTTGTCAGGGGCATCTTCAGGATGGTCTGTTTCGCCAGTTGGTCTACTTTCTCAGATGCATCATTCCTCAGATGTAGCATATACTACAACTTCTTTGCACAGTTGATCTCAAAGGTGCTACCAGATCCCTTTGCATACCGATACTCCAAACTAACATGGCTTTGTCTCTGAAGTCTACTCCCAATTTAGACAGGTGTAAGGTAGTTCAGAAGTTTAGACTAATTTACAAGTTACAATTTAAATCTTTCTGCATCCTATTATTCTCTTATGCCACCCCTACAGCTATGTAACTATGACTATGTAGTTTATCGCACAGGTTCCCAGCATGGTCGGAGAACGGTCTGAAAGGGGCCGGGAAGGGAATGGAATGAGTGAGGGACGCATTTTACTCCACACAAGGAAGTCCCTCATTTGTTCTGTTCCCTGCCCTTCCGTTCCCAGTCCATTCCAGAGGAGGAGATTTTTGAGAACTGTTTTGAACAGTTCTCAAAAATTGCCTCCTCTGGGACGGATGGGAAATGGAACGGAACGAGTGAGGGACTTCTGCGTGCAGTAAAATGTGTCGCCCATTCATTCCACATTCGTTCCGTTCCGTTCTCAGACCGTTCCCTAAGCCCCTGTGCGATAAACTTCTATATGTCTTGAAGACTGTAATCCATCTGTACAACTGAAGCAGTGAACTAAAATGCACAAACATTCGTGCTAAAATGAAATACCTGTAAAATGAAATGAAATAAGTATATAATTCTGCTGGGTGCCTTCCCCTTTCTTTTCCTTTTTTATACTGAAACACACTAACTCAGTCATCTCTTTGAAGGTGAGGAAGAAACAGGATTGGTAAGGCAAAATAGTGATGAAGAAAAAGAAAACGGAGGAATATAAATTAAAATGGCATTAAAAATTGGATCTTAGAATACAAGAGGGTTAAATTCAAAATTCAAATGTAACAAATTTTTTCACTATTTTTCCAAGAAAAGATTAGATGTTATATGTCTCCAAGAAATTACAATTAAACACAAAAATACAAAATATATTAAAAACTCCAGATTGGGTAATTTGTTTGTGGCTGCTAATGAAAAAAGGGAAAAGTGGAAGACTGCTACTTTGGATAGTAGCATTGAATGCTAATTCTCATTTTGTGGTTTATGACTCAAGCATGGAGCTTGTGTTTCTTAGGATGTTCCTGATGCCTGAAAATGAATATGAGCAATGTTTCACATAAGCTTTCTACATACACCCTTTCTAATACACACTTGTATTATGTGAGCTTGCACAAAATTAACAAAGTTCATCATGAAATATGTTGAGGGTTTTGTCCTTTTTGTAGTGAACCCATTTCTAAAGTTTAGCTGTGACTGATACTAGACAGCCTCAGCAAGTTAGATTTCCCAGGAAATATGAACTTTGGGCTTTTCTCAAAACAGCAATAGAAGGTATTCACAAAAGGCTGAATAAAAATGGCTTCTGAAATGCAGACACAAAGGAGAAGAATAGCATATGTTTATCATTACTGCCAGCCCCATATCATAATTGGCAGCAATCTCTTGCTAATAGACTTTCATGGGTGAGAAAAATGGTACTAACCTGAATTGCTTAGGTTGGATCCCCACATCTGACAAGTCTTATGAAGAGAGTTTAGGAAATGCAGCTGATAGTACTTGATCTCTTTTCTTTTGCCCTGATCACTCAGCTGTTTCGCTATACTGTTTGCATAGCCCTTCAGCTCTCTAACATAGGGAACTTGATGGATTAAAGAGAATGAGCATCGGTGACAGAGTCAATAGAAACTCCTGAAACAGGAGGCCATTAGATTAATTAACTTGGTGTTCTAGTCAGTCAGGACACTGGGAGTCCTGCAGCTCAAATGGCTTTGTAAGGTGACAAAGTAATTGTGCCCTGTGTCAAAATTTTAATGCTCTTAGATTAGCCCAATGTGTTGTTAGCGATATCTGATGAACTGCATAACCTTCCTTCCTGCCTGCCAACAGAACAGTCATGTTGCTGTTGGGTATTGATCTTTGTTCCTTTATAGATTGTAATTATTATCATTAATATTACAAGCCAATAACAACAGAAGGAAGAAATGTGAATAATAAGGCAAAATTATTGGAATAGCAGCTAAGTCTCCCCAAGTGGAAAATGACCAAGCTTCTGTTTTATCACATTGTATTTTCTTTCTAGAGTTTGGAATGTTCTAGGGGGCAATTTCTTGGAGCATTCCAAGATTGGATTTTGATAGACTTTGCATCATAATCAACAGCTCCAAACAAGCAATTGTTTGAAACAAAATTTGAGTCCAGTGTGGCAAAAATATGTATCTACCATATGAAAATCTCACTTTGCTTTATAAGATCCTTCCTACAAAAACTAGGATTTTTTTCTTGTTTTTTCATTTCATATCAGAACATTGTATATTTCTACCGTAGATTATCAAATTCTATAACACTGCTATTCATCCAGAGATGTCTGTAATATTTTTCTACTGTTTCATGAACACTGATGAAGCACCATGGTGCAATTTGCCTCACTATGCACAGTAACTGATTCAGTGAATGCCAGCCCACACATTCTCAATAAAATCTGTTATGTAGTTATACATCAGTAGCATTTTAGGTTTAAATATTCCTGTGCAGCATCCCATGCCATTCACATAGTACTTGAAGTGGCCTTTACAACAAAATTAATACAATTCACAATAAAATCATAACAAATCTACCATGTATTTTCAGTTGGCTAAGCAGTACACAGATGTGCTTGGAAGAAGCATTTGCTGCAAGTGAGATATTATTACTGCCAGTGAGGGATGTCGCTATGGTTAAAGCTTGATCCCATGTCTTTTAAGTCCCCTCTGACCTCTATAAGGATGGGATGAAAAATAGTCTTTCTCCACTAAGCTAGAGACATAAATATAGATTGGGTTAAGACTGTTTGAAGGATCACATCTAGATTATCCTAACCAAGTTAGATTATCCTTAGGCAAGGGCTTTCTCTCAATTCCATCACTGCCAAAGGCATGTCTGGGCAGGGAAGGTGAGAGAACCTTCTCAGTGACTGTATCCAGGTTGTAAAACCCTTCCCAGACAAAGTAAAGTTGGTCCCCTTTTTCTGTCATTGCACCATCAAGTTTAGCAGACATTTTTTTAATTTAGGCAGGCTATTGGAAATTAACTGGTAGTTGCAGAAGGGTCTTTTAATGGTGGGTGTGGGTTCTCATTGTTTTATTCTCATTGTTGTTTTAAATTATTTTAATGTGTTTTAATGTAGTGCTATTTTTAATAGAATAGTTTATTTTTAAAACTTTCGTTATTGTAACTGGTTTTTAGTTCTCTTTTGTGTAAACCTAAATCATCTTGTACATAGGAACTAAACTTCAGTGAGCCCAAGTGAGTTAAGATGTTAGTACATGCTTCCTGTAACTTGCCCTGAAAAAATGCCAACCAAGGAATTTGTAGAAGTTGTAACTTCCAAACCAATTTCAAAGGTTGCCCTATAGCACACTATAATAATCACATGGGAGGTTACTAAATCCCTCAAAGCAAAAGCTTTCAAAGCACGTTTTCTCTATGGGGACTTGAAACAGCTTCTGTCTGTTCATTTTTTCCATCCCCTATTCCAACATTGTTTCACAGCCTCATCTGAACCAGAAATGACAGTTGGAGTGAGATGGTATACAGAGACCAGCAAGTTTATTTTTAATGGCTGGGTTCAAACATAAAACATGTGGCCTCAACCCTGATATTGGGTGGCCTCATGTCCATTGCTAGGGATAATGTAGAAGAATAAACAATTTCTTCCTTTGGCTTTTCAAACCTGTTTAAGGCTGCTGTAGAAAGGGCAACATTTTCTCTGTTTGATCTCTCCATGGACATGCAAAAGCAGAAGGATTTTGAACAGGGAGAATGTGGTGCAAATGTTGGGCCATATGTAGTTGGAGGTGACATGGCAAGGGCTTCAGAGATGTGGATGAGTTCCCACATCTTTCTCTACTTGAAGCAGTTCCCCTTCATACATCAGCAAGCTAGATGAAACTTTTGCTATCAGATATTAAATGCTATTAGATATTAAGGTATTATGTGCCAATGCACTATAATGGATGTTGAGTATTATCCTGGGGACTTTTGTTCAAGTCCATGACAATCCTACCTTTAGGTGGAGTGAGGCAGTTGATCACTAGGGGGAGTAAATTCACTCTGAATACCTAGAGTAGCTCCACATATTGCTCTACTTGTAGCAATTGCTGCTATCGGTGGATACTGTTCATACATACATCTATAAGTTTCTGCTGTTTGATAACTACCATATGCCAACACAGTATAATGGATGCTGAATATGACATAGGAGACTGGTTCAAGTCAAGTACTTCTAGATCTGGGTTTTGCTCTGAGGGACTATCAGAGCTAGACATAACGGGGGGAAATCCTGTGCCTGTAGTGTCTAGCTGTGAGGACATCTGAAGGAAGTAGTTGGATCTGTGTAAAGCTCTAATACCATTTGAGGGGGAGTACCCCTCTACCCAGAGCCCTCCCAGCTTCTGATGCTATGAGAACACCATCATGACATTGTGAGAACAGCTTTGCTTCCTACTTCAGATATCTGGAGAGTTCAGGCCAACCAAGTTCCTATTGCTTGATAGAACTAGAGTATCTCAGTCTTAGTTATGTGCAGGTGAACTCACTGAGCAAACTAGAACATTATAGCTAAGGCTAGTAGAGTTTAAGAGCCAGCATGTTGTAGTGGTTTGATTGCTGGGTTACAACTCTAAAGAACAGGGTTGAGTGCCCCGCTCGGCCATGGAAACCCACTGGCTGATCTTGGGTTAGTCACACACTCTTAGCCCTACAAAACCCCATGATAGAGTCACCTTAGGGTCACCACAAGTTGGAAATGACTTAAAGGCACAAAACAACAACAAAGTAGAGATTACATATATCAGCAACTCATTCTTATGCTGTGCCATTACCGGATAAAGGTTATATTTATTGTAGATGGTTGACATGTAGGAGTGGAATATTTAACAGATTTACTCACATGTAGTCTAGTCAATTCACCAGTGGTAACTGTGTACAGAATTAACATTCTTTTCAAGGTTATTTGTGCTTGTAACTAATTCATGAGAGGAAAATAGTTTTAACTTTTCTGCTATAGGGAAAACAGGCTGCTCTGTAAGATACAGATTTTGCTAAATGAATAAAAATGAAAAGGAATACATATTTAAAGAATATGTCAGTGGTAACATTGGAATACTTTATTATTTTCTTCAGTGCAGCAAACATTGAATCAATACTATATTTTCTACTAAAGCTTGAAAAATGTTCCTTGTTGTAGATCTAATGATAGAAATGGAAGATCAGACGAATGATATCAATGAAGCCAGAATTCCTGTGTTGGACTACAAAACCTATACAGACAGAGTCTTCTTTCTTCCATCCAAAGATGGAGAAAAAGATGTAATGATCACTGGGAAATTGGACATTCCTGAAGCTAGGCGGCCAACCGTGGAACAGGCATTGAATCAATTCTCCAATCTGCTTAATAGTAAATCATTTCTCATTACTGTGAGTAGAAAATAAAAGGTCACCTTTGTATTCCTTGAAAGCCTTACTTTTTTTTTTGCCTGATAACAAAAACCAATATTCGTCTACATATGTTGTGTCACGAGCATCTTGTACAAACTGTATTCATGGTGTAAATAAAATCTCCCACAGTTTTGATTATTTCCCTATTATTCCTCTATGGATGACTTTGGTATTCAGTTTAATTTGGTCCTGTCATTAGATGTGTACATCCACTTTGATCTCTACACCAGCTGTTTTTATTAGCCAATGCAGTATTTGAAACTATTGCTCCTCATATCCATTTAAACCTGAAATTAATTAAATATAAAATTTCTGTCTGAGGCAGACTGAAGGGACCTTTACCTTAGACTTATCCTTGTTTCACTCTCTCTCATTTCTAATCTCTCCTCTAGCACCAAAAATATCTGTTTCTGGCTTTTGAAATTAGTTTTATAACTTTAACTTCAGCAGAAATACAGAATTATAATTTAGTTAAAATCTCAATCAGTCTGATGTGTACTAGAAAGAGATCATTTCACAGTATATTTTGCATTTTCTTCCTTTGAGAAGAGAGCTGGTATTCAAGGAATGAAACAGAAGGGTGTCCTGAACATATGCTCCATATATCATTTAATATTTCACTGTTCAAAGGAGGTGTCTTGTTACAAATGTGTAAAAAAAAAAAAGCCAAATGGACTAGTTTAACAAAAGCTGTGATCAAAACTTCAAAAGTTGTATTCAGTACTTCTGAAATATATTTTGACCCATTGTTTTATATTTTATTAGTCTGTTTCCAGGCTGAATAATATGAGCAAAATTCAGTTGTATTTCAATCACAAGCTGTTGTTTTTTGTTTTTGTCTGTGTAGTTCATTCACACGTTGGAAAACCAAAGGGAATTTTCTGCCCGTGCAAAAGTATATTTTGCGTCTCTCTTGACTGTGGCTTTGCATGGGAAACTAGAATACTATACTGACATCATGAGGACATTGTTTTTGGAGCTGATGGAGCAGTATGTTGTGGCCAAAAATCCTAAACTGATGCTCCGAAGGTAGGGAAGATTTCTTCAAGTAACTCATTACCAATGAAGTTGCCCAATGGTCCCTTCAGCTCACAAACCAGATTACCCCTAATTATGTCTATTCATTTGTCCCCTCCTTAACTATGTCTGAGACACACAGAGAATGAAACAAGATGATCTGCTGCTATAGATTAAATTCATGTTGGCCCAGGATGTACTATTGCCAGAAATGATGACAGCCCCCATGCCTCCACACACAGGACAAACAGATGAATTCGACTTTGGTATAGTCATTAGCCTCAACCTCACCTGTGTCAAGTAAACTAATTTAGGGACAGCCACAGATCAGGCCAAAACATATGTGGATCTATCCTCCAAAAAAAGACAAAGGTGAAAAGCTGCTACTACTAACTGCTCTACATTTCCCAGCTCCTGCCTCTCTGAGCAATTGCCAATGGTAGGGCGGACCCTAATTAGGATACTAAAGAGAGTAGCAAAATTTCTTAATGGAAGTAGAACCATTGACTTTCATAATTTGGGACATTTGTCCTCTAAAATCTGCTTTAATAAATTCCATATTGAACACTTCCATTGGTTTAATCTAAATTATTCCATATGTATACTTTCATTAACATTGAACGTATGTAATATTATATTCCACCATTTTCACAGTCTGCTTTGGTTTTGGTTTTGGTTTCATTTCTTGTCTGTAGTATCATTTTGTTCCAGCTATTTGTCTTTATGTTTTGGCAATTATTACAAACTATTATTTTTATTTTATTTTAGTAATTAATTTGTATATTTTATTTTGTAACACAAAATATGGTGGATATGTCAGACGTGCAGCCCTACTTCTTATTATCATTTTGAAAATATGTAAAGTTTTTTAAAATATCAGTTGCAAATAGGAAGTACCCAATGGATATTTTTAGATGTTTAGATATTTAAATCAACATTAAATATGGCACAGAATAAATCTTGGGATGTGGGGGGGGGGCTTACTGTGGTAAAATTATTTAAGAAAAATACTGAGGAGAAACTGAGACAGAATGTGTATCTTGATAGATAACTTTGGTATTTCTTGTTTCTGAAAGCATATTATGTTGCTAGAGAACAGTCACCACATTCCCTCATTCTTATGCAGTAATTTCAATACAGTATATATTTTTGTCCCATTCTTCCTCAATGTCTCCAGTTCTTCTGGGGTGGTATAAAATTTATATTGTTATTTCTCCATTTCTCCTTCCAGCCACCTTTTGAGATAGGCTAGGCCAAAAGATAATTAATGGCATAAGATGTGATTCATGGCTAAATGGGGATTTTAAGCTTCCCCAGTCATGGCCATATACAGTAACCATTACTCCATGTTTGCTCTCAGAGACATTGAGCATCAGCAACACTACCATTACCTATCTTGCCTGTCCATGGCTTTGTAGATAAATACAGTATGACACACACAAACGTATTTGTGGGGGATATGTTACTGGGATTATCACGCAAACATGGAACTGCAGATAATGGCAAACTCTATTGAAATGAATGATGTCCAGTGAAAGCATACCATAGCATTATGCTGGAGGACCTAGAAATGCCTGGAGAGAACACTTCTAGGAATCTCAATGCTATCCAGTAGAAATATATCATAGCATCATGCTAGGGGACCTAGAAAATGCCTAGGGAGAATATATTTCTTCGGAGGCAGTAATTAAAATTGCAGATACTGGTACCACGTATATGGGAGTCATACTGTAAATCACGCCTGCACAACACACAGCCTGGGTGCCAAATGTGGCCCACCAAAGGATTTTGGGTGGCCCACAAGGATGTGGAACAACTTCAAGGCTCCTCTGCCACTCAGCCGTCTTCCAAGGAGAGGACCAGTCAGTGGAGGAGGAGGAAAGGTGAACACTCACCATGGAAGACTGTGCTGCCACCGGACTTTCCTCTGAGGAGAAGGCCAGGCAGTGGAAGAGGGGTGGACGCTCCCCTTTAAGGCTCCTCCACTGCTTGGTTTTCTCCTGAGAAGACGGCCAGGAGGCAGAGGAGAAAGAGGGATGAATCCTCACCTTTCAAAGCTCCTCCATTGCTTGGCTTTCTCCCAAAGAGAAGGTGGTGGTGGGAAGAAGGGTGAATACTAGCCCTGCAAGGCTCCTCTGCTGCTCAGCCTTCTCCTGAGGAGAGGGCTAGGCAGAGGAGGAGGAGGACAGAGTTACTATTAATAATATTAATAAATAATAATTTATTACTTTATTTTTAATTAATTAATAATTAATTAAAACCTATCTGTGGCCCGAAAAAGAACCTATTTTAATTTTGGCCCCTACCTACTGCCACGTTATGCAGGTCTGCTGTAAAATAAATATTAGATAGGGTGGACAGGAAGAATATTCTGACTGAATTTTACAGCTTGACAAATGCATGATTCTCCTTCTACACATATTTGTTCTTTTATTTTAGATCAGAAACTGTGGTGGAAAGGATGCTTTCCAATTGGATGTCAATTTGTCTGTATCAGTACCTCAAGGTAAAGTATGAAATGCATGGAGCCTTTATACTTTCAGTGTTCAGATCAGATATTGAGAACTCCAGCCAATGTGGCCACTCTGTGGCATTATCTGTTATTCTTGGCTATGTGTGATCTCTATAGAAATCAGTAACATCTGATTCCAACACCATAATTTGGTCTGTGGTTCTGATTTACAAATAGTTGCGAATCTTTTGGTTCAGATAAAATGGGGAAACCATAAATGTTACAAATCTCCATCTGGGATGGAGACAAAGGAGAAGATGAGTTGGGGCCTCGTCTTTGGGGTTCATAGTGTCAGAGTAGAGTTTGGCATTACATTTGAATACAGTCACTGTTAATCTGTGAAGAAGTGGCCTGTAAAATATTGGCTTTCCTCATCAATTTTGACAGGACAATGCTGGAGAGCCCCTGTATAAGTTGTTCAAAGCTATCAAACATCAGGTGGAAAAAGGACCTGTGGATGCTGTGCAAATGAAAGCCAAATACACACTAAATGACACTGGACTGTTGGGAGATGATGTAGAATATTCACAGCTGGTATGTAGCTATTCTTAGTTTTTCTTTGGGGATGTGGTAACATAGCTAAAATACAATGTGTGGGGTGGGGGAGAAATAAAACAATTACTTTGTTTGGTCTGGTGTGAACGTTATAATTTGGTATAGGGCGTTTAGTATTTTCATGGACTGGGCCAAAAAATATGTATTCTAATATGACATTTGTTTCATGGAAACTAAGAAGCTGGAGTGTGTCCAGAGGAGGCACCCAAAATGGTGAAGGGTCTAAAAACCATGCCCTATGAGGAGAGACTTAGGGAGCTGGGTATGTTTAGCCTGGAGAAGAGAAGGTTAAGAGGTGATACGATAGCCTTGTTTCAATATTTGAAGGAATGTCATATTTAAGATGGAGCAAGTTTATTTTCTGCTGCTCCAGATAATAGGACCCGGAAAAATGGATGCAAGTTGCAGGGAAAGAGATTCCACCTCAACATTAAGAACAAGTTCTTTAACATTGTTTTGCTTTTCTTCATCCTTTAGATCCTTTGCTATATGCCCCTAAGTTTTACCCTCGACTTATCCATGGGTCATAGCAAAATCCATAATTTTAGCCACAAAAGTTGCCCTTGACTTATACATGAGGTCGACCTATAGTCGAGTATATATGGTAATCAGGGTCCCCAAATACATAGCAGCTTCTACTTCCTTTTGACCAAGTGTGAATAGAACACCCTCACAGCTTCCAGTCTCCTTCTCCATTATGGGAAGGCCAAAGATTGATTAGCAGAATGATGGGAACAGAAATTGTGTTGCACATCCATATCCCTTTCCCAGTTTTCACTTTCATGTGAGCATTCTGGATGTCTAGGTAGGGTTTCTAATGATTCAAAAAAGTTGTTAGACCAAAAAAAATGATAGCTGTCTCCATATCTTTATTAACTTTATCAATACTAGATGCTACCAGCAAGCAGTGGCGATCTCCTAGTTGTGAAGTGTCCGGAATAACATTCCTAATCTACGTTGGTTTCAGGATAGATGGATCTTTACTCTGATGTGACCTGGAAATGAGACCTGTTTAGTTGCTATCTACTATGGATGTTGTAGTGTGCTAGCCTTGTAGCTTCTTGTAGTCCAGCATATCTGGCAGACACCCAGGGTGGGGAGGCTGGGTTGTAGTAACCAATCAAATGCTAGACAAAAGTAGAGCTTGGGGGAAAATGGGGGATATTTTATTTTATATCACTCCCCAGTTCCCTCAGCCAGCACAGCGGTGATCATGCTGGTAAAGTGATTCTGGGAATTGTATGCCAAAAAAGAGGATTTTTTTCAAGCTCTGAGTAAAATCATCCTTTCCATCCATATTTTTACAGCAATGTATAGAAATGACTTCAGAAAGTTATTAATATGTTGTTGTTTTTAAATCACATTCTTCAGCTCACGCATTGGGCTGCAAATTCTATGTGTCTGTCTGTCTGTCTTGTTTCTTTTTTTGTTAAGAGTATTTCTACTGTGTTGTTTGCATCCATGATGTTACATTTTCAGCACTCATTCTCTCAGAAATCAATATGTTCTTCTCAAGTCTCTTTTGTATGCCATTTATATCATAACAGCTTAGGGTTTATTATTGCCTTGCATGGTGTCCAAAAGTGTAAGAGTAGACCTAAGAGTAGGCCTTCACAAGTGACCATGTGTAAGAAATTTGAAGACCAGACTTGAAGTAATGAATTTAATCTACTTGTGGGATGTGGTCCCCAGGGAGGCCCACCTGGTACGAACTTTACAAACATTTTAGTTCCTGACTAAAACATTCCCCTGCTAGTCATAAGTGTTTGATGGAATATTATGGGATTTTTAAAAAAAAAAGATGGTTTGAATCTTTTTAAGCAAAGTATATTCAAGCAATGTTCAGTGTCCAAGGGATAGTAATGATGGTGAGGAGGAAGAGGAGTTTTTGCAAAGGTGCATTTAATTTGCAGAAGGATTCATAAAGCAAATTGCATCTGCTGAATGAAGGCATGTAGAGGGCATTTAACCCTTCCCTTCCCTGGTGAACTCCCAAATATTTCTTATGGTATTTTGAGGAGACGATGACCCATTGGGTATTCTCCCATTCAATAGCTGTAGAGAACTTGTTTTTCTTCATTCTGATCCTTTCAATTATCAGCAGATGCTTTTAAAAATAAAAATCTTTACATGAAAGATATATTTGCAGAATTTACCTCTAGTTTAACCCTGACTTGCTTAGGAACAATTGAAGCAGCACATATCTAAAGACTATAGGACTCAGCTTTGCAGAATGGTGCTGTCATGTTCTTTGTCTAGAAAATCAATCTGCTGTGGGATTTCTCCAGAGTTTATTGACATCACTAGAAGCTATTTCATTTTGTTTGACACTGAGTTGTACAATGACATGTCTGTTGTATCAGAGGAAATGTAATTTAAAAACAAAACTCTTATGAAGTGCTCTTTGCAAGCACATTTAATATATTTCTGGGGGAAAATACTAGTGAGACAATGTGAAAAGAATGACGCATTTATAAAAATTTTCAATGTAGGTTATGGCAATTTTCAAGGGAAAATGGTTGGAATAGACTTAATAAAAGAGAAATAAGAAATAAGTCCCTGACCATTGTGTAAGCTAAAGAATGTAATCAAAAAATTCCTATTAGTCACTATCTAAGTCACTTAGTGCTGATGTAAAAATATGAATCCCAACCAACACAAGAGGGATGGGTCTAAAACACAGTAACCCATACTCAACAACTTGAAAATCATACCAAACAAGTTCATAATAGACATATATGTCTTAAGCAAATGGCAGAAACAATATATGATATTTAAAACAATGGCCGGTTACACACCGGCACTTTAGTGCGTGACGAGCACGCACTAGGGTTACAAAAGGGGGGTGCTTCCGCACCGCCCTAACCCTAGTGTGTGCTCGTCACGCACTAAACGGCGGCGGCCCTTCCATACGGCCGCCGCTGTGAGGGCGGCGCGGACGTGTCGTCCTCAATCCGTGGCAGGGCGCCTAGGGCGCCCTTTCCACGGACCAGGAAGGAGCTCCGTTTCGGAGCTCCTTCCTGGTCCACGGCGCCGCTTTGCTTTGCTGGGTGCAGCCTTCAGACGGCTGTGCCCAGTGAAGCAAGGGAGAAAGGGGCCAAGCGGCCCCTTTCTCCCCTTCCCCGCCACCGCGGGGTGTCCTTGGGGCTTGAAGCCCCAAGGACACCCCTTTTCAGGCTGCGGGGAAGTGGCGTCTTGCTGCTTCCCTGCAGCCTGAAAAGCAGCGGATCGGGGCCTCAGCGGCTGCAGTTCTGGCAGCTCAGGCCCCGATCCGGCGGGGAAAGGAGCGGGTACAGCCCGCCTCAAAGAGGCGGTCTGTAACCCGCCAATGTTAATACCAATAACTTGTGTAGATAACAAACCAAGATAATCAGACACAAAAATGCAGTCGTGAATAGGATTCCATCAACTCATAACATAGAATACAAACAGTCAGAAAACGCAACAACTTCCACTCTTAACATGTTGAAATGAGATTCAGAAGTCCACAAGACACTGCAGAAATAATCCAGTTTAAGACAGCTTTAAATGGCCTGAGCCAATGCTAGGGAATTCTGGGCACTTTAGTTTTGTGAGCCATTTAGTTTTCACTATCAGAGTGCTCTGGTACCACAATAAACTACAATCCCCAGGATTCCCTAGCACTGAGCCAGGGCAGTTAAAACAGTCTCAAACTGTAATATTTCTGCACTGTGTTTTGGACCAGAGAGAAGAGGTCCATATGTATCCAGCCAGCCTGTATAGACAAGTGTATGGATAATGGCAAGACAACCACATCCAAGAACTTGTGGGGTCTTTTTGTTGAAGAGATGGTCTTGTTTGGTATAAGGAACAAAATAGATGGACAGAATGCTTTTATCTGGAACTTAGGCGGGTTACAAACCACCATTAAACTACGGACTCAGTCCGTACTAGGGTTAGGAAGGTACGGTGCTTCCGCACCCCCCCTAACCCTAGTAGGGACTTAGTCCGTACAAAATGGCGGCTCCCCTTCCACAAGGGGGCTGCCATGACAACGTCACGACCGTGCCGCCTCTACACAGGGCAGCGCGGACATGACGTCATCAGTTCGCACCAGGTCACCTAGGGCACCCTTTCCGCGGACCAGGAAGGAGCTCCGTTTCGAAGCTCCTTCCTGGTTTGCGGCGGTGCTTTGCTTCGCTGGGCGCAGCCTTCAGACGGCTGCGCCCAGCGAAGCAATGGAGAAAGGGGCCAAGCGGCCCCTTTCTCCTTTTCCCCGCCGCCGCGGGGTGTCCTTGGGGCTTGAAGCCCCAGGGACATCCCTTTTCAGGCTGCGGGGATGCGACATTTTGCTGCTTCCCCGCAGCCTGAAAAGTGGCGGATCGGGGCCTCAGCGGCTGCCGTTCTAGCAACTGAGGCCCCTATACACCGGGGAAAGGGGCGGGTGCAGCCCGCCCCAAATGGGCGGTCTATAACCCGCCTTTGAAAGGTTTTTTTTTTATATGACTCCCAGAATTCCCAACTGGCATGATCCTGGCCAAGTTGGTTGAGACATAAAGGATCCTGGCCATGTTGAGACCCTTGGGGAACTATAATCCCCTATTTTTTCAGGTTCTACTTTCATCTGCTGTTCCATTGGTTGCTACCACTGAGCCTTTTGCATCCTGGTGTCTGACAGATACTTGATCTACACTCCCATCCAATCTAGAACCCCCAATCAGCATCGTTAAATGCTAGGTTGGAATGCCACATACCGAGATACTATTCTTTTCCAGCACTGTTAGGCCAAATAGTTGCTTAGGAGGCCCATCTTCTTCTCTTTTTTTTTCTTTTTTTGTCTTCCTTAAAGGGTCCACTTACTTGCAATCTTAGTTTTCCTCTGTCAGTCTCTTTTTGCTATGCTTAGTGTGAAAAACCTACTCTGAAATGTCTCTGAGAATAGGCAAAAGTAAAATCATCACATATACAGTATTTTCTTTTGGTTGTGAAAAACAGGCTATCAGAATTGTATTTTTCCCAGTCTTTTGAATCTGCAAAGCTGAAGTGCCTAAATGCATGAAAAGTAATTACCAGCAGTGTTAATTGCCAGCATTAATCTACCATACCAAGTTAAATCAAGCATGTGCAAATGCTACCTTAGTTGCCAATATTGATCAGCAGACTTGTTATCTACTTGTGGGGCCAAGGTCATTATTTCAGATCCATTCTTTTACAAGTTGTCTATCCAGAAGCTTAAATGTACACATTCTATAGAAGTAATCTGGAATACATCTATGTGGGTATATGATATCCATATAATATTTATATCCTGCCTTTTCCCACAGAATACTAAAAACTGAACAGATTAAAAACATACAAAAACATCACTGAAATATGTATAAAAGTTATTTTTAAAAGAAATAAAACAATCTGTAGAAAGAAAAACTATTTAAATGTTCATTAAAAGACAGGATGTAAAAAAACAAATACAAAATAGCACACCATTAAAAGTCCTTTGCCATCATTTCCTAACAGCCCTTTGGAATAGGATAGTTTTCACTTGACAGCCAAAGGACAGTAAGGAAAGAGCCATACTGGGTCTTGTCTGCACAAGCCAAAAGGCCTGCCCCCTCCTGCAAACCAGCCATTCTGATGTTATCCTATTTGGACAACACAAATCCCAAACCCTGATCATGGTGCAAGCAGTGTGAGTGACATCTGACACATTCTGCACCAGAACTAGGGTATAACTTCTTTAAACCGTGTTTTAAAAAATTGCCTGTTACTCCAGATCTTCTGGGAAGATCCAGAGCATGTCTACATGGGCATCTTGCTGAGCTGCCTGATGCATCTGCCAAAGGTCATGCATTCTGAGGTTACAACATGGCACCCAGCCATGTGACCATCACCAGGCACCTTGTTCTGCCCTCAAAAGTGAGCAACCCATTGCAGATATACTGGGTGGGTCAGCAGGACACTCATGCAGACAGCCACCATGGCACAGGAATGGAAGACCAGATAATGTGGGCAGGTCAAAGCAGCTGCGGGGCTTGTCCCCAGAGTATCCTAGTCAAAGGAGACAAGGCCCTAGCCTCCCTAGGAAGTTCAAAAGCCTGGGAGCAGCCACTGAAAAGGCCTTCTCCATTATACCCATGCCTGGGAAGACAGTGGACTGAGAGAAAGGGCTCCCAGAAGAGCTTAGAGTTCATTACATCATTTTCCTAATGTCATGATATGGCTGTTATCCTTTTATTGAAGTGTTGATGTCTGTTGTGTGCCTCCAAGTCATTTCCCATTTATGATGACCCTAAAGTGAACCTATCACAGTGAGGGAGGGAGAGCATGGCAGAATTTGTGACTGGGATAGTGTGATTTGCCCAAGGTCACCCAGTAGGTTTCCATGCCTATTATTATCATTATTATTATTATTATTATTATTATCTTACATCCCACCTTTCTCCCAATATAGGGACTCAAGGCAGCAAACAACAATTTAAAACAATACAATTTAAAAGCAATGCAACATTAACATGTATAAATATATAAATACAAAATTTAAAAAACAATTAAACAATTTTAAGAGTTAAAACAATTGTGAATTAAAATGGAAGTGTTAAAATACAAACCTTAAAATTTAAAATGCACATCATTTAAAACCCAGCCCTTATCTGCTTGAAAAGGCCTGACAGCACAAGAAAGTATTTATCTGTTGCCAAAAAGATAGCAGGGATGGAGCCATCCTGGTCTTTCTAGGGAGGGATTCCAAAGCTTGGGAGCAGCCACTGAGAAGGC